>NC_092839.1:10987500-11316666 GCF_039878825.1 Excalfactoria chinensis | reverse complement strand
TCCTAACCACAAAGAAGGCAAGGCACTTGCAAAGTAAAGTCAGATCAGTGCCATTTTCCACATTGTGCCAACAAACCAGGCCCTGAAAATGTCATCTATTTCTTCATTTGTGTGAGTGGCCCAACATTAGAGCTCATCAGCTTTTCCTGTGAGTCAATGCCTTGCCTTCTCTACCAGAGAAAGGGGGAAGGGAAAAAAAAAGAGGAAAAAACAGAAGTTCTAGCTGCTCTTACTACTTCAAAGTTCAGCTTTGCCTGAGCTGGATCTTGCACAACGTCCCAGCTGTTGCTACAACAACTGCATTGTGGTGGTCACAGGCTGCACACAGGGGTGTTGGAGCAATCAGGACTGCCCTGCCTAGATCCTACCAGACAGCTGGCAAAGCTGCCAACACACTCAGCTGTTCCTCGAGCAGCTGAGTAAAGCCACTGTAAGTCTTTGAGGGAGATGACTGAAAGCAATAAACCAAAACCAGCGTGCTTTCACCCTGTTTAAAAACGCTGTTGTTTTGCTTGTTGCCCAGGTTTGAATGTGTTAAATGGATGAAGGTCAGCATCAGATGAAAGGTCTTTCCCAACATTCATCTCTTGGTATCTTTACTACTGATCTCAGCTCTTAAAACAAGGTTTTATGCATACGGAATTAGTCTGTGATTGGCCTAAATAATATAATTCCCATATAGACTTCTTTGTTTAAGGAGCTGGATAGGACACTGAGGTCATTGTGTTTCTTTCTCCCAAACAACTAAATGCTTCACAACTGCAGAGTAACACACCTCAGCCTGTATCCTTTTGCTGCTGTTACTCCCACAAAGTGTGGCTTGACCTGATGGCTCTGTGAGAGAGAAGTAGAAAATTCCCCGCTTTCTTTTTTTAACAGTTCTGCTTTGGAGAGAGTCAAAAGATTTGAGAGATAATAGAAGCTGAATTTTCTCCAGATCTTTTCCCTCCCTTGGTTAATAACGTTGATTCTCTTTGATTCACACATGCCCGTTCTTATGTGAAATAAAGCAGAAGTGGTAGCAAAGGAGAAAATACCAAATCTATTGCCATCAGCACAAAGCTAAAGGCTGTGAATCACTGAAGAGTTCCTCCTACAGCCATGACCTGTTCAACAAGCTGAGTTTTCAAAGATATCCCACGCTTGTTGCCCACTGCAGTTTTCTCATTATTGTTTTGTTTTCCCTTTCCTTCTAAGCACCTCTTTACTCTCCCAAGAGCGTGTCGGGCTTCAGTGCCAAACATCACCAGCGAGGTGTATGATGTCCCATCCATGCAGAGCCGGGAGTCCTTACTCACACAGGTATGTCTTCCCTCAGTCTCCCACAGACCATTAGGTCCCAACTCATCTCCCTCCCATAGAGCCTCTGAATGCAGATTAAGCTTTAGGGTTTAATTCTAGCATTTTCCTGTTTGTTTGGTTTGGTTTTGTTTTTAATTTGGCAGAAAACCATGTTTTTTTGGGGGGGAAGTTCCAAACAAAGTAGCTCTGTTTTGAATTGGTTAGAAATTCAAGGAAATGTGCTTTAAACCTGGTTATGTTTCTTCCAAGCACCTTCAGTTTAACTACCACAGTTCTGATCTAGACTGTGGAAACCAGGAGCTATGTGACCAGAACGTCCCTGAATACCAAGGGAGTCTGTAGGGGGCTTTAATGTGAGTTGAGACCTGATTCTTTTCCCTTTGGCCAGAGTGGTGCCACTCCACCTGCAGCACGGAAGGTCTCTCTGCTGGCCAGATCTCCCAAGCACTTCCAGGAAGAGCAGCAGCTCTACAACGTCCCATCCAGCTCAGAGAAGGCTGGAGCTGTTATCCAGGATTCAGTAGTGGGCAATGTAAGTAAGACTTTCTGGTCGTGAAAGAATAATCTCCCATTAGTGCTCTGATGTTAGGCATGTGTGCTGAACCTCTCCCCGAGTGTGTTTGCAAGCAAGGATAACGGGGATTGCATCAGCACATCTATTTTAGCCTTCACATCTGCAGGTTGTGCACTGTAGAAAGGAAATAAAAATATGGGCTGGGCTTTCTGCGGAATCGTTCTGTTGATGTTACTGCGTACATCTGTACACTGAGAATTTAGTTTTGTTTCTTATTTCTTGTTGAAAAACGCTGTTTTGAAATCCTGTGTGCTCTGCTGCAGCTGTATGATGTCCCACCCAAAAGAGAAACTGATGTTTCAGAGAAGAAATCCCAGAAGAAGTACTGGGGTCACTGTAACACCTTGCCAAATCCTCGCAAGTCAGAATGGATTTATGATATTCCAATATCACCTGAAAAAACAGGAATAAAACACAACTCTTCTGTCCATCCCACAGAGAACCAGGTGCTATATGATATACCCCCGGCCAGGTACAAGGCACTAACAACAAATGCTGAAGCCAACGTTGTAAATCCACAGTTGTATGATATTCCACCAACACAACGGAAATTAACGTTTCCAGATGTCCCTCTTTATGACGTTCCATCCTCAAAGGATGTTCTCTTGCAGCAGAATGGTAGCTGCGAAATACCCCCGAGTCTCCTGGCTTCAAATGCTGAGAATCAGATTCCTGGAGGGAATGTCTATGATGTTCCAAAAGGTTTGCCCACTGCTATCCAGTCTAAGAAAGGGATGGAGAAAAACAGCAACTGTTCTGGAAACCAGGCATACCGTGTTCCCCCACAGCTCCCGAGAGACACCAAATTAGAACATGACACGTTGTCTGTTTCTAGTGTGGACAGCAGGAACAGCACTCTTTCTACATCCTCAGACTCTTCTTCTGAGTCCTCTTCTGTGTCGTCATCAGAAGAGCCTGCCACAGAAATTAAGCTGGACCTCGAGGTGGCCATAGAGACGCTGACTAGATTGCAGCACAGTGTATCTAGCTCAGTTGCAAGTTTAATGATCTTTGTGAGCAGTAAATGGAGATTACAAGAGCACCTAGAGAAAAACATTGAAGAAATCCATAGGGCCATCGATCACATCAAAGTGTCACTGGGAGAATTCTTGGCCTTTGCTCGAGCTTTAAAGGTAAACGCATCCTACCTCACTGATAACAATCTTCAGATCAGAATTAAAAAGCAGCTAGAAATTCTTCTGAACTCATTCCAAATCTTGACAGAAACAAGAGAAGCTCTAAACAACTGCAACTGGTCTTTGGAGGTTTTGGTCCTCAAGAAACCCTACAACAACCCAGACGATCTCGATCGCTTTGTTATGGTTGCCCGCACAATTCCAGATGATCTCAAGAGATTTGTGTCCATCATCATTGCCAATGGAAAGCTTCTCTTCAGAAAGAATGAGAAGGAGCAAGACATGAAGCAACCAAGAGTGAGCCTGGGATCTAAAATGCCAAAACAAATCATGGCACCAAGAAGAATAGAAATAGATCCGCTTCCAGGAAATGCTCCTGATAAACCCAACCCAAGTCAAGGCAGCAATGAGACGACAAAAGAAAATGACACCGAGGACTGTGAATACGTTCAGCTACAGGTTAGTGAAGCGGGATTCTATAGTCTATATTCTTGATCATTTGCAGACACTCTCATTCGCCCAGTTTTATCTTTGTATCAATGCCAACTTCAGTTTGCATTGCTATCCATTATCCAGACCTTATGTGAACTCAGAATTTCGATCACACGGGTACAATGATCAGTAATTACAAGTAACAAAGAGAACCGGTATGAGACAATTTGTCCATGAAGCCAGCCAAAACTGAGAAAGATTTGCACCTTGCCCTTTTCAATTCATTTGAGAGTCACTTTTTTGTCTGTACATCAGCTTTGTTTCTTAACCCAGTAGATCTCTCCTTGCCCATACGTTTCACTTGTCAACCCTGACATCATGATACAGGTAATAATGATTTTCTACTTTAGGATATACCGTAGTTCTGTAGATTATTATTATTATTATTAATAACAATAATAACAGATTAAGCGCTTACTCTGAATTTTACACTTATTTGCTAGAATACTTTTGGAGTTCTGGTAGAACTATTTCTTTGTTTTAGAATTACTGTAATGTCTGCTAAGAGCTCATTCTCTTAGTTGGCTTTGCGAAGCAAAGCTGGATGTCCTTAGAATGTAGGAAACGTGTTTTGTTGATGTTGATTTCAGTCGTAGCTCTTACAGGATTGCACAACAGTTTAAGTAGAAGAAAACTACAAACTATTCCAATATGTGCAGCAATGTAGTCCATAATGTAATCTGCACAGCAAGCATTTCCCTTGAAATAAGTGCAAAGTACATTTATATTTTTTATATCAACCACTTCAATGTTGCTTTCATTTTGATTTTTAACAGGCACAGAAAATAATTTCTGGTAAAGAAGTGTCAGAGAAGAGTAGAGATTCAAAACCAAAGGTATTTCTGATCTTGAGAACTACGACATGCAAGGAATTCCACTCCTTCATTTCTGTGCTTGCTAAAATCCAAAATAATTCCAGTGTCTGGATGCCCACCTCTGCACACGGAGGTGTATTTGCTTTCCCTGTTCATTTTCCCACATCTGGAGGTTTTTTGGCCACTGCTGTGAATCTTTGCCATGCAAAAGATTTATTTCCCTAAATGTAATTAACTGCTCTGAAGTCCTACGGTTCTTTATCTCTTTGCTTTTGTGTCTCATTTGGGGTAAGGCCGTGACGGGTAATATTTCAAAGTAATGCACCGCTACAAGGACTGAATCTCATTATTGTACAGCTTTAATTATTCATGCCCCTCATGAAGTCATTACCATTAAAAATCAAATCTAAATGTTTTCTGCTGTCCAAAAGCTTGGAGCCCAGACTTCATTAAGGGCTGATGTTTAACTATCAAACATTGTCTGCCATCCATTATTAAAACGGTGTTCAGGGAAAAGGTAAGTGAGGGAAAAAACCACCTTGGAGACGAGTACTTTGTGGAGAGGAGATGATGGCCAAACAAACAAACAAATGTGCTGGGCTGTGGCGGGGCAGCTTTTGGTGTCCCTTAACCAACAGAGCTCCCTCTAAGTGAGGAAACATGGGGAGAATGTAAGAAAGTGCTGTAGAGTAAATAAGAACAAAGACAGCATGCCACCAACCTGAGTCCGTTCTTTTGAACCCTCTTTCTAGGTGCTGCCATCTACAAAAAAGAATGAAGTTCGAAGCCAGCCGGATTCTGCAAAAAAAGTTGTTGTTCCGGAGCAGTGCAGGCTGTGTTTCGGTGCCCTGCACAAGGCCATTGCTGTGTTTAACAACAGCCTGAGCAGTCAGCAGCCGCCTGAAGTCTTCATATCCCACAGCAAATTGATCATTATGGTGGGGCAGAAGATAGTGGATTCTCTCTGCCAGGAAACACAGCTGAGGGAGGCTCGGAGCGACATCCTCCACAGCAGCAGCCGGTTTTGCAGCCTCCTGAAGAACCTGGCTCTCGCCACCAAAAACGCAGCAATCCAATATCCAAACGCAGACGCAATGAGGGAACTTCAGATTAGAAATGATGAGCTGTCTAAATACACACAGCAGTTCAGAGCAATGTTCGAATGAGAGCGGCTTCACCTTGTGTAACTGTTATTCGTATTTGGAACGATGCTCACAACGTGAATTTCTGTGTTGTTACCGTTCTTTCTTCACTCCCTTGGCAGCCAAAGGGCAGGAGCAGCTCAGTGGTGCCAACCTTCAGTCCTCCCAAGCAGCCCTGCCAGGCAGTTTCCTTTGGTACTGCTGCACCTCTAGCAGGTGAAGACCCACAATGAAGGAGGGATGTGTAGAATTAAATGTGTGCTCCCTTCCCTGCTGTTCAGACTTGGACTATAGAAATGTCCTGTCGGGGCAGGAATTTTTGCTGAGTATTTGAGCAAATGGTATTTGTGTTTATATATATATATATATATATATTAATTTCTACACAAGTCAGAAATATTTTCCTATTGTGTTTTTTTTCCCTTCTGAGTATGTAAAGCCTCTCTCTAGTTTAGCCGTGCACCATTCTGTAAGCTGTGCTGTATTACTGTGTGTAATAGCAGCAGTTCCCGGAGCACTCGACTCCAACCTGTTTTGGGTTCTTTCCCCAGCGCATTCATTCCCTTTGCAGCTGTTTGATGCTCAAACACAGCGGACGCGTTACAGCACAAACTGCATCTCACTGCTGTTAATCAGAAATGCTCCCGCTGCTGCCTGAGCGTGCACAGAACGCGAGCAGAGCTCTGAGCCCCGGGGATGGCGGCTCCATCACAGCCCGAAGCCTCCAGGCAGCGCCTCCGTATCCCACCTTGTCTAACGTCGGTCATCCCGTGTCGCCTCCTCCGTCCCCACCCCCGCTGACCCGTGTGGGCTGTTTTTCCCCCCGTGCTGTCTGTATTTGTCTCGACTAATTTATTTAAAAGTTGTATCTGAATTTGTAAAGTCTGGCCTTTCTTGGTAGCTCGTACCCGTGTCTGCGCCCTGCCGGGGGGTGGGTAGGGTTGCACTTGCAGCTGTTGGCTGCCGTCACTTGTGTCTGTGCACAGAACAGCTCCGTCACTGCTCCCCATTCACACTGCAGTCCTGCTCCGTGCGGTGGTTTAAATGCGGGCACGGAACGCACCGCTCAATGAATGGGAAGCGGCTCCGTGCACAGATGGGGCTGAGGGCGCCCCCTGCTGGACACGGCGCTACGCGCTGCCGGCCTACCCGCTGTGAGCCCCGCCCCCTGCCGCTGATTGGCGGGTGACTGCTGTGACGTTTTCCGGTCAGACCGGAAGTCTTCAACCGGAAATCCTCGACCGGAAGTTTGTCGCTTGTCTTGTGGGGGGGGAGAAGGCGGAAGCGTATCGAGATGGGATGCGATGGCGGCACCATCCCCAAGCGGCACGAGCTGGTCAAGGGGCCTCGCAAAGCTGTCAAGGTTGGGGGCGCCTCGTGGAGGCGGCGGGGATCGGCGGGCGGCTGTCGGCTGGTTGCAGTGTTGGGTCTGGAACCGGGATTAAAACGGGGGGAAAATCGTAGTAAACATCTGGAAAATGATCCGGATAACCTGTTTAACCTGTTGTTATTTAAGTAAATAAAAGGCAATTGTGTGTTATTTAAGTAAATAATAAGCACTTCTGCTCCGTGCCGGGCTGTGGCCAGACCGCTGCGTTACACCAACTGAAGTAGCGTCACATCGCAGCCTTTCTCTGTGGTCCAGTATGTCATAAATTCGTGCTTTAAAGCTGAACTCTCAGCTCTCGGACTGATGTCACATCTCAGACTGATTTGCGTTTCATCAGCTCTCAGACTGATGTCCCCGGACTCGCATTTCATGTCGCTTTTGTTCCTTACAAGGACCGAATGTTGGTCCAGGTGGGTCTGAGATGTAGCGCTGTGGAGATGGCGCCATAGATAACATCGAGTGTAAGAAAGGGGTAAATGAGGGAAATGTACAGATGGAGGTGCCAGAAACTGAGAAAACTGACCCAGAGTTACAAAGCTGCCCCAGGAGGTGGAAACAACTTCAAGGGCTTAAAACTGATAATGAGTTTTTGCTAATGTTGCTTTATGGAAGAACAGAGATAGTGGGATTGCTGAGCTGCCCGGGGATTTGATTAACGCTCCAAGTGTTCTTTGAATTGATGTGTAAATAATTGGCCAATAGAATATTTTAAAATTGTGTTGTTTTCTTTTTTCCTTCAGGTTGACAAAACTGCTGAATTGGTGGCAAGATGGAACTACTGCACGCTGAGTCAGGAGAAGTTGTGTCGCCCCATAGTAGCCTGTGAGCTAGGCAGGTATGGCTTCGTATAAGGTTCGCTGTATTAAAAGGCACTAATTTGTGAATGAAAGAAAGAAGGAATGTTATGAACGTGAAATATGATTTCTAAACATTTTGTTCCGTAGGTTGTATAATAAAGATGCTGTCATTGAGTTTTTGTTGGACAAGTCAGCTGATAAAACTCCCATGGAAGCTGCATCCCATATCAAGAGCATTAAGGTAAAAAGGTTTAACACTAAGGAGTGCTGAAATTCAAAGTCCTGCACGACCTCAATTGGTTGTCAGCTCACTACCTACAAACACTGCTAAAACAATAACCTGCAGTGGAAGAAATCTCTGGGAACGTTGTAGCTGAAAAATCATTAGTAAAGCAGCTTCAGTCTTGTTTGTTTTTTGCCTTTCAGAATGTAATAGAACTAAACCTCGCAGATAATCCAGCTTGGAGTGGTGATAAAGAAAGTAAAAAAGGTGACACGTATGATGACATCCAGTCTGCACGCTTTATATGCCCTGTGGTGGGGCTGGAAATGAATGGAAGACATAGGTCAGTACTACTGCATTTCTGAACGTAGGTTATAGAAGCGGGTACAATGTTAAGTGGAATGTGTAGCAAGTAAAGAAGTTTAGGTAATGTTGCAAATCATGTATGGCTTTATGGGGAATAGACGTCCTTTGTTCATTTCATTCTTAAAGAGGAAAGATGAAATGTTATCCCTTTCTTGAGACAAAGTATATATATGCTAGAAGAGTTAAGAGTAATGTTTACACTGAATGAGAGACTTAAAGGTTTGAGGGCTAAACCATGGGTGACTGACATGGATAAGGGGAGAAAGGTTGAGTGAGACCTGTTTTGGCAGAGCAAATTGCATCAAGCACTGTATTCAACTGCTGTGCTAGTATCTGTTTTTTTATTATTTTGCTGAAGAAGGGCTTTCCTTTGCGTTCTAGTTTGGGCAAATTTGGAAGTTCTTTTTCTGTGCATTTTAACTCTGATAAAATGGTAGAGAGGTTGGTAAAGTATTTCTTCCTTAATTGAATAATTACGGTTAAAAAAAGATCTGTTGCCTTTTCTTTAAAGGTTTTGCTTCCTGAGGAACTGTGGCTGTGTGTTCTCTGAGCGTGCACTCAAAGAAATTAAAGCAGAAGTTTGTCACAAGGTGGGTTTTTCTTAGCTTTAAGAGCAGTGGGGTTACACATGACCCACAGAGATAGACGGATATGTGTATGTACATATATATATATGTGTATGTATGCAGAATTGTGTTCTCATCCACTATTTTAAAGTGTTCTGTTTTGTTTTGTTTTTTTCATTTGGACGTACCAATTAGTAGCTAACAGTCTGTGTATATGTAGCCCTAATTGCCTTAATTTCCCTAGCACATTTTGTCTTTATATAACAACATAGTAAAGTGAACTGGAAAAAAATTAGAGAGGAAAAGTAGCGTAGCATCGTGTTTTGTGCTTATGCCAGGATTAGAAATCGCCTGTGAACAAATAAGTGTTGCTTTCAGGTAGGAGTTCTTTCAAAATGCAAAAACTCTCTGAAGTGCAATGTTTGAATACTGTAAGCTGCTGGGTACAATGTTTCTCCTGGTGATAACTGCTGGTTTAAGAAATGACCATCTGGTTTTGAACCAAAATACATCCTGTGGGATCCATGTGGGCCATCATGGGTCAGATGTGTGATTTCATGAGTGGTTCAGAAAGAGCAACGCTGTCTTTGCCTGTGTACTCTCCGTATCCAGCCTTTCTTGTCATATACTGGAATCTGATTTTGCTTCGTCTCAATCTGAGATTTGTAATATAAATGCAGCCTGGGAGATCTAGATGTATAGCAGCTCTTTTCACTACTACTGTGAAATTCAGGAGAGCTCTTTTGGAACAAGCTATACATGTGCATTAATCTCACCTATAAGCCTGCAGACCAGTCTCGAAAGCCTGCTAATATGTTAACAACAGCTTCCTGAAGGACTTTGCAAAGAGATGCATTAATAGTTCAGGAAAAGCATTTCTGAAGATCTCTTCTTCAGTGAGTGCAAACAGGAAGTCTGCGGTCCTCAGCTTTGTCTACTTTCAGCTAGATAATCTGAACAAGATCATGAAGGTCATATATGTATTCGTGTGCTACAAGATGTGTATCAGAAAATGCTGTGCTTCGTAGAGCTGTAGGAAGCAATTTTCCTTTGCTCAAAGCTGAGGGTTTCTTCCTTTCTAGATCTCCTGGCTTGGCTCATCGGAACCCAAAAAGTGATAAAACAATTTCTGGGAAGTCCCGCAGACATCCATCTCACTGCTCACTTCTATTTTTTTTAATGTGTCAGCTCACAGAAACAGTAACGCGGTGACAAGCTTATGGTGAAGTGTTTGGAAGAATTGAATGCATGTGCAGACCTTACCTAACTAGAAAAACACCGGATTAAGGATTCAGTCTCCCTTGGTTTACCTTGGCAGTATTTGCTGCTGTACTGGATTTGGAAGGCTTTGTAGAGCTTAGGTGCATGGAAGATGGAACAGTCTCTTCATCTGAGTGCTCTTGAAAATAAAAATAATTCCTCAATAGGAGCTTTCCATGAAGTAATGATACTTACAGGATGTTTTTACACAGACGTACATTTTCTCTAAGGCATATTTTTGAGGTTTTATAGAGCAAAGGGAGAAGGTTGTAAATAGCTGTGGGAAGATGGGTGCTGAAACGTACAGGATGTGACTGTTAAGAGGAAGGAAGAGCAGCGACTTTTCTTCGAGATAAAGGCATTTGATGCTGATGAGTGCTGAACAGCATGAAGCCCTGACTCAGCAGCTTTCTGCTCTGTTCTGCTTCCTGTCTGCTGTTCTTCAGGAAGGTCTGTATGTGACATGAAAACATTTTCAGTGCTGAAAATGCCATGGTTCTGGAATAATCCAAAGGGATGTCCAGATTTTGAGGTTTATGAAACCTACTGCACGTAGGGGCCAGAAGGCAGTGAGAAGCACAAATGAATTGCTACAATATTCCTTGTACTTTGTTTAATCAGTTCCTTGCTTATGACTGTTGTACAAAGCTATTCTTTTAATCAGGTGTTTCAAATGTAGTTTCTTGCTTCTCTTTAAAGTTTATTTTGGAAGCGTTTCCACATTTAATAGACTTTCATACATGCCAGAAATAATAACTATTAAAGTGTGTGCCATTTAAAACACTTAATGAAATGTTTAACTTAGATATGGAGCTATTGACCGTGTTCCTCAGGCTTTTTGATACAGAAATTGCGCATACATCTTTCAGATATGTGTTAATGTGTGTTCAGTATGTTACAGAGCCCAGTGTCTCCTTGTGCCACGGTCACATTGCCACTTGGTGCTTAGAGCAACAGCTACCAGAAGTTAGTGAGCATCAGTTGCTGAGGTTTGAAATCTGTGTGTGTGTTACTGTGTGAGAGTAGGTTGAGCACAGTTGTGAATGGCTTTGTAGTGCACGTTAAATGCTTTCAGCTTTCACGGTTTTATTACTTGAATTTTTTTAAACTGTTGATAGAACTAAAAAACAAAACAAAACTCAAATAACACTGTAAGAAATTAATGATGTTCTGATGACCCAGTGATGGCTAAAACGATGTTTCTTAGTGATTTGAGAATGGGTGGATTAATCAAGGCTTTTATACGTGTATAACTTTGTGATTTAAAACATAAAATCCTTTAGGGAAGGAGGTTCACTCACCAGTAGTTTTCTTCAGCTGACATTTGTTAAGGTTTAATTTTAGTTTTCCAGAAGATAGCTTGCTGTTCTTTTTTTTTCCCCCAGTTTGATCAGTTCCTGCAGGCTGAGCCAATCTGAAAGCAGTGCCTATCAAATTTCACCTCCTCGTTCAATTCAGAGGTGAAACACAATTGTTCTGCATGGCAGTGAACACTGAAAGCTAGGTACTGCTTTTCCTACAGAGACACCAATGAGGAATGTTACATTTGTGCTTTTAAAACCAGCCTGGAGTGGAGAAGTGCTGGTAGTACCTTGCAGCAGGACAGCTGTGGTTTGGAGAGGAGCTGTTATGCATTTTCTTCCCTCTGATATATGCGGAGACCCAACAGTGTCAGTACTGGTTTCAGAGGGATGTTCAGCACACCCAACTGAATGTTCTGAGTGACTTGGTTTTTTTCCTTCCATCCATAAGGAGGACATTTCCAGCAGTAATCAGCCCCAGCGTAGGCCGTGAGCTCCACATGAGGCTGAATCCAGGCCTTTGGGTTAAGTTTATAAGTTTCTGTAAATAAATAAGGACAAGATGGTCCTTCTTTAGGTTAAAGTCCATTTGATAAACATTGTTTCCCAGAAGCTTGTGTGGGAAAACAAGCTCTGCAGTTCCAGGAAATTTGTTTGTTCTGCTGCAGGGCATTTGTTGATTCTTTTCTGTTCTGTTTGTTTGTTTATTGACAAATACTTACTCTTTAAGGGAGTTTTCCTGCAAAATCAGTGCTATGTGGGCTGTATATTGAAGTTTACATCTAAATTGCTCATGGATATTTCTTTACAACTGGTAGTTTCTAATCAAGTGAACTTATAAGGAGGAGGATATTTTTTTCCCATCAGAGTTAATACAAAGAATTGAAGCTTGTTTGGATTTAATGGAGTTAATTTTTTGGCTGCATTTTTGCAAAAAATAAAAACCTTTTAAAGGAGGAAAAACTGAGGTGACTTCTCAGAATTCGTCACCAACTCTATTCTGTCTCCCCATCAGTCTCCAGTCACTTCCGTGGCACAATTGAAATCATTCATTTAAAAGCCCTTAAGGAAGGGAAGGTGCAGCTCTTACCTGGAAGAGCGCTGCATCCTCATTCTCTTTACGTTACTGTTCCCTGTTTTGACTTATGTATGTTGAATATGAAAAGCCGCTTCCTTAGTGCAGGCTCATTAGAACTGCAGTTGGTTGCAAAGGATCTGGGAAATGAGGTTCTTATCCTGGATGCTTCTGGGTCTCTCCTGGCCCTAAACTCCTGCAGGGGATCAAAAAAACAAGGACTTGTAGAGTAAACACACACTGCAGGACACCTACTACTGTTACTGATACAGACCCTTTTCAGTAAGAGCAAAGCATGGACAGTGCACGAGCGGTGTTGCCATGCTACACGATGAAATTAGAGACACAGCTGGCCATGAATAACAGTGAAATGGGCTGTGTCTGAAACTGGCTGTCACCTGCTGCTCTGCAAGCTCTGCAGCTTTAGTGACAACTTTGTTACTCGGATCTGTCTGTTTTATAAAGCATACAGCAGACACGACTTAATTAACTTGTAGTATTCATATTTCACCTTTGTTCGGCCATTACTTCCATTTTGTTACCTTTATACCACTTAGTCCTCCTTTTTTGTTCAGGTACAGACATGAGGAATGTGTGTTTTCCAGTTGAATGGGTCACTTAGAATATGAACTTCCCCCTTGCTACAGACATCATTTTCTCTAGGAATTAATCCTTTAGCAGTTGTTGCTCTTGCTTTTACTGTAGTGAGTGACACTAACTGCTTATTTCACTGGTGAAACAGTAGTACAGAATTACAGCATGGGAGTGAGCACAGTACACCAGGCAAATGAAGTCCATGGATGAAAACATTGATGGGTTCTCAGTATTTTGGGTCTATGTTTACATTTCAGTTAACCTCAAACGTTCAGCTTCATATTGAAATAGTTATCATCCTGGAAATGCCAGTCATCTTCAATTGGGACCTCAGCCTGGTGCAGCACTTTAAGCCTGTGGCGTCTCTCTAGGCAGTCCATCACGAGCGGATACTTTGCAGGCTCAAATTTGTTGGCAAACAAGTGAGGCGATTCAATAATCCACTGTAAATCCCCCAGTCCATAGACACAAATGTCTCTGATGTAATGACCTGCAAAGACAAATTGAAGCGTCTGAAAGCAGCGGAAAGCTGGATGGAATCCTTAAAGAATATCTTCATTCTGTGGGGTTACTAACAGCTGTTAACTGTTTGTTAAGTAACCCCTTCTCACTAAAACTGAACGGTCTATTTAAGGCATTGTTTGATGTAATAGAGGAGGGTCATCGAGTGTACAGAAACTTGCAAGATAAGAAAATATGCACGTATGCAGTTCTGTTGTTACCCCGTTGAATTGTGGAAGTATTGGGACTGGGGGCTGGGAGAAGGGTGGTCATTGCCTGGATACTGTGATGTTCTTTGCAACAGTGTGTCAGAAGGTTCTTGGGTCGGATACAGCAGAGTAGGTTGGGTGGTTGTTTTATATGATAATTTCACATTAGAATATGTTACCACTGAGGCACATTCATTGGCTATTAATGCATTATACATAATTAGCAGTGAATGTAATTGTAGCTCATGATAAAAACTCATGTTACCTTTGCAGCCTTTGTGTACAGTTCCTTCTTGATCTTTCCATTTAATGGCTCGTATGTTTCCTTCCCAGTCTGCGTTTGGTGTAGCACCTGGAGCATCTTTAAAAGCATAAAGTTCTGATCAAAGATTCCTTTCTATTTATTTGAGGGATAATTTTGAGAACGTGAGCTTTTTCATACTAAAAATTTACTTTTCAGATTAACTCTTCTTTAGCCTGAGAGCTAACGGTCTGCACCGTAAGTAGGACTTCTCTAGAATCAAGCTGCATTTCTTAGCCATCATAAGATGAGCTTTAAGGGAGCCGCATCAAGACTGAGAGAATGACCACATTCATGCAGGGCAACTCAGACAAGGTGTTGTTAAGCTCTAAAAGAGCTCAGCTCTCTGTCCCATACCCCAGTGCCATCAATCCAGGGGTTACTCTTAGTAGAAATAACATACATCTTACCATGCAGGCGGTTCAGTGTGACCCAGTAGTGTTCATCCGGACTGTACGTGTCCCTTGACCATTCCAGCAAGTCTTTTGCACGTGCATCAGTCAGTGTAAACTCTACAAATTCTTTAGTTAATATGTAATAGGCACTACCAAAATATATTGTCAAGTTGTATGGAGGTTTAGTTTTTGCATTCTTTGTTGGATACACGTATGACGTTCCTGAGTGCACGTATTCTCTGTAACTAACCTGTGTCCTGTGTTTCATGTGAAGTGGTTGGACTACCCCAGGAGTCATATTTTTACCATTCCATTTACTTTTGATATATTTTATAATGTCTTTGTTTGTTTTAATAGGATAATCTTGGCCACACAGATTAATAACATAATTCCACTGGATTTTGGAGTGAACCAGATCTCTCATGCAGTTAATATCAGCTTGTAGCCTTGAAAATCCTCCATAAACGACGTTTTCCCTCTTGGAGGAAATAAAAATATTTTCAAAGCAATTTACAATGTTCTGTACAGCAGCTTTGTAGTCTGTTGGTGACTTCTCATCAACATGTATGCAGTAAATATTCTGAGGCATGTAAATAGCTCTTAGCAGCTTCACAAACATTTCCAGCTCCTTGTGAATTGTGATAATGTACGCCAGGGAGAAACTTCCTTCTTCATCTGACAGCGGTCTCGTTATAAAGTGCAGAGCCTTCAAAACCGTGGAACAGTTGCATGGGGTCTGAACACAGCTGAGTGCTGCGGGTCTGTAGGTGTTCTGACAAATGCTTCCAATTTTAAGAGCGGCAGTTTTCCCCAGGAAAAGAGCTGAACAAAGTTCATCTGGGTAAAATCCACACTCTGCTCTATTTGTGCTAAATTTCTGTTCATCGGGCTCTGCAGAAAGTGTGTCCTTCAGGTAGATGAAAGTGCAGATGAACGTACAGACAGCAATGCACAGTAAAAATCCTGACTTTGTCGCATCCAGTGGGTTCATCTTCTATGATCCGGATACTGTCTGCTGATCATAGCTTAATTAGGAATGCAGGTTATCTGAAAGGAAGATTGAGACAGAGAGGGAGATAACCCTGCTGACTCTTTTAATTGATGACATAGTAGTAATGCTTTTATTAAGGTTGAGGTTACTCTTTTCAGTCACTAGGACGGACTGCTTGTGTGCCTGTGATCATGCTGCAGTGCACTGGAAGCTGTAGTTACAGATCATGAGGCGCTCTGCCTGTGACAAACAAAATGAGCCAAAGAACCCCAAATGGCTTTGTACATTAATTACTTGAGGGTGATGGGGGAGGGCCAACAATATAGAAGTTAGCTGTATTTTTAGGCAATGTGTGTTCCAGGTGCAGGTTGGTTAGGGTCCAGCCCTCAGGGCTGGGGAGGTATGTGAGCACTGCAGCTAAGGGGCACTCATTGCTGGGATTTGCTTGAGGCCAGGCAATGTGACATTCTGCCGTGGAGGACCAGGACTCAGTAAATTAGGTCAGCAACAAGTTTATTATAACAACCAAAAGGGGAACACTAAAATGCAGTCCACAATGTGCATCATTCTTTATCCTCATAAAGCCAGCAAGCATTTCTAACTCATTTGAGACTTTTTTTTTTCCCCCATTCTCTTTGTATTTGTGCTTTGGAAAGCACCTAATTTTTCCATTGTGATGTTTTCCTACATACACCTTTTCTTACTGAAACAAGTGCAGCAGTGCTGAGTCCTCCAGCTCCTACTGAGCTCTGTATCCCTTTCCTAGAGAAAATTTCCCTGGAGCAGATGAGGGATCATCAGCTGCGTTGAGCTTAATAGTCCAGAGATATTTGTATTTTAAAGGTAATTCATCTTCTGTTGTACCCTCTTTAGTGAATTTGTTTTTAATGAATTTTGCAATTCAGCTTGTAAATATCCCATGCTTTGCATCATAGTGCATTTGTCATTATATAAGAATGGAGAACAAGCATCTGTTGTAGAAGCTTGGAAGGAAAGAGACTGTTGCAGTTAAAGTAAAAAAGAGACAAAGAATTTAATTTAAAATGCACTAAAAATACAGGTTGTGTACCAAGAGAACACATACTGTGTAGTAGCAATATCTTAAGATCTATTAGGACGTCAGGAAGAAACATACTTATTTGATTGTCCTTACCGGTATGCTCTGAATTCCATGCTGAAAGAACGCCTCTTTTCCACTGAGCATCCCAGAAAGTGGATTTGTGTGTTAGGTGCAGGATTCTTCCATTTTCCTTCTGTGTTCTGTCCGCGGTGCTTTTCAGTCTGCACTGAATGCACAGGCCAAAGAAAAACATGAGGAAATCAAGGCCCAGAGGAATATGTTTTTTTTTTCTCAGCTGCTCCCGAGGGGTAAATTTAGTGTGTAAACAACTTGGGTTGTCCTTCAGCCATCTCCATTTAAAAAACAAAACTTCGGCAATTCGAGTCCATTTCAGTCTTTCAATATTACAAAGAGGAAGGAAAAGGGAATGGCACGGTAAGGTGGAAGTAAGGATTTCTGCAGTAAAAGGACACGTGCGGTGCTGCAGGCTGCTACCAGCTGACTGCCAGAACCAGGCAGGGATTTGCATAACGGCTATTAGCAAAAGCAGAAGTTGGGGCAGGGAGTGTTACAGAAACACTGAACCTTTTTGGAGCTGAAGCTAGAAAAAACAGTCTGTTCTTAGTGAATTATTAAAGGAGGGACATTGCGTTTGCTTTGAAGTAGTGAATATGATGAGATCTCTGTGGAATTTCACGTTCTGGATATAAAAATTTCACTGAAGGTACTGGGCAGTTACAGAAATATTTGGGACTTGCTTGGGAAACAGCATCTGTCCATACAGCATCTGTCCATACAGGATGAGTGTTCTGTCTGCTTTTCCATTGTTTATTATCTATTGGGGTTTTTGTGTGTTTTTTATAATTCCGTACAGCTGTGGGCAGGTTGTGAGGGATGGCTCCCCTGGGATCCAAGCTGTGACCCGTTAGTTCCATCCCTGAAATTCTTATTGCCCCTCACATCACAGCTTCATGTTTCAGATTGTGAACTATTGACTATGGATTTCTCCTACTTGAACTGCGTAGCATCTAGAAGCTGTGTTTTATATAGCAGCATAATGGCATACAAACACTGCTGTCAGCCAGGGGGAAATAATTCCTTCTCTAATGGTTAAATGATTCTGGGGAATGACTTAATCTCAAAGCCTTTCACACGAGAGCAAAATTTACTGCTGTGCTACCATATCCCTCCTGCCCTTGAAGAGCAAGATCATTTCTTACCATTACAAACATCCACCGTCCAGACTAACCCGGGCTGCCTTGCTTTTCAGTTTTCTTATCCTGGAATGCCACTGTAGGTATTGAACCTCGGCCTGTTCTGTACTATGGATGGGTTTGCTGAACCCAGAGTAGGAATTCGTCTTAATTTTTAGAAGTGCTGAGAGTGGAGTTTGTCATTCTCCAAAGAACAGCCCATTGTATTGATTGTTGGACATCCTCGTGACTGCTGTCATGGATGTTACCTAAAGGAGAACTGTTGTCTTAATCCAACTCCATGAAAAGTAAATTCTAGAGAAAAATGCAATTATACCTGAAAATAAGCCGGTGAAATATCATCATGGTTTGTAAAATCTCCATTAACTCTATTTGTTGCAGTACATTTCAGAGTTAGGGTGGGATCATTTCACAGCTCACTGTTTTTTTCCTGCTGTAGGATTTCAGAATGTTGCCTCTCTAAACTTCCTGTTTTGTCTGTACCCTTTGAACTGGTTAATAGTAATGTAGTTTGTGTGCCAGTAATTCAGTGAAACAAATGGCTCAGGATTACTTTGTCTTCCAATGATTATATGTTGAAAGGGCTTTAGCTCTTGTATTTCCAAATAGGTTTATGTCTGTCATCTGAAAGATGTCTGCACTAAGGCCTGCATAACTGTTTCATTAGCAAGTGAATACTAATTTAGTCTTTGAAAAACTGAATTGTAAAAGTGGTGTTTTAGTGCTTTTTACTTACCTTTTTCAATAAGCCTGTGTGAGTGTGCTGATCCTGCCCGTGTTGTGACGTGTATCAGGTCAATGAAAATATTCTTCTTCAGTCCCAGCTTGTGCCACCTTATACATTTTATATCATTCTTATTCCAATACGACATCAGTATTTACCAATAAATACAAGTGGATTTGTGGAGGCGTACCTTCCTATCAGTGGTTTTGTTGTTGGGCAGTGTATTTGACCTCATTACAATTCCAGTCAAATACTATGGCAGCTATTTAAACCATTGAGATACATGGTTGTGAGATGCTAAGTTGGTTGCAACAGAAGTAAGCCATATATTTGTAAGCGTTGAGACTTTTGATGCAAACGGTGCTTGTAGTAATGACCAACCTGTCCTGCACGACAATGACAGAGTAAAAACAAACAGACCTGACTGCAGGCTTGAGTATTCTGTTAAAGGGAAATGGCCCTTCTGAAGTGAAATTGTTTTTCACAAAAATCAGACTATTTTGTGCTTTACGTAAGAGTAAAAAACCTGAACTCTGAAAACGTAATGTATTTCTTCTTACCTTTTCCAGAGTCAGCCAGGAGAAGGCAGCATAATAGAAATAATAGAGTCCCGTTGTCCTTCAGCAGCATTCAGTCAGCGTTCTTCATTCTGTTGCTTGTGTGGAAATTTCGTATAATTGAAAGGGGTTAAACATTAACGCGACTCGATCTGGTTTCCTGCGATGCTTAGCATATTTATTCTGCAGCAACGCTGTTCAGCTTCAGAAGAAATGTCCTCTGCTTCACAAGAATAAGAGAAAATTTGAGCTTCTCCAAATTTCTGGTGCTGCTGTTCAGAGATGGTCTTTAAAAGGCCTGAAATCAGACTTTCAGATATGTACAGTACATTGCTGATGATTATAAATAGTCGTGGTTTACCTCCGAGGCTTTAACCCCAGTGCTGCTAGCAGAGTGTGCTGGATGATGAGAATGGGAGGGAAGGCCACCCTCACTTCTCCTCCTCCTCCTCCTCCTCCCCCGTGTCTTAACTGTTTGCCTGCTGAAACTTTCCAGATAGCAGCAAAGAAGTGTAGGAAAGAACCGCCCCTGGTCGCTTCTGGTATCTGACACCAAACAGATAATAGATGAAATGTCATCCACCTGAACTGTTCACTGTTGGTGCTTTTATTAAGACTCTTGGGGTTTTTAATAAGTGAAAAATTAACAATTCAGGTTTACTGGATTTGCAAAGCTGTAGCAATAAGCAGGAAGGCTGGCATATTTTGGGTCCTTACAGATAAAAAGAGAGTACTGCTAGGAAATAAATAGAAAAGCTCAAAATAAATTAGGGCACAGCTACAGGTACAGCAGATAGAAAACTGTCACTGACTTGAAGGGAAGCTCAATGAATAGAGGCTGCAGCTCAGGCAGTCTGATGTAGTGGATGCTGTAACTCCTGAGAGAAAGAGCACAGCACAGAATGTGCACCGAATGGAGGACACTTCCCCATCCTTCCCAGGTTATCATTCAGTTTTTGTCCCATTGCTGCTCATGCACAGTGCCAGAGATGGTGCTCACAGCTCCTGCAGTGCTGCCCTTCCAGTGAAGGGAATGCTGGAAAACTCTCTCAGAACATGTTTTTAGTTAACGATTACTGTCTCTTGTAGCTGTTAATTCATCAAGCTTGTGTGGCTGGTAAATGAATGCTGGCTTGGTCAGCATGTCTGCTCACTGCCGTCTCTGAATGTTGCCCTGTCTATAGAGGGGTGGATGGGTGGTGGGGATGCACATCCCCTGTTCTGGAGGGAAGTGTTTATGGAAAAGTATCACTTCCTTCCATCTTGTTCATGTCTTCTATCATTCAGAAGAAAATCAATGAGGAATTAGCATGGAGGGCTTGTTTGGAATCAGTACTGTTCCAGTCATTCTGTCCTCAGGATGAAGACTAAATGGTCTGTCCTGATTGTGGGGACTTCTCACTCCCAAATGCCTGAGCTCATACTGAGCTGCTGTTAACAACAGTAGTTCATTGAGCAGCAATGGAAAGACTTAGGCTGCTCTTCCACTTCCTATGTGAGATCCACTGTTCTGCCCAATGCACTGAATGTTCAACTCTGCAACCCTTATTTCTCCTTCATAGTGTCCCACTGTTCATTTTTCACCATTCATCACTTGAGTTGCCCGTGTTTGTTGTAATTAAACAAATGAAAGGGCTCATGTATGGTACTTTAATCCTTGCTACCAATACAAGAGTAACCTGTATAAACCTCAATTCAGCAAACAGAGGAGTGGTAACAGAGAGGAACATCAAGCAGTCTTGCAGAGCTGCAGAAAGCCTCTGGATTTACTGAAATTAAAAATAAATTTAAAACATTGCTGAGATTTTAAAATGGAAAATGCCATGTTGGGTGTGCTGGGTGCTCTCCTGATGATTAAAAATTGTGCAGACATCTGTGTACTCAATCAGGAAACAAGTGACATGAAGCAGATTACATATATAATCCAGCTTAATTAATAAATGTACTTTGAAAATGTAAAACTTGGTAGTGTTTAATAAATCAGGTGAAGGACAGTGAGATGGCAGGGCTGGGTTAATGAATAATGCTGTTTTTATGGCCGCCTTGTATAAATGAATTGCTGCTATCAGGCATCGTTTCTTATGTGACTGTCTCTGGAGAGGTGCAGTGTCACACTGCTTAGGTTGTAATCAAATGCATTCCTGAGGAAAAAAAGAGTGTGGAAAACAGCTTTGAAGAACTTCTTGTTTTCATAGTTCTGGAATGCTTTGCAGTACAGATTGGCATGGCAGCTGCTTTTCAGTGTGGTTATCAGCAGTTCACAATGCACTACAAAGCTGAAAAAATACTGGAAATGACAAGCAGCAAAGGGAAAGGTTGGAGAACTCAAAGAGAAGAGCGGAACCAGAGGGGACGATTGTAGCAAAGGTTCACTGGGATGAAGATCCTGAAAAAGTAGTGATTTTTGTCCTTTTCTCTTGAAGTGTGGTGTTCCCTTCCAAGAGGAAGATGTGATTATCCTTAATGGTAATAAAGAAGACGTGGAAGTACTGAAGAAAAGAATGGAGGATAGAAGACTCAAAAGTAAATTAGAAAAGGTAATCTTATTTTATATTGAGTTATTTTCTATAATGCAATCTGCTGTCAGATCCTGTTAATTTTTCTGCTGCTCTTTTTACCCACTGGAGGATTTGCTTGGTATGCTGTGTTGTACTTCAGTGCTTCTTCTCAAAGCAGAGCTTGTGAGATGCTGTGTGCATATCCCACTAACAGTTTGCTCACCTTGTATCTGCTGGAACTTTCTTGTGACCTAGCACTCTTTTCTAGCAATCTTTTGTAGTTTCTCATATGTGCCCATGATGAAATATATATAATATACATTCATGTACATTCATATACACTATACATAATGTTACCAGGTAAGGGGAGGTAGCTTTTCTTTCTAAATGTGTCAGTAAATAACAAAGATGGAAGCACCCTGAAAATAAGGGTGGGTTTGTTTTGTGCATTTACAGTGGAGAGCTGCAGGAGAGCCCGGCCTGCTGTCAGCATCGTACTGCTCTACCACCACCTTCTGGCTGTGCTCTGCAGCAACATGCGCTGTGGCAGCTTTTTCTTTTCGGTTTGGCATTTTATGTAACCCGAGCCAGTAATGGGATACTTCTTGTTGCTGCTGTTTATGGGTTTTTTTTTGTTTGTTCTCTTATTTTTAATCTGGACAATCATAAATTAACTTGGAAAATCTGGTCTGCAGATGCTTTTAAAAAATGTTGATTAACCATTCACACCTTTTCTTCCCAAGGAATTTGCAATAAAGGGTCCAGTTATTGCAAGTTACCCGGGAGGGATTTTTTAATTAACTAAATGAAAAGATGTGATATAAGATGGGGGATTATTCTGAATTTCTTAATGAAAAATATCTTCATTAATTACAGTTACTTTGTCCTATTTAAACTCCTTCAATTTCCTGTCCCACTGTGTGGGTCTGGACAATGAGATTACAGTGGTGATTATCCATCCTGCTGCCCCACTGCAAAGCATACAAACCAAAATAGCAAAGCCGGGACGGTTCAGTCTTGGTTTTCTTCAGGGTTTCTGAGATTATTATTTTTGCCTCATATAAATAATATCAAAGCATGGAGCAATATTGTGGAAGGGGCAGTTTCACTGTGTAAGACATAAGAACGTAGCAAACTGTGTGTGTATCAAATGCAAAGTGGGAATTGGATGTCCTGTCAGTGCATCATCAGATTTCTGCTTCTCTTGTTTCAGAAGTCAAAGAAATGCAAGTCAGCAGAATCAGCTGCCCAGCAAGTCACCGCTGAAGGTAATTTCACAGCTGTACATTAACTGCACTGTTACGAGTCATGAAACAGATCAACAGCTTCACTTTTATATTCCATAGATTCTCCAGGTCCATCTAAAGTTAAGAACACGAAGGACTGTGTCGCTTCCACTTCTGGGGAGAAGAGGCACATCGTCTTCACCAAAAGTTCAGGTTGGTGGCTGTGCTTTCATGGAACTGTGAGAATGAAAACCAGTAAATCTGCTTTGAAAGATACTGTCAGAGAAAATCACGTCTGACAATTTTGTACAGGAGTTTTCAGAAGCTGCCCTGTTACTTCCTTTATTTTTATGACTTAATTTTTTTAAGGCTCGTTTAAGTTAAAATCCGTCACTTTTATCACATCACCAGCCCTTGGTGGAAATCAACACGAACAAATGAAATTAGAGGTTCTTATTCATGCAGTTCTATAGACAAGGCTTTGGTGTATCTATTTTATTGGGAAGAGATTGTGTGAGTAGAATCAGTAATTGTTTTCCCAGAGTGCGAGTGATCAAAAAAAATCTTCCATGGCAGCTCATTTCAGTGAAGTGTATTAAAACATCCCAAGCTGATGACTTGACCTGTAGTCATTTATTTTAGCTGCTAGTTTGCTGTGCATCTCTGGTAACATTGGAATAGGACTTATCAGTGTCAGGAATAGGAACAGGATATATCAGTGTATCTGCAATTGTCATGAAAGTATAAATAAATTTGCCTCTCCATTAGTCCAAAGGACAGTGGATGCTCTATAGGAAAAAATAGTATGTTTTTTGACATCTCCAGTTAATACAGAAACATGGCTGTGTTTTTCAAATCAGTCTGAGGTTTCAGGGTGAAGAATTCAAGTATTGTATCCACAGGAAAAGACGATATAATCTGTTTAAAGAATCTAATAGTCATTGATCTACAGTTCATCATTTATATGAGAAACAGAATTTCCATTGGAAGAGCCTCACCTGTCTGTTCATAAAGGTTGAACTTTTGAAAGCATTTAATTTGAGATCTATTAAATTGCTCTGGGATGTGTAGGAACCTAGTAGTTCTAATAATGTTTGATGTCTTCTTCTTTTCTAATAATGCAAAGGAGAAAAACATGCCTTTTGAAATGTCAGGTCGCTGGTTTGTTTCTGACATCAATTATATTGACCAGAAGGGGGATAGAAGGAGAGAGGGAAAATAAAGACAAATCTGTGGAGTGAGGAATGCCAGTAGCGTAGGAATTAATTTGTGAACATGGCACCCCAAGGTTTCTGGACTTCCAGCATACACATTCATTTTTTCAAATCCATTGTTTGGTAATTCTTTCCAGACAACTATTAGTGCCATTAAAAGCAGCATTCTCCAAATACATAAAAAGGGTCCGATCTGTCATGCTTTGGAATTGCATATAGAACTCTTATGACTGCATGCAAGAATCAGATAAGTGCATTTTCAGACTCCCCACTAGTTATTTACACAAAGTTGTGACTAAGATACATGAACCATATGGAGTTTCTGCAGTAGTTTCTTTGTGCAAGAGATTTGTTACTTGCTTTTTGAAATACTGCCTTCCTGCAACAGAGACTCCGCAGTCATTTGGAAAGAGCAAGTTTCTTTTCAGTTGGGTTTGGTTTGATCGGTTCTGCAGCAGTAGATATAATACACAGGGAGAGATGGTATCAAAAATAGAGGGATGGATGTTTTCCTATCCCAGATTTATATAAGAAAAAGAATGTGGACAATTGTTACTAGCTGTAAATGGCTTTGCAAAGAATAAAGGGAGAAGATGATTCCCTGGGGAAAGTATTTCACAAGTTTAGCTTTGGTTATTTGATAGCTGATTTTCAGACAATACTTCAGAGTGATGGAATACTTTAATGTTTCTTTCTTAAAACTCGAGTTCAGAGCCATTTTTCTCTGGGAGGAATCAATGCTGTCAGTACTGAGTTACAGCACAGGGGGGTTACATGAGTAGGATAGAATTGCTCTCCAGGATTTGTGGATGCATTTTCAGCATGAATTCCATGAGCCAGGAACATGTTACAGTTGAGCTCAATTACAGTTTTTAATGTGTGGGGAAAAAATGCATGTGCTCCTTGTCTGTACATACAGTATTAACATAAATACCTTTTTGTGTTGTTTTTATTCTTTAATTGTGAGCTGTTACATACGTGTGATTTTATTCTTTTTTTTTTCCTAGCAGATGACAAAAGTTCATCTGTCCCAGGAAAAGTCAATAAGGCTTCTACTGCCACTAAGAGATCCATTGCAGACAGCGAGGAGAAATCGGAGGCATACAAATCTATTTTTACAACACACAGCTCCGCAAAACGTCCAAAGGAAGAGTGTTCCAATTGGGTCACTCACACAGCGTACTGCTTCTGAAACAACGATGAGCCTGATCAGAACATCTTCACTGCTTCCCTCCCCTGAGGCTTTTTCTGTACAGCTCTAATGCAGAAAGTAACCGTAGTTACCTGGGATTCACTTTGCGAATTGTTTGTAAACTAATGAGTAGCTGATGAACTTGTGTTAGTTGCAACTTAAAGTTCGGGAACCAGAGTCCATGTTGTATCGGCCTTCTGAAAGGATGGATTATTTACCCAGTGTGTTTTCTGTTGTTTCCCCAGAGGTATGAGGATAATGAGGGCAGGAGGCATTGCAAAGATTACTGCTTTTCCATCTGGCCTGCTCAGCTATTAAAATACATGTATCATCACCTTGAGTTGGTTAATATACCAATGCTTTGTGTACATTCAGGTTTATTTTCTGGAATTGATCTTTTGTGCTGTTCCCTTTCATCAGGAGGAATTCTGTTTGGTAGTTTGCCATCCCGACTCCGTAGATGAAATTCTTAAAGTGTTTATGGTTTATGGAAGCATTGTCAGTGACTGATGAGGTCTTTTCCTTCCCTTTACAAAAACCAGCTGTGAAGGGATGTGATATATTGTTGGTGTGTGATGCAATTCATCGCCACAATTGACTTTTGTTAATGTAAAAAAGAGGAGGAAAAAACGGACACTTCTGTTGTTGGCAGGCTGGGGTAGGCAGTTGAGACTGGAACGTTGATTTGGCAAGTTTTAATAGATTCAAGCAAATAGTTTGCTGGAGGATGTTTGCTTTGTTGTGGTTTTCTTTTTGTGGGGGAGGGCAATTTAATTTTCTTCTAATGTAGGTGAATTTGAATGTTGGTGAAAGTTGAAGACTGCAGAAGTTTGAAGCCTCCTCTATTTCTGAGATGCTGTGCAAGTCCCCGCAGCATTGCGTCCATGTGCCTCTGCTCTGAGCAGTTCACAGAACAGTTAGTTCTGTTTCCATGAAGTTTAAGCCTCGGCCTTTCTTCTCAAGTGCCTTAAAAGGATCCAGTCAGTGTCAGCTGTATCACAGGGGGATACTTTTCCATGTGTTGTGGAACCTGCCCACCAAGAACCGGTCTGAGATTCAACAGCTTCCTTCATGTAATCCAGTAATCATAAGCTGGTCATTAAACCTGGCCCAGATATGCACCAGTGTTGAGGAGCTGGAAGGCTGTATGTCCTGTTGCACAGTCCTGTGAGCTCTCTGTCTTTCTGCACACTGGCTCACCATTCAGTGCTTTCAGTATTTGTACCTCTCAAACTGAAAATCCGAGGGTGTCTGTACATTCAAACTCCCTGGAGATCAGCCCGCTCTCAGTTTCAGTGCTGTAGCTCTATTCCCCAGTTGCACCAAATCAGATCCTGTGAACTACCCGTTCTCCTTGTCCCCAGAGACACGTAGCAGCATCAGGCCTTGTGATGCAACCCAATGTGCAGTGCAGCAGCTGATGAACCAAGAGGCTGGAGGACAGAACTGGAAGAGAAATGAGTAGTACATGTGCTGGAAACAGTGGAATTTAGTGGCATCCTGCTGATAAAACCGGTCAGTAATGAGCTTCAGGGAGCAGCACTCGTTCTGTAAGTGTATTTTAGGATTTTGTTTCAATGCTTTTTCTAGAAGTAAATGCAGAGTTATCCTCTATCTAGTGGGAATAAAGTCAGGGCTGTGTAGTGGGAAAATGCCCGCTGTTTGCTAAGGCAGGTTTACTGCAGCCTCCAAACATCTCCGCTTCGGTCTCCAGCTTCCACACCATGAGATCATCACATGCCTATCAAATTGGCCAAGAAAAAGCTCTCAGTGTTCTTCTCTTTAAAACACGATGTTTGTTAGGTTAAAATATTTCTTATTCATGTCCTATTATTAGCTAAGCTGAACGAACACAATTGTCTTTAAGTGTCCCATCTCGCTTGCTTTGCAGCCCAGACGCCAGTTGCAGTTGGTATATTTTGCTGGAGATTTAGAGCCGTGGTGACCCCGCCAGGCAGATTCATAGCTGCGTTTCAAAATAAAAGGGCTGTGTATATGTTACAATCCACAGAGGGTCTGAAATCAGGACGTCCTCAGATGAATACAGACCATAGACAAGAAGTGTTTTGTTGGAAGGCTTCACAAATATGGAGCTGATTACTGCTAGACAGCGCACATTTCCTTCTGTAAGATGGGACTGATAGAATTCCTTCCTGACAGCTAGGAATTATAATTGGGCTGGGTGGGTTTTTTCTGTGTTTTCAACTTCAGCAGCCTTCAACATGAGGAAGAAAGATGGAATCCTGATCCATCCACACTCGATGGGAATTCTGTCTGTGAGCCAGGACTTCAATCTAATATCCATCCCAGGACTGGAGGTACTGCTAACAGCTTCATAGCTGTGGTTTTGTCAGGCATTTAACTCCATGTGGACTGAAATCTCTCACAGAGGTCAGTGACAGCATTCAATTTGCAAACTGACCACAGAGCTTATTTGAGGGAAAGAACCGATTTCACTGTGACACTGAGTAAAATGACATTCTGTCTTTGTATGCGTGTGCTGCCCTATCAGCTCTGTGCCGCACCCAGCGGCCGCTCAGCCCTTGTGCTTGTTTGTCAGCATCACTTCTCTAAGAGCTTTCATTCAAAGTTAAGGGCACACTGAGTGAAAAATGTCCCCGTTCTCTTGCAGAGGAGACATCTGCATTACGCCGGGCCACAGCTCATCAATAAACAGACTTGCCTTGGGACCTGGTGGGGGGGTTGTCAAGAGCGTGGTTCTATTTGCAGCACAGAACATCGGCTGCTTGGTCTGGCTTTCTGTCCCACCCCATCGCCCTCTGCCCTTTCTGCCACCACCTGGCTCCGTTCTCTCCACGTAGGTTTTCCCCTCTGTATGAGGACGTCTTAATGACGACACGTGGGGGCACCAGGTGTCCGTACAGCTGTTCGGTGTCGGCTGTGAGCAGGAAGGAACGTGTCCTGTGGGCCGAGCTGACTGGGGAAAGAAATCAGGCGTTGGATGGAAATAGCATCACTTTGGCATTCTGTGTTTCCCAAACGGTTACAAATGGCACATCTTTATTTCTTTCTATTTTAAATTAAAAGTCATTCCGCGGAGCCACTTAATATCCACTTTGCAGCAATGAGTGCTTTCTGCCGCCTTAGCTTTGAAAGGGCCGCATTGAACAGATGGGTGGAGCCGCCTCCAACTTGCCTACTAAGCTGCAGAAATGCAAAGCAGCCCATTGCTCAATTGCGCTGAGCTCAGCAAACTCGGAGGGACACATTAAAAAAAGAAAAAGGGAATATCTAGTCCCAACCTGGAGATTTTAATGGGTCCCGAAATGCGCTGAACTCTTTAGTCTAAATGGGCTCTTTAGTGTGGTGTCAAATAAGTTAAAAAGCGAGGGAGCTTTATAAAGCGTGCCTCACTGTTTAAACTTGTTTAACTCATGTTAAGGCTAATGTGCGTTTATTCACACTGACAAAGTGCTGAATTGACACAACGGGGATGGTAATAATTAGGTCAGATACTTTTGAAATGGCAGCGGGGGGAGGGGATGGGGGTGAGAAATCCTTGGGCTTTTTCACGCTTGCAAACGGCAATGCCGATGAGCACCGACCGAGGCCGAGCGTGACCCACGCGGTCGCTCCTCAGCCCGGCTCGGGGCGTTGGGTCGGGAGCAGCACGCGGAGCTGCAGGAGCTGCTCGTGCTGCGCCGGGCCCCGCGCTGCCCCTTATGGAGCTGCTCGTGCTGAGACCGATAAATGACAGCAACAGTGATGAAAACTCAGTGGTTAAGACAGCGTTGTCTGTTCAGGCCAAGGAAGTTCAGCTTTAATGGTCGCAGGTGCCCGCTTAGCTCTCTAGGAAAGGCGCAGTGCGGGTGGGGGCTGCTCGGCACGGCGGGACTGCCTTCGTGGTAACGCGTTTGGCTCCTGCTTTGTCTCGGTTTTCCTAGTATTTGAACGAGCCCTCCTGCTTAACTCAGCGACCCAGAACCTGCTTGCCTCAGTAGCGGGCACGCCGGGCCGCTTGGATCTCTTCAGCTCCCCCATTTATTTCC
Organism: Excalfactoria chinensis; assembly: GCF_039878825.1. Taxonomy (NCBI): domain Eukaryota; kingdom Metazoa; phylum Chordata; class Aves; order Galliformes; family Phasianidae; genus Excalfactoria; species Excalfactoria chinensis. The sequence goes on along the minus strand of NC_092839.1, from coordinate 11,287,541 downwards.
CCGTTGAGATTTAAGCTACTCGTAGCTCATTCTGTTTGCAGACTTCCATTCTGGCAGGAATCCCGTGCCGTCGGGCTGGCTGCAGCAGGGCGATAGCAGAGCCACGCGGCTCCGCGTCCGCAGAGGGGAGCTGCAATTCGGCTGAATGGCCGAAGATCGGAGAACGCGTGAAGGCGTAACGTTGTGCTGTGAATGTAGATGCGGGTTCCCCGAGTGCGGTAACCGGGCATCCCCGGCTAAGAGATGCGGAGCCGCAGCGTGCGTCTGCTTCAAACCCGGCAGCAGCCTCGCTATGTAGGGGCACCACAACGCAGCGATTATTCCCTCGGTGCGTAGATAACTTTTCTCTCCGCGGCTTCTCTCCGAAGCCCGACAGCAGCCGAGCCCGAGCTGCGCTTGGCTGCGCTGCCCATGAGGTGGCAGCAGAGGCCGCGGCTCGGGCTGCGCTGCCCGGGGCTGTGAGCTGCAGCCGGGCTGGGGGGTCGGGGGGGGCTCAGGGCCGGGCTGGGAGCTGCCTCCTGCCTCGACCCGCCGCTTTGCCACTGCTTTACAGAGCAGGAGCTGAGCTCTTTCCGGCCTTCCTGGTTTGCTTGCACCGAAAGTCCCTCGCTGGGCTGCAAGCCATCCCCGCTTTTCAAGTGTGATTATCGGCTCCGGGTTTCCTGACACCTCCAAAAATGTGCACTAATTACTCGTAACTCCAAGTGCCGCTAAAGAGATGGCATTGCACAGCAGCACGGAGAACTCTGCCCAAGTGTCTGCCCTGGAGAATCTGTGATCACGGGGTAAATGGCTGGCTCTGGTGTCCTGTCCTGCTTTCTCATTTGTTTTCATATGAATGCGGTTTTTAAGCTCTTAATTTCGGGGAATGCATCTTCATTATGAGTGGAGAAATACCGACAGTAATAAGGAGATGGACTGCAAAAACGGGGAAACATCTCTAGAGGGAGAAAGCAGTGGGGAAACCGTGCCTGCCTTTTAATAGGACGGCTCGGGTGCAAACAGCAGGATTGATTGTGCTGCTCAGTGTGCTGATTTTTCAAAGAGAGTTGGTCAGAAAATTGAGTATTTGCTCCACAGAAAATTCCAGCGCTGTGGAGATTGTTTCCATTCCAAATCGGCATGGAAAGCACAAACACCCCGAAGTGCTGTGCTGTACCGCGCTGATTTGGGATCATTCAGCTCTCTCCGTTCCTTGCTTCATTGCAGCTATGCGCTATTTTTCTCCCTTAAAAACAACCTGCTCACAGAATTCACGTTCATTTATCTCCGAGGTGAAATGCAATATAAGATTTGGCTCTCTCATCCCTTCAAAACACTGTGCAGGATTTCAGTCCTATCGTCTGCCGTCTTTCATGCATTGCTCCCTTTGCAGCTCCTGGTGCTTCACAATTGATTCGGAGACACCCCCGAGTCAAGTTGCTCGTTGCTGAAGTTTTGAAAACAAAAGAAGTGAAAGCAAAACCCGTCTTCTATTTTAGGGTCTCGCAGTACTGGAAATGCAAACGCTGCACAGCGAATATTTAACAAGTGCATGAGAATCTGCAAAAGTGTAAAGCGAATGCAATGCAGCAAGTCTATTCACCTTGTTCAACTAGAGCAGCATTAAGGCATTAAAAATAGATTTACAGATTTCATAATGCGATTGCAACATTCACACAGGTTGGGATTTTTAATTTCACTTTGAACTGGATAGTGCAGATTGCATGGGGACCAGGATGGACTATATTCTAATGGGAGAATTTGCCTTACGCAGAATTACCATATCAAAGGCAGAGAAATGAGTTTTTGAGAAGATGGCACAATGATCTGTCTTGCTTGCAGGGTTGACATCCATACTGCAGCTGTTGGCTCTGCAGCTCTGGTTCCAGGCAGTGTTGCAGTAGGAAGGCACTTGGTCTGCTTTCACTGTGTTCCTTGGTGCCAACCCTGTGGTATCAGTGATGGTGACAGACTGGCAAACTGGGACAAGCAGCTGGAAGGGCGGTGTGCTCCTGCAGTGTGTCTGCAGTCAGCGGGCTGCCCTTCTGCCAGGACTGCCTGTACCTCTTACAGATCCACTTCCCTGCACATCACTGCTGGCTGCTTTGTGTTCACCCAAACTAAAGGCGTTTGCATCAGCAAGAAGTGCTTGATGTGAACTCTCTCATGGTTCAGTGTTAGCCAGCTTGCTTTGGGAATGGAGCTGGTGGGGCTGACTGAGCAGTGTGTATCTCTTGGAGGTGCTGAGTGCTGCTGTGCTGCTCTGGCAGTGCTGCTGGCTCACAGCAGGTGCCATCCCAGCTCTACAGGGATTGCAAGGCACTGCCACTGCCCCAGGCAGAGGTACAGGACCAGGAATATGGGAGATTGTAGAGTTTGCTGTGAGCAGGGGAAGCTGCGCTGTGTCTGAGAGATCCCAGCTCCCAACATGGGGTTACTTTGAGGAAAAATAATATTCAGAAAGTAAGACACGTCCTAGGAAAGGAATTGGAGGTCAGGACGTCTTAAGGGATCTGTCTGTATCAGTGGCAAGGACTGATAGATGTGGTAAAGATTCTGGAAGTGGAGTGGAAGAGGAAAGCAGCAGCAAGGACAGCGGTAGGTCCATAGGTGCAGCTGTGTGCTGTGACAGCCCTCAACTGCCACCCACCCGGTGCCTCTGTGCTGGTCCCTCCCTTGGGGACACCTGTGGCAGTGCTGTTTTCTCTTAGAAGTGGAAGCAACGTGTTTGGAAATATCAGCAGCCTTATGTCCCTCTGCACAAACACACGGCAACACTCACAAGCTCTTTGTGCTTTCTGAGGATGTTGGCATTTTGTGATCACAAAGATTGCCCTCGTTCTTCAGCTGTGCCAGAGAAAGGTCCATATGAGAACCGAGCGATGGCATAAACAAAAGGAATGATGAAAACTATATAATTTGGTCGGAGAACTCAGACGCCTTCTGGGAAGTATCATATAATAGCCAGCATGAAACAGCCCATCAAACACGGCCAGCAGAGCCGTGGAGCAGCATTGGGTAAGAAGTTTGACCGGAGCACCGATTATTGATTTCAAAACATCCCAGTGCAACGCAGCCACAACAATCCCAGGCAAAACTGGAGTCGTCGAGAGAGAATCTGAGTGGTGCAGGCGTGCAGGACTGCTGCTGAAGATCACTCCATGCAGATATGCAGCAGCTGCACCAAGTTTCATGCGGAAACATGCCTTCATGTTTCATGTAAGAGCGGGCATCGGCACTCACAGGGGAAGGAATGCTGTCTGAAAGCAATGTGGAACCTTCTGCATTTGGAGCAGGAATTCATACCGAGTTGTATCGAAAGTGAAGGAGTGCAGAGCAGCCTAAGAGGTGCTTTTGTTGCAGTGACTTAAGAGCAAACAGCAGAAGTTGAGGATCAGCAATGAATTGGGTTACCTCCTTACATCTCCAGGGATGGAAAACAAGGTTGTTTGTGAGCTTGTACTGCTGCTGTCTGCAAGGTAGTTGTCCTGAGGATAAGGATGCAGTGATTTGCCAGAGCACAAATTAAATTGTTCCTTTTACACCTGGCCTTTTTTAAGATCTCCATTGCTGCTTTCCAACCAGCTGCAGCAGCCTCGGGGGCTTTGTGGGCTATTTCCCAATGCAAAGAAAAAACCATGTTCACTGTACAGTGATCCAGGCATCCTCTGGAAGATGTCTGGAGATCACCAAAATTAAGCACGCTGAGAACCGATCTCCATCAATAGTCAGATACACCAAAACCACAAACATTGGCTGCACCATCTTGATGGGATGCGAATGGCTGTTGCCTGAAGATCAGAGCTGGATTGTGATGGCACAACAAAACAATAAAGCGATGGATTTTGGCACGGGAGAGCCCTGAAATGTCACCTTGAAATCAGAAGTGTTCCCATAGGGAGCCGGGCCTCATCTCTGCCAGCACAGCAGCCCTTGGGCTGAGCCATCCACCAACCGCTGGGGAGAGCCCTACCTGCAGCATTCACTGCCCAGAGCTGCTGGTTTCACCTGCTCCTCTTTTCAGCTTACATTGCACTCATTGAGAGCTCGTCTTCTGAAACAGGGCTTCTAATTTATCTGAAACAAAGCAGCGTTTGGGAAATAGGTGCAGCCCTTCCTATTCGCTCTGGATTCAAGATGTCGAGATTATTGGGCTCTTTTTGCTAGTTCAGCTCGGAGCGTTCCTGCAGTGTTTTCATCTCGGAGATCTCCTTTCATCAGCAGGTAATGCTGGAGCCTGCGATGACTTTCTGCTTTTGGGCAAAAGTTAAGTAAAAATTTGTAAGGCGATTACAATTTACTATTACATTCCTATTTAAGAAGTGCTGGAAAAACGAAGCAGCGCCGCTGTGATCTCACCTGCCTCGAGACTGCAGGCAAATAACGCCTCGCTGGTGTAGTTACATTTCCCAATGCGAGCCTGGATGATACACTGAGCTCCCATGTATTGTTATTAAGCCTCTCTGAAATGATTTTCAAAGGACAAAAACCTCAGCCTGCTGCGGAGCTTAATGCAGCCAAACTCACCTATAGACGTAAAGAACGTGCTGCAACCCCTTTGCTAAACCATCTGCCCCGCTGTTACCAAGTTTTACCCAATATTCAAATGAAACTTATTCCTTTTCAACCTTTGCCAAGCTGAGGTTATTAAGAAAGAGATACAAATTAAAAGGATTAAAAACGCAGCTCTAATTAAACTCATATGAGCAGTTAAGAGTCAGCTCTGCCCTGGTTATCGGTGCGCACAGAAGTATCACACACGGCTTAAAGCAGCCATGGACTCCATTTAGCACTTGCTGAAGGCACCACCAAACCCTGTAATAACATGCTGTGTGTTTCTCTACAGCTTTTCCTATAGAGCACACTGCTGCTGCTGCCATCCTCAGAGCCATGGCAGAGGTGCCCTCCAGAACACTAAGTGTGACAGGAAATTTGTGCCTCCTGTGGCAGAAGTGAGTCAGTATCTCCTGGTGTATCTGAACAAGCCTGGAAGAGCCATGATCACAAGCAGCGTGTGCGATCACAGCCGGGTATTTTAAGGGATTAGAGGGGGATTAGGGCGTTTGTAAATTCCTCACCAACCTTTTGCAGAGACAGGATGGAATACTTATTTTTTTTTTCAGGAATTCACAAGCAGGAACTGTCTGCTAAAAGCCTTTATTCCCCTCTGATTTGTGCTGGGTGTGGATCGCTTTGTGATTCTTCTTTAAAAGGCGGCACAGCTCAGCTCATCAATCTGGGCTGCACATAAACCCTCCTCTGTACAATTCCTAATGTGTTTCAAGGGCTTTATGCTCCTCACCAGGAATGGGAAAGCTTCCTGGCGACAGAGCATAACAGGTCCTTTCATTGCCCTGCTGATGTTGCTGCTCTAACACACCCACCTGGGGGAATGGCATCACCTGGGGGAAAAAGGAGTGAATTCCGGTCCTCAAGAAGTGTTCAAGAAAAGTCACTCATGTTCCAGTATTTCTGGGGCAAACATCGGGACTGGCTTCAGAATCACAGTGAAGAACTAGAGCTCAGCAAACAGGCTAACAGGACTTACCTGCTTGTTGTGGGAATGGAGAGGAAAGGAGAGGAGCAGCCCGCCTCGCGCCTGCACCCAGGTGCACCCATCTGACAGAGCAGTTGGATCCAGTGTGCATTGAACAGCGCTGCTCAGAGCAACCCTCTGGCAAAGACAAATAGGAAATGCTATGTAAAAAGAAACACTCTTTGCTTGAATGGGTCCATTTTTCACTGTTCTCTCTGGCTACCAGTTGAACTTCGTATGGACAGTTGTCCCACAGGCAGGGAGCTGCTGCAGCACCCATTGCCAACCTGCTTGCTTTGTAATGAAGGCGAGACTTCCTCTGCGCTCATCTCTCTTTCTTTGTCCAAGATCATCACCTGCTTTGTGAGCACGGATCCAGCTCAGGATGCTGCAGGTGCTGCTCCAGGCTGAAGTTGGTGCTGGGAGGGCCGTTCTCATCTGCCTTCTCATCAGGGATGGGCAACCAAAGGCTGCGAGCACCAGGCAGCATTCTGCAGCTAATGATTTCTCCTAGAAGAAGGGACATCCAAAGCTCTGAGCCTAACAATTCCATCTCTATGTATCTCATCTCTGTTTCTTTAGCCAAAAGCATGAAAATTACTTTGGGTTAATGTGAATTTCAAACACCCAGGACTCGTTACCAGCCTGTGTATGAGCACTTACTGCACTATGACCACTTACTGCACTATGACTTCCAGGGTTTGCCTGGAAAAACTGGAAGAAACATATCTGGAGGAGTGAGGGAGTGGCACTGGGTCAGCAGCTGTAGTGTTGGGCCTCTGGGCTGCTGGGGCCGTGACTCAGTGGCAGTAAAAGTGGCAGTGCCACCATGCAGGCAGCAGCCCAGGAGCACTGTGGGGCGTGCAGCTTCTTCACTCCCTTCTGGCTCTTTGTTTGCTTTTAAAGTACATTTGGAGTCGTGTTTATCTGCCAAATCCCACGTGGATAAGTAGGGCACAGGGATGTTAATTTTTGCTCCTGCTTGTCCTCTGGACATGGCCTGTGAGCTGCAGCCCAAGGCAGGCGTAGGGAGGATACCAGGCTGGTGCCGGGGGCAGCCGTCACCCCTTGGGAAATAGAGCAACTCATCTGCGTTTAATTAACCCGGGGAAGTGACACAGCCACCTGTAAGGGAGAGCTGGGCAAGTGAAGGGGAGAAGGGTCCCAGAATGAAGGCAGAGTTGGTGTACTCCTCCCTGCAGGACTGGGGAGCAGTGGGTGCCTACAAGCCCGGCAGCAGCCCAGCTCATCTCTAATTGCGTGTCCGCATTTTAAGCGTACTAAAGAAAATATATAATCCTGGACGTGTCATGTACCGCTTCTTCGTGATCGCGGCGATGAACTGGGAAACGAAAGCCAATGGGGGCGGGGATGGTCTCCAAAGGTGCGACGTTGGCTTTTCTCGGTCTGCTCTTCTCCTCCACCGTGTCTTAATAAATCCTGAGTGACTGAAACTGACCCTGAGGTCAGGAGCCTCCGATTAACAGCCAGGAAATGCCCTTCCCATTGGTCATTATTGCCTAATTAACAACTTGAAATATTTCACAATAAATCTCAACGACACAAGATGGCCATTTCGAGGGTGGGGGCTGCAGAGCACTTGGCGACATTTGCATTTAAAAGCCCCCAGTGAGATGCAGAGGGCCACTGCATGCCTCAGCTCTTGCTCACGTCTCCCTCCCCGTCTCGGCTCCAGACTCGCCCGGCCGTCAGAAGGGTTTGGCGGAGACAATGGCTAGAAATAGCCGGCTGTAAGGCCAGGTATTAACGGCCATCGCCACGACGTCGGAAAGGGCTTATGAAAGAAAGCCGGGAATGGCAAAGCTGGCTCACGTCGGCCCATTCCCTGCCTCAGACAGGGAATCCTTGCCTCGAATCCACACCTTGGGCTGGCAGAGCGGTCTAGGTGGCCCTGCAGCGGCTGCGACAGATGGAGCGATTCCTGCTCTCTGAGTCGCCTTCAGCCACCAGTCAGCACAGTCTGCCCAGATATGGGGGTCCCTAAATGTCACGCTGAGCTTTCACGAGGGGTGCTCGCAGCCCACGGTGTTGGTGATATAACTAATGCTGAAATGCTGGAATGCAGCTGACCATAATTTTAACGCATTTTGTGATTTTATTTTGTTCTTCTGCACACTTGGGCAGCAGTCAGTGATTCCTTTGGTTTCCTTTGGATGATCAGTGCACTTTTATTTGTATTAACCACTCACCTGCAAAAAATCAGAGAAATGAAAGCAGCCTGTGACTGTGGCCTGGCTATGGGCAGGAAGAGCAGTGCAAAGACACTGAAGTTTTTTGCTGAGAGCATCATTTCAGAAGGGCACAAAGTGATGGGAGAGGAGCAGACCTTGGGCATCCTGCACCCCCTGCTCTGCCCTGAGCAAAAACTTCTGGGTATTCCTGGGTCATGTTTGCTTTTGCTCAGACTAGTTTTCCAGCTAATGCTTTTCAAAACAGGCCTGGAATTAAGATTTCCATATTTATGTTCCTATTAACATAGATACATTATAAAACCTAATGAGCTTATGTAACAAATTGCTACATTACCTTGTTAACAATTCAAGAGAGGATCTGTACTTAGGTAGATAAGAATGGCATTTGCAATGGCACCAGCTCCAGCAAAATTACAAGGAGCATCAATTGCATGCTTCAGGTAAGAGACTGGAGCCAGGAGGTCTCCGGCAAGGCCTGATCCTGACAACAGGTGTGTGTGTGCTGTGTGCCACAGCAGAGCATCAGTGGGGCCATGCAGCCTGCACCTCAGCATCACCATATTGGGGCTGTGTAGCCTGTAGCCCATGGCCGGGCCTTGCTGTCAGGTAGATGGTGCTGATGGGCCCAAGGTGAGGCAGTGGTGGCAGACCCAGCATCACCTCTGTGCCATCAGAGACATTCTGTGTTGTGCAAGACCCTTTGGGCATGTCTGCAGAGAGCAGAGCTTTCTCTTTTCCTGCTCTGAGCTGGATGGATGTGTCAGAGGGTTTGGGAGGCAGCCAGCCATCACTGCCAGAGCCGGTCAGCCTGCTCCAGTTGGGAATCAGTGTTTCAGGCACTGCGAGGGCTCCCAGAGCTCCCAGATCCCATCTGTCCAACTCAGAGCAGGGGCAGGGTGAGCTGGAGGTGTCCATAGCTTGTAGATATGCTTTACATTTCTGTGTTTCCTGCTGCCTGGCTGCAAACAAGGAAGTACTGCATCCCCAAACTTTGGGGACAGGAGCACGGCATGCTGCTTGCATGCATGGGTAGTGAAGCTCTAGCAAAGACCAGAGAGAGTGGCTGATGTTCAGCTGCTCAGAGCCTGCACCAAGACATGTGTGTTCTCTGACATCTGCAGACATCCCCACTGCTGACCAGGCATATGGGGATGGGAATGGCTTTTAGGAATGGAGGGCTCAGAGTCCGTAGTGACTCCTCAGCCCTTTCCTTCCCAGTTAGCACATGCAGTTTGATGCAGACAAGCCCCTGCACTGCTGCTCTTTCACCTGGTCTGCAGGCAGCTGTGCAGCAGCAGGGAACTCACCACTCCCTGCCATGCCCTGCAATGACTCTGTTCTGGTTTGGGTTCCAGAAGGCACTGCAGGGCTGGCCGTGTCTTGCTGGCTGCTGTGGTGACTCTGCTGGCATTATGGGCTGGCTGGGAAAGGGCAGATGACACCTGCTCTGCCAGAATGACACTGTCTTGGAAACCTGGGAGCAAACTTGAACTGGTGCAGAGATCTGCACTGCCTGTGATGTTGCTCGGAGCTGCTCTTAACCACACTACAATAGATTTACAGTCTGGCTGAAACACAAGCAAGCATTCCTTTGGCAAAACTGTGCTGGGATAAGCTATGCTGACAGAAGAGCACTTAGCTGGTGTATTCTGTGTTTACACAAGAGGAGTGCTTTATCGGTCTAGCTATACTGGCAAATCTCCCCTCAGGCTAACTTGTCTTCTCTCTGCAGCTCCGCTCTGGAGCTGCATGGGCAGAGTCCCCAAGGAGTGGTGGGTTGGTGAGGGGCTTTGGGATCCTGGTGGTGCCTGGTGGGCACTTTGCCAGCCCTGACACATGGGCTGCAGCCCAGCCAGCCCAGCAGACACACTCTCCCTCACTGCAGACGCAGCGTGCTGCGGGGGAAGCCATCATCTGTGTGGGTGCAGCTTGATGTGGCTGGAGCCCATGTCTGCCACTGGATTTGCATCTGTTCAGCTGAGCTGGTTTTGTTTTTCAGCCATGATTGTTTTCAATTCTAATGCAGCTGAGCACAAGGAAGTGGCAGCCTTGCTCTTCTCTCAGCACTGGAGCTGGCTTTGCAGGGCGACCTGCAGTGCTGCAGCAATACAACCTGCAACTACAAGAACTCTTCCCCCCCCTCAAAGTTTCCTCCCATTCCTCAACAGGCTCTTGCCCCACAGCTCCCCAGAGCAAAATTCCCCGTGCCCAGAGGGAAGGAGCAGCTCTCCTCACATCCCTTCCTCACCTTCCTGTGGCTGCAGTCCAAGGCCGTGCTCCTTGGGGCTGTTATCTCAGTGCTGGACCACCACGTCATCCCAAAGGACAGATTTGATCCAGACAGGTGCAGGCCCAGGGCTGTCTTCTTGCTGTGTTAGTCAATGCATGTGCTTATGGGCAGCTTTGGTACCGCTGCTTTTGTAAGTTAGCTTTGGTGACAGCATGATGGACCACATCTGAATGCAGTGATGTGGGCAAAAGGCATCTCATGCAGCATAAAGCTGCTGGTACCAAGTTAACATCAGTCTCTTTTTTAATTGCATTGGTAGAGGGAATGTGTACTGTCTCAGTGTTTTCCAGTGACAGATTTTTGTACCAGTACTTCAAGCTGATGCAGCTTTTCCCTGAGAAAGTTACAGCTCAGATTGGAAACCCAGCAAACACTTTTCTTACAGCATTTAAGCTTCTCAGGACTGATCTGTGCCAGGCACAGGTGGAGAGAGCTGGGAAACAGGCATGAGAGCCTCGGCTCTCCACAGTGCTCCTCCTGAGCTAAACTGTAATGACAGCACAGGAAGTCTTGGAGAGTGGCTGCAGGTAGAAGGGAAAAGGGATGGCCATAAAAACAATACATTGCATTTCCAAAGCCAAATATGCCTGAAATGTTGCCTGAATTCAGTCTTGAACAGAAGAACCTGCGTTGAATTGGCTCCATTTTATTACTGAACAATGAATGGTTTTAATACAAATACAGTCATTCAGGCATCCCAAATCTGTGTCCTTCTGTAATCATACCCATGTTCAGTTAGGGGAATGCAATTAAATGGTCCTAAGTGGTGTGAATTCTTACACCTGGGAGTATCTCCCTTGTGACCAGCAACATCAGATTCCTGAGAATGCAGCTTGGAGTGGGTTTGGAAGCATTTGGAGCTCATTTGCTGGCAGCCCCTCACTGCTGCATTATTGGCGTGACTATAAATGATGGATTACATTCGGGGTAGAGTTTTTGCTAGCAGATCAATGCTTTCTGCCCAGAGCTCTGCTCCTCTCACCACACAGCAGTGCTGCAGCTCACCCAGCCCTGCCAGCAAACTAGCAAGGAGGAAATGTGATGCCAGCAAAACCTCTGCATTTTCCAATACATTGCAATTAGGAAAACACCTGGGGTAATCTCTGGGCAGGGACAAGTAATAGAAAAGTGTGGCTGTGTGCTCTTCTTTGCTTCTCAGTGGTTAAAAAACAAAGCAAAGGCTCTGGGGGGTTTGTATTTGTCTCTAAATGTTTTTTTGTGTTGCTTTTCTCCTATACGGGGTATCAGATATGTGTGTGATATCAGTGTATGGGATTTCCTCTACCCCAGTGCTGGGTGGAAGACTATTGAGAGGGAGTGCAGAAGTAAAAGTGAGCACATTTGTTTTCTTCTTTAAATTGCCCACGGGGAAAATCTTCAGCTTCAGCACACGTGACCCAATTTCTCCACATGGAGGTCATTCTTCTGATCTCATCATCCCTTTAGGATGACTGAAGAGAGGAAGTAGAAAAGAGGTGAATAGTTCTGTGAATCCCATTTGTACCGTACAGGTGCTGCCTGCATCTCTTCTAAACTCCCTTGTTGATGTGTTTTAAAGCATCTTTGAAAGTAAAAGTTTAATAAATGTATCTATTTGGATTTCTAACCTCATGTGTGTTTACGTACACATATGGACGAGTGGGTATTTGGTGAGTGCCCTGAAGGAGCACAGCCTGCAGGATCCCCAGGGCTGCAGACAAGAGCCCTTCCATCCCATGCCCACTGTCAGAGGAGGGACTGTCCCCAAACCATCCTGACACTGCCTCAGCAGTTGCCTTCTGAAAGCATGGCGCATCATTTGAGGCATCAGACTGTCCGCATCTGACCTGAAAGCAGATGAAAGGAGCATCTGGTGACGTGTTTTACAGTGCAAGTCCAGCACAGTGACTGTGCCTGCTCCTTTTTCTGAAAGGGCAAAAGGGAGGTTCCCATTTTCACCATGAAGGATTTATATCTGCTGCAGCCCGAACTGCGCTGAGCAGTGGTTCTTCAGCTCATTTCTATGCCTGAATTTGAAATATTTGCTTTTCTGCTGTTCTGGCCTATGGGATTTTATATTTATTTATTTATTTATTTATTTATTTATTTATTGTGGCACTGATGCTTTTATTCCTACTGTAGTATAGGCAATGAGCTGTAGGAACGCATCATCCACCAAAGCTTTATTTTTCAAAGTACGAATTACGTATATCATGCCCAAAGCTGTTTCTCCTTTTGCTTTCAGGAAGGAGCTAGATACATGTATTCTGATGTTTCGCTTAACATTGTGGTGGTTTGAACTTTAGTGATGTGGAACCTTCTTACTTCACTGACACACTCAGCCTCCTCCTTCCTTTGGAGCAGTGCTGACTCACGGCACCAAAGCTGATGCCACATTGATGCTCCTGCCTGACATAAAACAGAGGGAATAAAAAGGAAAAAATGAGAGCATCTCTCCAGCATGGACAGACACGGGCAAAGTATCACAGCCCTGAGGAGGCACCTCAGCATCACAGGGTAGCCGTGCAGGGTCTTGGGGAGCATAACCCCATCTCCCTTGGTCCCACCTGCTGGAGCCCAGCACCATGGCTGTTGCTTTCGTTGAAAGGATGAGATGGAAGTAAATGCAGCTGCACTGACATTTACAGTCATCCCCTGCCTTCAAGGCTGGGCCAGGCTGGGAGCTGGGCTCTCTCTCACCCTGCCTTGTGCTGTTGCTCAGCCTCATCTCCTGCTGCGCACGAAACTTTGTGCAGCTCCGTGCAGGAGCCCCAGACAGCTGTGCCTTACTGCTGAGCCTTTGCCCCATGCCATGTCTAACCTAGGGCCCGAAGTGCCGGGTGTCAAAGTCTGTCACTTCTGCCCATGCATTGCTAAGCACAGCCTCCTGGCTGGCAGCACGTTATGGCCGGGGGACTCTGCTCCTCTGGGAGGGAGTGGGGAAGAAGCAGAGCTGACTTCGCGTTTATTAAGCAAATTAATAGGTTGGGAAAAAAGCAGCTGCGATGCGGGCACGCTTTCCCTTCGCCTCCTGCATTAGTGAGGGCTGGCAGAGAGGCAGGCAAAGGGCGCCGACCGCGAGTCCCCAGCCCGCAGCTCTGCGCTGGGGGCGAAGGATGCTCTCAGTTCCCCATCCCGCCGCACCTCTGGCGCCGCTTTGGTTCTGATGGCCGGGGGTAAAAACCCGCTGCCACCTCGCGGGGTGCGGGAGGGATTTCGGAGCGCCGCTGGGGCCGCATACCGAAGCCAAACCTCCCGGGCCGCGGCGCTCTTAGAGAAGCTCCCGCCGGTCAGGGATGCTCCCGGTGCCGGCAGCCACGGGGAAATCCTCCCCGCACCTCCGGGCCGGGAGTTTCTGTTTGGTTGGTATTTCGGGGGGTTGCGCAGGCGCGCTGCTTTGCGCCCAGGTGCCCGTGGCTCCGTATCCCCGTAGCTCTGCAGGACGGGACCAAGAGGTAACGATGAGCCCTGAGCTTATCCGGACCCCCGTCCAAGGAAGTGTCCCCAAAGAGCCCGGCCGGGCTGAGGTTCTGCTCTCCCAGCGCTTCCCACACGCGGTGCAGAGTCACACGGAACGGCTCTGGAGTCGCGGAACTCTTTGTGCTGCTCTGCGGGAGCCGAAGCGAAAAGCCGGGCAGGTTTCTGCGGTGTTAAGAACAGATACGAGCGCGTTTAAATAACTTTTTTGAGGAAGAGGGATGCAACCAATTAACATCCCCACGCTCTCCTGGAATTGCTGCCAAACTCCCGAGTGGGGCGGTGGGTTCTGCTCCCCCCCAGGGTGCGCACAGCCGGGGGTGCTGTTCGGCCCCCTCGGGAAGGTGCAGCCTCGTAAAAAAGAGAGCGGTGCGGGGGAGCCGAGCCTGGATACAACCTGCAGCCCGTCCTCCTTGCAAATAGGAGACATCCGCAAATAAGGGCACCGCTTTTTTTCCCCCCTCTTTTAATAAGTCAGGAAAGCTGCCACCTGCCAGGAGCCACCTCACCTCCCAGCTGCTCCATCGCCTCCCGCCCGGCCGGCTTCTCTCCGGGTTAGGTGTGAACGTGGGGGGGGGGAGGGGGTGGAATGCAGAAAGCCGCGCTTCGCAGCGTTCCCCACCCCCCCAACCCTCGGAAGAGGCCCGGGGTGCCCCGAGCAACCCCCGATAGCAGCACTGCGGCCGGGCTCGGCAGCGCCCCGGAGTGGGGGGGTGGGTTCCGGGGATCCCTGCGGGAGGGGCGGCCGCGAGGGCTGCGCTTCACACCCCGCGCTCAACCTCCTCTGCTCTCGTTTGTTTTCTAGGAAGCCAAGGCGTCCTTTTGTTTTGGTAATTTCTTCTAAACCCCTCTTTCAGTGTTCTACTTACCTATATTATATATATACATGTATATGTAATCAAATAGCGAGCTGAATTCGTCTGCGTTCTTTGTCCCACTGAAGTAAACAAAACGAAGGTGTTCGGATCTTCGAAACACCAGAAAAAAAAAATAAAAAAAAAGAAAGAAAAGAAAAAAAGAGAGAAAAACTGCGTCGCCCCTCAGTGTGACGTTTGTGAGCAGAAGGGAAACGGTGGCAAAAACGCCCACGTTGCTGCACCGCAGGATGCCTTCGGGAGGAAGGAGGGCGATCTTCCCAAACCTGGGGAGCTCGACGGTTCCCCTCCTCGTTTCTCTTTAAATCCATCTTGTCCCTTTAATACAAATGAACTTTAAGCTCCCCCTGTCTTTTATTATTTAGATTCCTAGTCTTAATGACGCCAGGAGCCGCGCGAGCACACTCGCTAATAATCGTCGCGAACTGCATTTCAAAGAAACATCCCTGGAAGAAAAACACCGTCGTTAAAAAAAATAAATAGAGACTCCACCAAAAATGATAATGCGGAGTCCCGGCTGCTGCTGGGCTCAGCGCAACGCTGCAAATCAGCACCTGCGTGCCAGGTCGGGCTGATAACACCGCCAACCTGCAGCAGCCCCGTCCGCCTCGGATTTCTTTTTGGATGGTTCATTTGATCGGGGAGAAGCGCGGAGGGAGTTTGGTTTTAATTGTTATTGGTGGTGTTTGTTTTATTGTTTTCTTCCCCGATCTTCAGGATAAAAAGTGACGGAGGTTCGGTCCGGACGGGATCCCGCCGTGGTTCCGCCCGCGGCCTTTCGGAGCAGCTGCCGGGTCCGAGAGCTGCGCGCTGCCCGGGCTCGGCTTTGTCCCGAGCGCAGCAAAACCAGCAGCCGCCGCTCTCGTGCCAACGAGCGGCGATCCGGACCTTCCAAACAGTGCGAGATGTCGCTGCTTTTGAGCACCGCGTTCATTCTGTCCGAGGCGCAGCGCCGCAGGGATGGGGTCTGTGCCGTCGGATGGAAGCGCTCTCGGTGAGCGCTGCGTGAAAGCCGCGGCACCGCCGCGCATCGGGGACGCTCCATCAGTGCTGTTTTACCTAGGAGGAATCGAGCCCGGCTGCAACAACCTTGTCGGATAATTAAGCAAATTATACTTTAACCATCGGTAGCTTACAAGTTGTAATCAGTAATTCAAACTCCCGACAATTATGCAAATCGCTCTCGGGCTGCGCTCGGACTTTTTCTCGCTTTCGCAGCGAGGGTTTTGCCGGCGTTCCGAGCAGCAGCCGCCGGAGCCGCGTGGGCCGGGAGTCCGGGCGCACTTCCACGCGGGGGGAGGCCGAACAAACAGCAGCACACCTCCCACCAAAAATAACCCACAGCCACGGAGACGGAACGCGGCACTTCAGGGGCTGCCCTCCTCGCAACGCACCCGCGGGCAGTGCCCACGCGTGACCCCTTCCCGCGGGCCGGGGCCGCTCCAAGGGTGGGTGGGTGGGTGGGTGGGTAGGGGGTCCGGCCCCGCGCAGCCTCCGCGGGCGCGCAAGGAGTGGCTTAGGGCCACGCTGCCTCCTGAGTGGCTGCCGGCCGTGGCTCCCGAACCATCCCTGGGGAGGAGTTATGATAATCCTATTGCCATTAAGGGCGTCTGGGCAGAGAAAAAAACCCGAGTGACCATTAGCGCGGGGGTTTAGTCCGCCAGCAGCCTTCATGCCTGCCAACTGAGCTCCGTCCGGGGGGCAGCTCCTCTTCCCCAGCGCCGACGTGGATTTACCGCCCGTGGGGGGGGGCTGAGCTCTCGTCTGCCTTCGGTACCGCACACCTGGGTTGGACGCTGGACGCCATGTTGTGGAAACTGGCAGATAACGTCAAGTACGAGGAGGACTGTGAGGTGAGAGGAGCGGGGAGGGGACGCCGGGGGTCGGGTTGGCGGTGCGGGGCAGCGCCGCGTTGTGCGGCTGCGGGGCTCTCCCCGCTCGGTGGCGGCTGTACGCGTCCCTCCGCCAGACGGAGTCCCTCCGCTCCCCGAGCCTTTTCCTTTTGCTTTTTGCTTCGTTTAGGATTTCTGTTTTATTATTATTATTATTTTCTCCACTAAAATTTCTGGACGTTAAAATAAAAGGGGCATCCCCAATTGTGAGGAGCCGGAGGCAGCGCTTTGCGGCACGGGGGTTTGCCCCCATACAGTGAGTCGGAGCGGTAGAAGTGGAGACGACGGAGCAGCCCCGAGCGCCGCAGCTGTCGGAGCGCTCCGGGAGAACGAGCGCAGGGAAAACCACATTGCAGCCTTCCCGCAGCTCCGCGGGGTGATCCTGGGCTGGAATCTCAGTCTGCCCGGTTCTGCCGGTCGTCTTCTGCCTGCTCGGCTGCAGCAGATTAGCTTGAGTCCCCGCTTCACGCTCCATTGGGACCCTATTCACCTCCTATTAACCAGCGCTGTTACTTTAACGACCGTGAAGCCTGAAACTGCTAAATCTCAGGATTTCATGTAGCCGTTTAGGCTTTGACTGCTGAGGATTGAAGCGGGGGTTGGGGGAGAGAAACGCGTCCCGTTTCGACCGCGCTCAGAAGCCGTCGGGGAGCGCCGTGCCGTGCTGTGAATGGAGCCCTTCCTCGGGGCGCGGAGCCGCCTCTGCTGCGGGCAATGCGGGTCTGGGTGGAAGCTTGACGGTGCCTTTAATTGTTATTATTTTCGTTAATGGTTGTTCCGAGTTGTTGATAGGTTCTTGGAAGTGTAGGGGTTACTGCAGAGTGTGATGAAACTGGTGGGAGTTGGTTCTTAAGCTCTTTCCTGGAAGCTGGGCTGATTTCCTACGAAATACCCGCAAATAGAGAAAGGGCAGCTCCCCCTCTCCTCATCCCCCCTCCCTCCCACATTGTCCCCCGGCGCCTGCTGCCAGCGACCCCGCAGCCCCTGACCGCCACCTCTTCTTCCTCCCCCTTCCGTGTGATTTCCAGGACCGCCACGATGGGAGCAGCAACGGAAACCCGCGGCTCCCGCACCTCTCGGCGGTCAGCCAGCACCTGTACAGCCCGGCCCCGCCGCTCTCCCACTCCGGAGCCTCCGACTTCCAGCCTCCTTACTTCCCCCCCCCTTACCAGCCGCTGCCTTACTCCCAGTCCAGCGACCCCTACTCGCACCTCGGGGACCCGTTCTCCATCAACCCGCTGCACCAGCCGCCGCCGCCGCCCCCCAGCCAGCAGCAGAGCGCTTGGCCCAACCGCCAGAGCCAGGAGCCCGCCGGCCTCCCCCCGCACGGCCGCCCCGGCCTCGTCCCGCACCTCTCGGCGCTGGAAAGCGGCTCGGCCGGCGGCCGGCGGGAAACGTTCCGGCGCTCCGACCTCTTGTTGCCCCACGGGCACGGCCTGGATGCCTCGGCGCTGGCCGACAACCTGGGGCTCCACGACATGGCCCATCAGATAGAGGATGTACAGGTAACCGCCCCTCACCCCCGGGCCCCGCAGCCTGCGGATGCTCGAGCGCTCAGCCCAGCTTCGCAGCCCCATCCTCGGAGTGAAAGTCGCTTTTTCTCTCCTCCCGGCCCTCAATGGGTCGGGGGGGGCTTCGCGACACCCCCCAGCTCGTTCCTCCTCACGTCTCGAGATGGAAAACTTTTTCTCGTTTCTCTTTGCAGAACGTGGAAGACCAACATTTATTAATGCACGACCAGACGGTGATTAGAAAAGGTGAGTTCGGCGGCACGCCGCTCGCTTTCCCTTCTCAATAATCAGAGCTGGGTGGCGCACGGACGCCCCGTGATCTCCCGGAGCGGAGCTGGGGGTGGTTCTGCGCTCTCTGCATTCGGCGCTGCCCCCGGACCGGAGGTGGCGTTGGGAACAGCCCCGGGGCCACCCGTCCCCACCTGTCGGTGGTCGTTCCTTGGCTGTGTCACCCCGGGTATACGGCGGGGCTGTGTGCGGTGCTGCCCCGTGCGTGGGTCAGGCGGTGCGGGGTGGCCGCAGTCCTGCAACTGCTACCGGCGAGCTCAGCTCGGTGGTGCCCCCTTTTTCTTTGTTTTTTTTTTTTCCCTTTAATCCCCTCGTTTCCCTCATTCGTCGTCAGCCCGGTGCCACCAGCCTGCTCAGCTTTACCTTAATCGAAGTGCTTTTGCAGCCGGGGAGTGAGAGCAGCAGTGACTCAGTGCAGGAGTTTAGTGTGAGGCTTTGGGTAGTTTGGTTGGGTTTGTTTTGTTTTTTTTTTTTTCTTTTGTTTTTAAACAAATTCGTGCTCACAAAAAAAAAAAAAAAAAAAAAAAAAAAAGCCGGTGGAGGTTTTGCTTTGAAGACTTCAAACGAGCACCGAGCTGAGGAAAAGCAGAAGTGCCGGGCAGGGCACTGATTGCTGCCTTCAGCTCATGGGAGAGCGATTTCGCTGTCAGATGGAGCGCGGCCGATTCCTTCCCATCAGGGACCGCGGCCCTTTAACCCCTTAGGGGTGGTGGGTCAGCGCAGGGGGCGAGTTCCGATCTATGTTGTATTGGCCCTGTTCACCTGAGCGTTTCAGCTACGCACGGCCATGTTTTGCTTTCAGTTCTCCTTTGGGTTTAATCCCCCCACTACTCCCTGCTATGAATCTGGGGGGGTTCAATTCCAGAGGCATTTCCTTGTGTGTGTGTGGGGGGTGGAGAATGAGCCCGGTGGAGCCCTTCCCTTGCCCTGGCTGAAGGATGCTGGCACAGCCTGCAGCTGGATCGGCTTCTTAGAAGAAAGGATTTGCGAACTCACACACTGCTTTGTAGCTTTTTGGGATAGGACTTTATGTGTCTTTTAGTTATTTCTTTTAAGACGAGTTCCCTCAGCAGCTCCTTGCACTGGAACATGGCAAACCACAGCCCCATTCAGCAGTTCAGTGCAGAACGAAATCACTCTCCCGCTCTCCCCCCGCACAAAGCAGACCTGCTTGCTGCTTCTTTCTCCGGTTTTAAAACACCCACTGCTGTCTTCCTCCTGCAGGTCCCATTTCCTTAACAAAGAACAGCGCTCTGAGCCTCCCCTGCCAGAAGGATGGACTGATCGGGGTGGTCATAAACCCCAATGAAGTGTTCTGCTCCGTGCCGGGCCGGCTGTCCCTCCTCAGCTCCACGTCGAAGTACAAGGTGACGGTGGCGGAGGTGCAGAGGCGGCTGTCGCCCCCGGAGTGTCTCAATGCTTCTCTGCTGGGAGGTGTGCTCCGAAGGTACCAGCCAATATTTGTTCACTTTCATAAAGTAGTATTATTTTCTCCTATGTGCGCGTTGTGAGATTGCAGCCAGATGAGAACAATGAGGAGCTCAAAGCCCTTTATCAGACTTCAGTTTTTTAAGAAGCCCAGCAGTGCTGAATCCTAATGGGCTTTGGAAATCTGCTTTGCTCTTGTGCCTTGTGTGGGGAGCAGTGCCACTCACAGCCCTGACAGCAGCGCTCCTCCTCTGCGTAACAGCAGATTTCGTGTCTAAAGCTGCTGGTGGAGCTTTCCTGTTCCTGTCCCAAACCATCTCCCATGGAACCGTTTTTGGATTAAATCTCACGATCTTGTTTTGTCTTTACAAAGATGCTCCATCTGTCTGGGATGTTGTTTTGTTCTGTTATATTTTTAACACAATTTGGCTTCTGACCGTCCTGTTTCAGCAGCGCTTTTTGACACGTTTTCATTTTGACCTCTGCTGTGTTTCATCCTGGCTGGTTTGTAGCAAAGCGTTTAAAAGCAGGTCGTTGGGAAAGAGCCTGCTTTGATCTTACCCCCAGTAGAGCCCTATTGAATGTCAGTAACTGGAATTTCTCATCTTTATTTAAAAAAAAGCCTCTTGAAGATAAATAAGACTTTTTTTTTTTCCTAATTACAGAGCCAAATCTAAAAATGGTGGCAGATCATTAAGGGAAAAGCTGGATAAAATTGGTTTGAACCTCCCAGCTGGTAGAAGGAAAGCTGCAAATGTGACACTATTGACATCTTTGGTGGAAGGTCAGTCCTGAAAATGTCTTACAAATAAACATTCTTTCCCTCACGCACAGCTTTTATCCTCCTAGACAAAAGCACGGGAATGCCAGCAACTCTGTGGACTTCTTGGGGGGGGGGGTGTTTATTTATGAGTGAGTGCAATGGGGGCAATGCAACAACTGCTGTGCTGCCTTGGGCTGTGCTCCCCTCTGCCCCCAGTCCACCCACTGGTGCAGGGCTGTACGCCCCCACCACAGGGCAGGGTGCTGCAGGGAGATGCCATAACTCCCGTGTACGTGCCAGGCTCTGCAGAACGCCCCGTCTGTCCAGTCTGTGCTCCCTGTTTGGGGTTTTGTCTGAGGGTGTGTGCAGGGAAGGCAAAAGGGATGAAACTGGGTTTGGGTTCCCCTCTGGGAAACTGGAGAGATGTGGGGAAGCAACTCCCGTGCCTGGCCCTCCCTCAGCAGTGTCCTCAGAAGCTTTGCTAATAAACGCAGGCATATAAAGTGAGATTTATAGCTTCTGGCTTCCTGGTGGGAAACTGGAGCCCCTTTAATCTGCAGCATGTTATGTGGACCCTCTTGGTTAAGCTGAGTTGAAGGGTGTGTATATATGGATGTGTGTGGCTGTGGGTTGTGTTTGTTGAAAGCAGCTCCCGGTGGTGGTACAACTTAAAGGGGAGTGGAAGCAGTAACTGAAACATGAAGAATGGTCCAGCAGTGCCTCGCTGCTATTTCGCTGCTGCACAAGCTTGAGTAATACAGCAGCTTCCATTGAAAACACTTGGAATTTGGATTTGAGAGCTTCTGTCTGTATGCGCGCACACACACAGGCATTGCATGGAGCACCACTCTGTGCCAATCCATTCTTTTTCTAAGCCTGATAAAATAACCGGAATGGAAAAGAAAAAGCTGAGTTATCTCCCCCTTTGGAAGGTAGTTATTACAAAGCAGAGCTAGAAGTGCACTAAAGGGAAAAATCTCTGAGGCTGGTGGAGCCGAGTTTTGTGTTTTCTTACATATCAGTGGGAAATCTGTTGTAGAACAAATTCCAGTCTTTGCTCTGCAGAGAATCTGCATAGAGACAAAAGCAAAGCTTTTCTTTCCAGTAAGAAGGCGAGGGAGTTCTATTTTGTAGCTGTCATCACGTCGGTTTTTCTTTCTTGATGGAAATTTACAAAGAAACGCTGATAATTGCTGATCTGAGGATGGTAATGAATGGTATGGTGAAAAAAATAGAAGTGTTCCTTTCTAAACAGGAATAACACTTCAAGAGTTCGCCCTGCTTTAATTTTCCTGATCTCCCACCAATAAATAGACAGTACAACATCTGTAATGATCTCTCCCTGCTGCAGGTGAAGCTGTGCACCTTGCTCGTGACTTTGGGTACGTGTGTGAGACGGAGTTCCCCTCCAAGGCTGTGGCTGAGTACCTGACCCGGCCGCACATGGGCCGCAACGAGATGGCCAACAGGAAGAACATGCTGCTGGCTGCCAAGTGAGTGCAGGGCTGGGGGGTGACTCAGGAAAATACATCCTGAGGTGTGACAGGGCTGAGTGCCTGGGGGCAGGTGTGGCTGGGGAGGCTGGGAGTGGAGGGCTGACCTGCCTCCATGGAGCTGCTGGTGGGCATGGGATGAGGGCAGGGGTAGCTCAGCCACGGGTCCTGGCTGCTGTCAGCAGATCATGGGACTCCAGGAACCAGAAGCTGTGAATGGTCCCATTTCACTGTTGGAGCTGAAGATGTTCAGTGACGGGCAGCATTCAGCAGATGGGAAAAGTTCTTTACTTAAATTCTTAAAAAATCTTGGGGAACAGTGGAGGGAAGGGTGAAGGGAAACGCTCTGTTAGAGCTCCTCTGCAAGACACCTGTATCTGCATGACCCACCTGCTGAGCAGGGCCCTGGCAGGCAGCACCTGTTACTCTTGTTTTAAACCAGGGTCTGGAGCACTCTCTGTCTGCTGCCCATGCTCGGGTTTAACCAAGCCTTCTCTTCTGGTTTGAGATGTTCTGTGTGGGGTTGGTGCAGTTCCTTGCTTTTGAAAGCAGAGGTTCCGTGCAGAGCATCTGAGAAAAGTCTGTTTAACTGATGAGAAGAATTGCCCTAGTTGTGTGCTCAGGTTAAGCAAGCAAAATCCTGTGCAGAGGTTCCACACTCCACCTGTTGTTGATTTAATCTGGCCTTCCCTGAAAAAGAGACTGCTTTTACAAGATTGTGTTTCTTAGAAATAGATTATCTCTTTCCTATAGCTTGAACTTTATGCTTTCTACTGAGCACTAATCCTTTGGCTCCTCAGTATTATTATTGGCATTGCTATTAACACCAGTAACAGTCCTCTTTTGGAAGATGTTTGCGATTGAGAAATTCTGATAAAGTGATGATATTGTGAAGATTGCTCATCTCATGTGAAATCACAGCAAGGGGACAGATTTACAAGCAGCAAACAACATATGTTGGAGCGTTATTAACCATTCGTGTTTTGCCAGGCATATGTGTTTGTGTTTGCAGGATCAGGGCCCGGGTCCCTATTAAACAGAGCATATACGCATAATATGCACAACTAGATTGAATCTCCTGTTCAGCTGCTTCAGTCTTCTTAAATCACTGGGCTGCAGCTGCACAAGTTCTCACAGCATCTGGCCCTAAATCCATGCTCTGCCTTAAATCCAGAGCGAAGGCTGCAGAGCTCAGCTAGCAGCGGTGGGGTGGTGTTCAGCAGAGTGGATACGTGTTGGTGTGACACAGATCAAGCAGCAGGCCTGTCACGAACCGTGAACTTAAGGAATAAGCTTAAATTTAGGTTGTGAAGAACACCGTTATCTTGCTGTAATGGATTTCTGAAACTCAGTTCCTCCGTAGCTGCCAAATAGTTTACTTAGACTTGGTTGTTTCATTTGCTGTAGCATAAATTCGCACCATGGTGTAAAGCGTGCTCGCTTTGTGTCTTGCAGGCAGATCTGTAAGGAATTCACAGACCTCCTCACTCAGGACAGAACTCCGCTGGGAAACACGAGACCCAGTCCCATCCTGGACCCTGGCATCCAGGGCTGTTTGACTCATTTTAGCCTGATCACACATGGCTTTGGGAGCGCTGCCATCTGTGCTGCCATGACATCCGTCCAGAACTACCTAAATGAAGCATTAAAAATAGCAGACAAAACATACATGAACACTGGCGACCAGAGCCCTGCAGAATCCAACAAAACCATGGATAAAATGGACAAGCACAGGAAGTAAAGGAGAAAAAAAACACGACAGACTTTAGACTCTTCCTCCTTAACGCAGACTGGGAGCCTCTTGCCGGGGGGAACGTAGCAATTTGGGTACTTTTTTTTTTCTTCTTTATTAAGAAAGGAGGGAAAAGGAAACGAGAACAACAAAATCATTTGGGATCTTCACTCCTCCTGGATCCGGGAGACAAGTCTTTCCAAAAGCTGCAGTGTCCCTTCTGTGTGGAAGCAGTGACCTGAAGATAAGTACTTGGTACCCGCGTGTTGCCATCCTTTGCTGTACAAGTGGTGCTAGAAGGGTTTCTGATGGAAATATACGAAGGGATGAAATATGTAGATTGCTTTCCCACATCTCGGTATCTGGTGGCGACTGGCTTCGTGTGTAGTTCTTAAGAGACAGATTTGACATGGGGTGGTTATTTGTTATCAGATAAATTTTCAGGGTTTTATTCTCTCTTAATACAACAGCAACAGTAAAGCAGTATTAAACAATGCTACACAGATTTATGTACATTAAAATTTTTTATGAACACCTGGAAATAGATTATTCTTTGTTCTTTTTTTTTTTTCCCTTTATCCCTTTATTTTCAGATTGCCATAAGAGAGTGCTAAAATCCTGGTGGATAAAGTTATCTGATGGCATCGAACATACTTGTTTGTATGGAAACATTCAGGCTTTTAAACAGTGCAGTAACGTTGGCTGCAGTTGAAATTATCTCGGTATTTTTTTAATGGGGAACAGGACAAAATGAAAACGCTTTTAGAAAGTTCATGTTCTGTGTCTGAGGGTATTGCAGCTTTATCCACATATTTATATTGTCTTTTTTTTGTAACTGGGGGGGGGGGAACTTGGGGAAAAATAAGCACATAACTTCTTGGGTTTTTTTTTTGCCTCGTAAGGCCGAAAACTAATTTCCAGGGAGGCTTTATGTGTATTAAGGGAAGCTTCGTGTTGAATGTAAATAGTAATTTATGTGTAATTTAATCGGATTTGTAAATAATGGTGAACTTTTTAATACTTTTTTTTTTTTTTTTTATAAATGGGTTTTCAGATTTTAATTTTTGGTAAGTATTCCGAAGGTAATGGGTAAGCTAAACATATCTTTAGGTTTATGCACAGGTATGTTATACAGGGTATTTAAGACTTGGGTTTTTTTTTTTTAATATCGCGATTCTTGCCACTGAAAATGGAATCTAATCTGAGGTGTGTGTTCACAAAGCAGCACCTTTGTGCATCATCCACCCGACAGCTGACTAGACATGCAAAACGAGTGTGTGAGTTCGTGTGTATGTGAATAATGGAGGTTCTGAACTATCTTTGCATATTTGTAAATGTTCCCGCTATAATTCTGATGTATATGATAACCATATAATAAAAACTATTCTGGATAGAGGCATGGAACGTTTTGTTAACTGAAAACAGTTTGGTCTTCTTTCTATACTTGGGGAACGCGGGGCGAGTAGTACTAGAGGACATTGTGTATTGAGTCATAATTGCAGCACTTTGTTCAGATTAACAGAACAGAAATACGGAGCTGTTTGCCAGTAAAACTAATGGTTTCAATTAAACATGCTATGCATCTCCAAGAATCTTTTTTTTTTCACCCCCCCCCTCTTCCTAAGATGTCATGATCATGCTTGCTGCCTATTTAAATAGAGCACAAACTGCAATCTAAACTGCAAGGCTTCCTCTAAATAAAAAGCAATCCCCGCAGCTTTGCCTTCCAGTGAATCTGCCTTTATTGGAATAATTTGTCTCTCTAATGATAAATATTTGCAAAATCCTGGCATGTGAAACGCGATAGATGTGCCATCTGGTTCCAGTGCTGTAAGGAATTTTGCAGAAAGTCCTCAAAGTGGTGAGGCTGCATCTGAGGCACTCGCTGTCACAGATGCAATGCAGCCAAATAAAGCTTCCTGAAGGGGAACTTGTATGGCAGAGCTTCCTGAAACAGGAGCAATGCCAGCTTTGCCTTTATGCTGCCCCTGGAATTTCAGCACCTGATGGATGCAGCTGTTGTGGGGATGGAGCAAACGTTACAAATGATGGCACTGGACAAAACAGCAAGAGAATGCGGTTCAGATAGCAGCAGTGTGGTGTGTTTTTCACAGATGTGGAGAATAAGCAACAGATAGAACCAGAAGTTTCAGAAGTTGTAAGTTTTTCCTTATTCTTGCTATTTTAGCTCTGAAATGTAAAGGCAGAATGTATACAGGGTGAAGGAAGGAGGGGAAGCTCAAAGAAAGAAACCAATGTGCTGTGAGCTGGGGTAAAGCCTGCATTGTGGTTTGAGTTGCAACTCAGCTTTCCTGCTTGAGAGCTGTGAAACTCCTATCCATGTTGCTTGGGCCTGTTGTAACACTGGAAGAATGAGCATTTTGGTCATCTGTAAACAAATGTACACTAACATCTATCTGTATTTCACCAGTTCTCTGTGTTGTGTATTTACACACAAATATGCTAGGTATGGTGAGAGCTGAAGGACAATTCCTCGTCAGAGAATGTGACGCCAGCTTGATTTTCCCCCATTTTTGTACTGTTTGACTGCTTATCCAGTGCATACAGTAAGATTTGAGCTGCCAGACAATGGAATCTCTTGCTTTTTATTAGTGCACAAAACCAGGCTCTGAAAATAATTGCCCCTTGGGACAGGAAATAAGGATCTTTCCATTTATTCCTGCATGCATTCAAACAAAGCCAGTCAATTGTCTAATGTACTGACTCGGGTTCTATTTATATGTTTGGAACACCAGAAATGTTGAGTTTCCATTACCTTAATGCTTTTCCTCTACTGTATGTTTTAGATGGTACATTACTGTGAGGCTCAGCTACCTCATCTGCTCTGCAGGCACATGAAAGAAGTGTCTTCTGCTCCGTTCGCTGAGGAGAACAGTTAAACTGACCTGAACTTGTCTGGCAGCTGAAATGATTTAAGGAACATGTGATAGGTTGGTAACTTCTGGGGGAGGCTGAAAAGTCGTTACCTGAACGCAGGGGTTGGTTTGTTTCTTTATCCCTCTTCAAACTTTCTCATAGTACTGCTTTTATGCCGTAGTGCTCTTCTGAGATAGCAAGTCAAAATGCACCGTTTTAAGCATTAACACTGCCAATGTAGGTGCTAATATCAGCCTCAGCTCCTGAAATCGTTTGACCTGATGGCTGCCTCACTTTCATTTGAAGATTTTTTTTCATGGCCTCGGACAGGAATGATAATGCAAAGCTATTAATATGTAAGAAGACAAGGGAAGCGTGGGTCTGACTTGCTGCAATATCCTGCTGTGTAGATTAGTTGCCATTTTTTTCCCCCTGCATGTGATGTTAGCACGTGTTGCAGATGGAACCATGCAGATGAGAATTTACTCCTAGTCCTGGGCTGCAGCCAGCTGCATTGTGCCTTTGCAAACTGCAATATCTAAACCAGTTGTGGTCTCATGACATTTCTGTGATACACAGCTGACGCTGCTTTTCCCTAATGTCACGTTATCCACAGAGCTGCATGGATGACCATCTCTGTGCTGGAACTATGCTGGAACCATTTGCTGCATTCTCTTTCATTTTCACTTTCACAGAGTTATATAAATAAGATTTCTCCTGGTTTCTCATGCCATTTTTATTGGATGTTGTTGCTCATCTTAATGTGGGTCTTCCTGCTTTTTTCCATGGGCCATTATTGTGTAAGGTCTGCCCACAATAGCCTGTTTTTCTTCTGTGCTGGCTGAACAACTGTTTAACCCACTGCTGAAGCCCAGGCTCCCAGGCTGTGATTGGTGTGTGGCACATTCTCTGAATATTCCCCTTGACTTCTATTTTTCCCCATGATTTTTAATTCAAACTATGTACCAACACTCATTTTCTATGTCGTGAAACTAAAAGTTCCTGCTTGCTAATAGGGCAGAAAGTTCAGAGATCTACAGTGAACAAAACAATAGAATGAAGCTTTTAGCTGGACTTCAGAGTTTATATTTCCAGGTCAAACCACCACCAGCTAAGGAAAAATAGCAGTGTAAGGTGTCTTCACACAGCGTGTCTGTCAGTGAACAGTGGAGTTCTTCAGCTGGTCAATGTAATCCAAAAGTGATTCCTAATTAATTGAAAGAGCTTATCAGTAGAAACAGAAAGTAGTTTAAAATGATGCTGCATCCCTTTTACAGACAGGGTTGTTAAACAGAGAAGGGATAGGTTCCTACCAACCCCAAGGAGGAAGAAACGGAAGAAAACCACAAGCCATGCAAGGCTTTGAGGCATACTGAGTGAAATGCATTACTTTGCCTCTTGTAAGATACTAAGATGCTCTTTCTTTAGTGCCAGGCTGTTGCACCTCTGCTTGTGGAGACCTGAAACAGCTGAAAGGGTTGAAGGAAAAGGCCTGCACCTATCAGCCTTGCTGCCAGGGCTGCAGCTGTGGTCTAGCCTTCAGCCTCTGCTCCCTTCTCTACTGGGGGACAGTGGGGCAAAGGCTGAGCAAAGCCTTGGTGCATCCTGGGTGCTGCTGGAACTGAGCTGTGTGCTGCATGGGGAGCACAAGCAGCTGGGATGGAGGTGTGCATGGTTTTGGCTATGCAAGAGAAACGATAATTAACCTCCAGCACAGGGGCAGGGCAGGTAGCTGGGGCCAGTAATTTTCTCCAGCCTGTGCTGCAAAATTTACCTGAGCTCATTTGTCAGGCTTTGAATCCTTAAATCCATAACTCCAATTAATTAGGAATCTCTAATTACCCCAAAATGGCACTCTGTATTTAAGGCTGAGGTGTGGGGAAATCCAGAGAAAGAAAACATGAGAGAAGCTGGAGGATATTTAGAGCTGGAGATGCCAGAAAATGTGCATTTTCAGAGCTCAAGGTACACATAGGTGCAAAGGAAGCCCTGTGGCTCTACGTGTCAGTGGGACTGGAAGCAGGTACTGAGCTGCTAGAAGCCACTGTCTGATATTTGGATATCCATCCTTGGGTGTCTTACAAGTTCCCTTTTTTCAGCAATGACACCAAACCTCTCAGCAGGAGGTTCCTGCATCAGAGAGGTGTAACGAAGCAACCTTTAGGACTTAAGTCCAACTGTATTATCTGTTCCAGAAGCAGACTGGATGGGGCTCTAGCTCTTTACACCTTTAAACCAGAAACCCCAGGGGGGATATTATTGAAAACAATGGTGCAGACTGGTCCTGGCCCTGCCCTTGTAAGAGGAAAAAGCCCTTTCACAGGTGAGGTCTTATTATATTAAGTTAAAAATGTATAGCTTTTAACTAGGTTGTAACGTGGTAGAAGCTTTACCTCTTTGCCTTCCTGCAGAGGTTACTGTTTTTCCAGACCTCACATGTGAGACCAGTTAAAGCAGGTTTAGCAATTAGGCTGAGAGGTCACCTGATTAAGTGAGGGGCATCAGCAGGGTTTGGGGCTGATTGACTTCAGTTGGGCCGCAGCTAACAGCCTGAAATGTTTCTTTACCAGTTCTGCTCCTTCTCTTGGACAAACCAGCACCAGCATTTCAGCAAAGGTAATGCTTCTCCTCAGTATGTGCTGTGTGTTTGGTGATGGGGTGTTGTACATCTGTATGTGTATGGGATTGCTGTGGTGATGTTAAGGGAGGAGAAAAATTATGCATGTTTCTATACAAATGGGAGGGTCTCCTCTTCAGGGCCTCCAGTCTTATTTTCTAGCTCCAATAGCATGAAGTCTTTGTGTTGCCCTGGCAAATAAAAGCTGTAGTTAGTGGCTTTGGTGGAAGATAGAAGAGAATAAGATCCAGATAAGGCTGTTTTGAGGTGTTCCCCTGTAGAGAGTTTCCAGGGGTTCATTGCAGAAAAACTGCTGGTCCAGAGGAGAAAACTACTATAGACATTAACAAAGATGACTGTAAAACTGATCCTTACTTAAGACTTCTGAGGACTTGAATGCTTGATGTTGGCATTAGGGAGCAATAGCACTGCAGCTAAAATGCTGTTTGCTGGAAAGGTATGGGGTAATCGATTGCATCTGGAAGGCAGAGATGAGAACGAGTTGCCAGGTGCTCGTTAACAGGAGGGTTTGAGGGTGGCAGAATTTCTCTCATGTAACTCAAGCTGTGAAGGGAGAAGAGAAAAAAAAAAGGCAACCATAATCAGCTGTGTGGATTGCTTCTAACAGTACTGGCTGGGCTATTGAGGGTATGGCCGATATTCTCCTTCACCATTTTCCTGTGAGTCTGAATCTTTTCACCTGGGAAGTGCCTTGTGATGTGCGGGGATGCTCTGAACCTGCGGTGGGGACCTCAGCTTTACCCTGTGCTCATGACCAGGCCATCCTGAGGCACCCATGGGTGCTGACTCACGGCGGCGGGGCCACCTACCGGAGCAGCACCGGGCCTGCGGCAGCACCTGGCTCACTATGGAGGTCTCGCAGCCAGTGCTGAGCAGGCCCTGGCCTGTTTGGGCTGGGAGATCTAACGAGATCACAGCCGGGGCCGGGGGTGATATGGCCGCGAGCCATCATCTTACATAAAACCAGACATTTGCATAATGTGTTTTACAAGATTAAAACTGAGGAAACTTTTTTTTTTTTTTTCTTTTTGCATAAAAGGGAAGAAAATAGGTGAAAGAGCTCTACAGAATGGGGTATCGGAAGCCTGGGGCTCCCAGAATGACAGTGTCAGTATCTGGGTTTGAAGTGATTTGAGGGGTGACAGTCTAAAGGAGGAATCTGCTGTGGTACGTGTGCTTGGAAGAAAGAAAACCCCAGAGATGGAGGGGTGCTCACAAAGTGGGTACCAGGCTGATGACCTGGAAACGCATCCCTCAGAATGAGTGCTTTCTCCAGCTTGCTGGCATGCTAGAGGAAACCCTCCTTCTGCAGCAGCTTGTCGAGTCATAAACCCAAGACATTCTTGCTTTACCTAATTACTGTGAGTGACTCGGATGCTAATGAAAAGGTCAATAAATGGTGCATGTTCCCCAGAAACACATCTTACTTACAGGCTTGGCCAGTGCTGGCTTGCTGTGAGTGAGTGGATTTCAGGCAAAGGCTGCCCTATGCAGAAGGCTGCTGAGGACTTGTTGCAGGGCTGAACTCACCTCCTGCACATAAGGGCTAATCCTGCAAGGGTTCTTTAGTGGAAAAATAGATGGAGGTGAAGGGAGAATTACTGGGGAACTATAAATCTTGATGCATTAGGAAGCGTTAACTCGTGCTTGTGAAAGTCTGATAAATGTCCCAGAGTGTAGCTGTAGCCATGCACACTGTTAGCCATAGCTGCAGCATCCAAAGGGAGCACAGCAGGCAAATTTGTGCTTCAAAATGCCCCTCTTGGATGGCAGCATACCTGCTTCCCCACAGACATGAAGTATGGGTGGGTAAGCCCCTGGGCAATGCTTGGGCAGGTGTCCAGCTCCCTCATTGGGAATGAGGATGGCTTGTCACAATGAGTTACGTCCCAGGGTACCTATGGTCAGCTCAGGCATATACTTAGGCCACTACAAGCCACCTAAATAAATAGCAGTAAATTATTTTTGTGCTCTGCAGATCAAGAGGGTGTACTTATTTCTGTCTTAAGCGCTTATATCTAAACAGATAAATGGCTTCTCACCACAGGAAAGCTGTGAGGGGTGTGAATGATCTTGGGGTGCAAAGTGCCATGGGTAGGGGATCTACACTTTGAGCGTAGCATGCCCAATATAAAGTGATTGTATTGGTCTGGTGAGAAAATATAATAAAAATGCAGAATGTTTTATCTCCTCCCCTTCTTCCTCTCCATTCCTTCACATCTCTTACAAAATAAACCCCACAGTTGTGGATGTGGGGCAAACATGCTGCTTTAGTACTAGTGTGTGAACTTAAAAATGGGGGGGGCGAATACACAAGCATACTGAAAGAGAGGAGTGCGTGCTCCATATCTGTGCTAAATATGGGTTATTTAAGTATATGCCTTCTGCTCCTTTTCCCCAGGGTTTATATCCCTATCTTTTACAATGTATGCCTGCGCAGGTCCAGAAGGAGTTGTAGGATCACGCTGCCATTTTCAGGACACAAGAAAAGCTGAATCCTCTTGTGGTTCCTACAGTTCCCTCAGCCCGACATACAGCCTGGATCAGTGTGTGCTTAGGGGGTATCAACAAGCCTTCTATTCTGGGGGAAACATGGAAATGCTTGTGTGATGTGCTGGTGCCAGGATGTTGTGGAATAGTCTCTCTCAGGACTTTAATAAGCCACATTACAATAACGAGTCAAGCAAACCAGTCTGTGCTGCTGCTGGGTGTGAGAGCTGAGTCCTGCAGCTGGTGACTTGATGTCTGGCTGCTGAAAATCTCTCAGGTGACTCTTGTCTTCTGCAATTATTTTTGAGACTTGAAAGACCGTCGTATGCATGCAGCTTTGGGTCAGTGTTTCGAATGATTTGTATACAGCAACAGTTCTGATTTCCAGTGTGTCCAAAAGAGCAGTTTAAAGAAAAGAAGGTAATTGTGTTACCCCAGACTCCTTCCATCAGGGTTAAAATCTGCAGTTATTGGGGCAGGTAGGAAATTGCATCCGTGGGGAGGGAAGAAGCTGATGGTAAAATGCACAACTGCTCTTGGCCACACCAACCTGCGGTGTGACCCCAGCAGGGCTGTTGAAAGAGGGGAGGGAAGGCTTCCGTGGTGTTTCCAGCATGCAAGGAGCATGTGAGCAGTTACGGTGAGTCACTGCTGAGCTAAAACAGTGCCTAGCGATGCCGCTGGGTTGAACCATTTTGTAAGCCTGTATAGTACAGACGTTATTCTTCCTGTTACTTCTCTTGGC
The DNA here is from genome assembly GCF_039878825.1 of Excalfactoria chinensis. NCBI lineage: Eukaryota > Metazoa > Chordata > Aves > Galliformes > Phasianidae > Excalfactoria > Excalfactoria chinensis. The sequence goes on along the minus strand of NC_092839.1, from coordinate 11,255,332 downwards.
AGCACTAACATGTTGTGACAGTGATGTTGCTGGCTCCTGCTATTAATCCAGCCTTCTCGGAGATGTAAAAATCACACTGTATCTGGGGCGAGATGGGCAGCCAGATTAATCCTCGTGTTATAGTTAGCTTTTCTGAGTCATGTCATAATACGATAGCTTTTGTGTGCAAGGGTTATAAATTGGGTGTGATATGACTGGGAGCTCCTTTTCCATTGCAACCCAGTGCTGGACCACATCACCTTCTTATACAAGAGGGTCATTTGTCTCAGAACACCTCTGATTTTTCCATGCAGTCATGAATTTTTGATCCATGCTTCAACTTCCTTCATCATCAGTGCAGCCCTTATCCTACCCTTAGCATTTCTGCAGTTACTAAAGCAGAGCTGCTCCTCCTGAGAGAAGTAAACTGGGTGAAATGCTGGCTGTGTGTGCTAAGGGGTGGAAGCTGCCTCATTTTTCCTCCCCAGCACTGATGGAGCCAGGATACCATGCTCTCTCAACCACACCGTCCTGAGCTCAGTTTAATTCCCCACCTTTGTTGGGAGGAAGTGGCCATATGTGAAGCAGGCAGGTGTCTTGCTTCCTCTCCTTGAAGCACCAATGAAGTTTCTCATGTGCCACAACAGTGAGCTCGTTAACGAAGACCCCCCATGAGATCTACAGATGTGGGCTATGGGCTGCCTTGCACAGATTGCTCCGCATATGATTATTTCCCACCCCTCCATCAGAACAGCCACACTATCTGTGTGAGCTCCTCTTCCAGGGTTGAGATCAGAGGCACTGAGCGGGCTTTGCCGTAGTCCTGTGTGTGTGTGCAGCCTGACCCTCGCAGAGAAAAGAGGTGTTTTTAATAGTTTTCAGCTGCTCATATACTACTGTTTCCCTTTCAGTTTGAGAGACTTCTTCATTGGAGAGACCCTAGCTTTGTTTGTGGCTTCTCAAAATCTGCCTTTTGCTCACGTTATTGGCAGGCCGCAGCTCACCTCAGGGCACAGCAGGCCTGTCAGCAGCGCTGGGGGTGCCTCGCAGGGACAGTGTGTCCAAATGTGATGTAAAAGGCCAACAGAAACAGCCCCACAGGTGCTGAGGTCGGGGAGGAGGTGCTGTGGATGCTGCAGCAGGTATTGATTGCCCTGCGGGCACTATGCTAGAGTATATGGGCATGAGAGGAGGCTGCACCCTCCTGTGCCCCTTGGGTGGTGGTTTGAGGCTGAGGATGAAGCAGTGGAGTCTACCCTGGCAAGCAGGTGGGAGTGAGATGAGTGTTGGTTTGGTGGTTTTGCTTTGCTTTTTCACCATCTGAATCTGTTTTAATTGATTTTGGGAAAATTAATATATTGCCGAGTCCGTTTGCCTGTGGTGGTAATGGATGTGGGCTCTCCCTGTGCTTATCCTGACCCCTGGGCCATAAATGAGAGGCCCAAGCGTGGCTGTGGGACTGCGGCCTGGGTCAGCCCGCACACCTCTCCTGGTGCTGCTCTGGCCCATCCCTCACGCCATGTCATTCTTTCTTTTCATCACAGTCTTCTGTTCCATCACAAACCTGGTTCAGCAGAACCTCACCAGCTCTGTTCTAGTCAGTCAGGTGGGCCTGATCTGGTGCTCTGGCCTCTCTGGGGTTACAAGGCCTACAAAGGCTGTGTAACTTCAGATTTTTATTTGTACCGTAAGCAGCCAAATTAAATATTTTTCAGTAGTGAAAACGTTATGCTTAAAAATACTAATGCTACGTAGGAGCCTTGTGTGAGCTTATGATGGCTTCATATGGCTAAATCTGCGTAGGGCTGATGCATGCTGCACCCCCAGCTCTGTGAGCGCAGGTCTGAATACTTGGGTACGTGGTTAAGATGTGCATAAAACTCCTTCCCCAGTGCTTGGTTTTACTGTAACTGCCAAAGCCACTTGACTCAAGCAGTTGTGAGAGGCATTCCAGAAATCTAATGCTTAATATTTCACTGTGGATTTTTGGCTTCAAAGTGATTTTGTTATGTCCCTAGAGCCTGGTTAAATCCTTAGTTATAATGATTGCACACTGAAGGGTGCTGTTACATAGAAATGCTGTCCCATAATGGCTTCGTTGCTGTGGAAAATCCGATGTTATTTGGTCATTCGCTATGAGTTCCCTAAGCCATCAAGACATTTGCCTCAAGGCTATAAACACAAAGCTACAGGCAAAACCCTCTGGACATAATGAGTGGGCATTTATGCAGAACTAAAAACTGGAACAGCTGAGCAGTAGATCTATGAATAGCAAGCATGCCTCGAAGCACAAAAGACATCATTCTGGAATAAAGGGGTTTATAATGGTTCTGACATCTTGTATGTCAAGATCATGCTACGTTGTTGTAACTTTTTTTTTTCATGTTTGTTTGTTTGAACCATGTTCCTTAAGTAAGGCTTGAGTAATTAAAGGGTGTGAAGGAAACCCTGTAGCTTTACTAAGAATAAAAATTGGGCAACTGACACTTCTGGCAAGATCCATCATTTTGATCATGCTTGCTAGGGAACAAGCTTATTGCTCCTGTGCTGTTTGCATCCCTGGTTCCACCCTTCACGACTTCTTAAGAGTATCTCCTTGTATAAGTAGCTCTAAGAGACTTTATTCTAATATTAGCTGAGAAATGTCTTCGGATGGAAACGGAAGGGTTGGGCAAACCTTAAACTGCATACAGGGTCAGGGAGTCAGGCAATACAGAGGAGGGTAATAAAATTCAGTGATTGGGATCAACAGGGTGCTGGAGGAGCTTAATGTTGGGAAATGTGCTGCAGTGAGGTTGCAAGCACTTGCAATCGTTTATATGCACTTCTAACTACATGGCAAGAACAAGATGGAAAGGGACGTATGACAGTTACACCAGAAGCATATAGAGAACTCACAATAGAAATTAGTACAGGAGCTGGGACGTGAAATTAGCTTAGAGGGAAAAAGACAGGGGAAAAGGAATGTAAGAATACACAAAGATGATGAATTCAGGTTCTGTGTGTCTGTATCCATACGTGTCTGGTCAGTTTATGAGAAATTATTGACTTCCAGGACAGTTTTAATATTTATTTTTGCTATGTTTTCAGCCCTCTTGCCATCATGTTGGGCTGGGGAAAGGATGGGGAGAATGTACAAGTTCAAACAAGTTTTGCAATCCTTGCAAAGTAGCTTGGACCTTGCAAAACCATAGGTTGTAGAGATGAGCAAAGCCCAGATACTGTGAAGTTCCTACAGGGAAACATGGCCAAGGGATTAGGTGCTAATCTCTGACCTGAGAAGATGTGATGAATGTCTACAGTGCAGACAGTACTGCAGCACAGAGATACCTGAGCTGGTTGTGACTGGTTTATTTGGCAGGATAACCTAGCTCTGTGTTTTGTGGTATGGGAAGCAAGTGTCTTTTCCACCAGTGGAAGTTAACCCATGCAGAGATCGATGCTAGAGAGTCCAAAAAGCAGAATGTACTTTAGCAAAAAATGATAGGCTATGATGTAACTGTATGCTGCATTTCCTTGTGTCCAAGCTTCTTGGCCACAAGCAAATTGTCCTTTTGACGTGTACGCTTAGCAGTTGAAAACATGGTATCGTGCACACTTTGCATGCTTACCCAAAGAGAGGCACTACAAGATGTTCAGATATGGAAGGACATTGCTAAGGTGGCTTATAAAGGCAAGGGGATTAATTTAGTTATCTCTCCATCTTCTTCCTCACAGCTCTGAGTGGCAGCTCTTATTGCCTGGGAACTGACTCATGTGGCCCAGTCAGGAGGATGACAGCTCTGCACTACCGGTAAGTGACAGCTCTGTAGTCACTCTTGAGAGACTAATTGATAGAGCAGCATGGAAGAGCAGGGATGGAACTGTTTGTAACAAGCTGAACTGAAGGCAAGGATTTATTCTGGTCAAAGTGCTATCTGCTGCTGTTGTACGTGGTATCAGAAATGTGTCCCAGTAACCCACTGCACTGAATATTCCTGCTGCAACAAGTATGTCACTGTAGTCATGGAGTTGAATTTTGTTCTGCTGTATGTGTACCAGCTGTATTTCAAGTCAAGTTTTGTTGTTTTGTTCCCCTCTCCTCTTCCCCCAAGCATCTTTTACTACTGCATATTTTACCAGTATTTCTCATTCTCTTTTCCTCCCCCTGCCCCCACTACCAGTTCTGCTTACGTTTCTCTCTCCACTGCTAGAACAGCACCTGTGATGGTGCATGGCTCTCTCTGCTGCCTTTCACTCCTCTTTGGGAAGGAGTCTGGCTTGGACTGAGTCCAGAAGCTTTGTGTGTGTGGTGGTTCTTTTTATTTTATTGAGTGAAGAATTTATGACTGAGGGTTTGGTGGAGAAGATGCGATCTGGCAAAGGAGGGCCTTGGCTGATGGGGGACTGAAGTCTGTTCTAGTTACTTGTGTCTTCCATCTTTTTGTTTGACTGGAGATGTAGATTTAACAGCCAAAAATATATGTTTGGCTTCAAAGGGGGGGGGGAAAAGAGCATTAAAATACCTGTATTTTTGTGTACAGGGAAGTAAATGCTAAAACAGGATACATACAGCACTAGCAGAACTAGAAAGACTGAGGTTCACATGTGCCAGGGGCTCTTCCTCTTTCCCTGTTGATATCCTAGCACAAAGAAGAGAGCAAGACTGGTAGGCATCTCATGCTCCATCACTAGGGGCCTTTAAGAGCAACTGAGGAAAATGGCAGAATACAAGGAAATCCCTTCATGTTTGTGTATGGAGAAGGGAGACTGATGTCTGGTCTCCAGTCCCACATTTACTCCTGGTTTATCTTGACTTCCTGACACCTGACTCTACTTTTGCTCCTTCACGTGAGTTTGACTGTAAGTGCCCCCTACAAGTTGCTGTCTTAATTTCTTGGAAAGGCAGGATTGCTGCTTTCTAGCGAAAGGAAACTCTTCCAAGTAGTCAGAGATTACTCCTGCTCACAAAACAATTCCCTTATCAACTCTCTCGTGTACAAACTGCATAATAACAACACAGCCTGCACAGCGCTGCGAGCTTATTTGCTTTGTGATTTGTGGTCGGATCATTGCATTTCAGCATTTACTGATGAAAGGAAATTACTAACAAGACGCTGGTATTTACATTAATTGTGGCTTTGGGGAGATAGTCCAAAGAAAATTATGTTAAAGCCAGTTATTATGTGTCTCCTTAACAATTAGAACGGAAGTTGAAGTTTATAAAGCGAAAGTCGATTTCAATTGAATTTTAGCTGCTGCTTGATATTTTCCCTTTCTAAGGGTTAGGAGGGGGAAAGGGCTTTCAGCAGCAACCTGGTGTTGTGTTTGGTTGGGTTTTATTTTTGCATCCATCTTTGAAAACAACATGAAGCACTTAGCTTGAAGCAGCATGTGTGCTAGTGCAAGAAAAACTTATTTACTTCCACTGAGCAGGATCAGTCTTTGCTTCCATGGAGGCCTTGTGGTGTGGGTCAGCTTTCACAAGACATGTACTAAATGGCAGGGTTTCCTCCGTTGAAGACAACAGTTTTCATTGTTCTTGTTTCACCTCGGTGCAATCTTGCGCAGCTCTGTAGGTTAAACAAATTTGGCACCTATTACTCAGAAGTATACCAAGCACTTTTCATGCATGTTCTGCTGGATCGTCTTGTGAGAGTCCTGAGAGCAAACTTCCACTTCAGTTTGAACTATTTCTGGACGCAGATTTAATGCCTTTTATAATGTTTGATGCATGATGAAAAGTAATTTAAGGTTTCTTGAGATGATTCATTTGCCAGCATAGTAGATCCAAGAAGCAAACACAGATGTGAGATTTAAATTCTCCTTTGGCATGAAATGCTGCCAGGACTCTTCATGCTATAAACCACAAACTGTACCCAGTGGAGATGAGTAACACACTTTTTATTTCTTTAAGTGTCGTCTGATTGGGTACCTTCAGACCTCCCAGATGATTGGGGGTATAAATATAAACACACCTTGTTCTTTCACTAGGTGTTGGTGTTGCTTGTATGTCCCCTCTAATGCTGGAATTTGTCTCATCAAAACTCTCTGCGTCCACCCAGGCTTCTTGTAGAGGTTTCCTTCATAGGGGAGAAATACAGGCACTTCTGAAGTATGATTCATCTGACCTTCTGTCAGCATCTATTTTAGGAATCTGTCTGAAGCCAGGCAGAATTAAATCCTTCCCCCAAAATTCTTTGGTAAGAAGGGGGATTTTGGATGCTGTGGGCTGGAGTTCTCAACTCTCTTTCCTTGAATGACCCCATTACCAGACATTACCTTTACGTCACTGCACAAGTCATGAGCAGATCCAGGCACAGGAATGTGTGTTCTGGCACGAGGCAGGCATGTGGATGTGCTCATGTTGGTCTTGCTTTGGGGTTATTCTGCTCATCCTCTACTTGCCCAAGTCAGAGTGGACAGCGCTGTTTGATATGTGTCTGACCATCAAAAGGCTGCAAGACTAAAAGTGTAACTGGTTTTAATTATTTAGGTGTAATTTAAATCTTCATGTTTATAGGATAATTGTTTCTTTTTTAATATAATTTAAATTTTGCAATACAAGAAACAGGCCTGAACCTGTGAATGGAGTGTTGGAAACTGTCTAAGAAGATTAAGGTCTCTTAATTGATTTCACGTAAACAGGTGTGACTGAATTCATCAGAAGAAAGTTAAGACTAAACATATTCTTCTAATTATGCAAAAATTGCTAGAGTGGGCGCTCAGTTGAGCAATTGCCTTCCCTTTCCAAGTGGGATCAGTTCTCAACTGTACATCAAATGGGAAGATTGTCATTTCCGAAGCAAGTGAACCAGCGTGTCACGTGCTTTTATTATGACAGCCTGCTTTGCTCGTAGATACATTTGCAGTCGTGGATTTGGCAAGGGGACATGGGAATGTCCCTTGTGAGCTGTGCTGTGTCTAATGGTGTGGGAGGACAGGTGTCAAGGCAGGGCTGTGTCCTTTTCTCAACTTCAGGAATCGGCATTTATGAAAATCTCATTTAGGGAGCTGAAGGACTAACTCTGAAATGTCATTTGCTCTTAATGTTTTCTTGAATGACCTAAGTTGTTATTTTCTTGTTTAAACTTAACTGTAGGTTTGGAGATGCATAACATGGTTACAGGACATCCTTTGTGTTGTGTTTCAAAATAGCAAGTGGAGTATATAACTCTTTATGCAGCCAACAAACATGCTTATTTGTTCTGCTTACGCTGCACTCTTTGCCTCTTGTCTTTCCTAATCTTCTATCTCGAGAGAATGAGAAAGAATTGATGTGTTGACCATAGCTGTAGACAGGCTAAAAGCTCTGTTTTCGAGATGTTCATCTCAAAGACCACCTGGGTGTGACAGTAAATTGCGTGACAAGACACAAGTATCACAGCGCAGCATCATGAAGGCCCTGCAATTACTCAGTGGTGCTCCTAACAAAACCATTTGCTGATGAAACAGTTCTTTGAGTCTCTAAATTGAAGGATGACTAGTACTTAAGGTGTGTTTTCAGAGACAAATTTGCACACAGATGGTGATCTAAAATTAGTTTAGTTACTTAAACCACTGTTTTGTAATAGCGAAGATACAGTCTGCAACACTGCAAATTAATTTAGAAAATCGTACCCCACTTGTATTAGGTTTTCTTTAAGTCTGAGAACTAAATGCAGACGTCTATCAACCTGCAGCAATTGGTGGTGACTTGGCACCCTGATCGTGTGTTTTACTCAAGTTAAAGTGAACAGCTACAGAGTAGTAAGGAACATGGTGTTAATAGCTGTGCTGTATTAAAAACAAAACGAAAGTTGAACTGAATCTCTACAGAATGTTTGGAAATAATCTTCAGAGGGCAGATATGCAGTTTTATATTTATTAGTCAAAATATCCACCGTCCATCCAGGCTTTTAGCTCAGTTTTTGAAGACAAACATTCTCCAAAATCTGAGTCTTATTCTCAAAGGATCGTAGCAAGAAAATCGGTGTCAGAGTTCTGAAAAGATGTGATGGCTGCACTGGCTCACCTGTTGAAGGTGAACTGATGTTATGCTGTTGCCAAAAGAAAAAGCTGAAGTTGATAAACACCAGTCTGCAATAAGAAAGGAGTGGTTTTTTTTTTTTTCTTAATACCTGCTGCAAGCACTTAAATGCTGTGAGTTGGAATAAGTAATCCTAAATGTAAAGGATTGTTACTTCAGCTATTGAAAAATGATTCATGACTCCAAGCGCTCCTGCCAGCTTAGTTCTCCTGTCCTGAATCCCAGGCTTTCCTTTAAACGAAACCTTCCTTAAAATGAAATGTTGTCCCAAATTTCATCAGCACCCTGTCAGCTTCTCATAAAAACTGCCTGTTGCTGAAGTAAAATCACGGGACAGAACGTACTGCTGAGGAGGAAAGGAGGGCTGAAATAATAATAATAATCTCAAACTATACTGATATAGAAAGGAATGATTCCCTCCTCAAAAACAAACAAACAAACCAAAAAACCCCAAAACCAATAAACCAAAGCCAACAACAAAGAAACCCACAAAAACAAACAACCTGTTCCTGGCCATCTCTGTTTCAAACATCTCCTTCAGGCTGATTTCTGGCTGTTCTTCAGAGAAACTGCTGTCTCCATCCATCCATCCAGGCTTCATTTCATCTCTGGAGGATACAAACGCCCCGATTCCTTTGCTGCTTTGAAAACCCAAGCTATGCATTAATCAAGACAGTCAAAAGCTGCCTGAAAAGGCTTTGGAACTGATAGGATTTAAGCATGTGCTTTCAAATATTTAGATAGCATATAGTTAGATAAATTAAATACTTCATATTTATCTGCTGCCTAGCATGAAACTCATTTGATTTGATCAAAACAAGTTCACTTAGGTTCCCAACTCCCTGGTTTTATGCTGACAATTAACAAAACACTAAAATTAGAAGCTGCTATGCGATAGTTTTAAGCAGGAAAGCAGTTGTATGGAGCTTTAACTGGTAGGCATCTTTTGTCAAATTCAAGCATGCCGCTGCATGGCCTGTGTATGCAAAAGGAATACGTCCTTACTCATTTGAATGCAAACCAGTTGTAGGGAAAACATCTTCAGGGCATGGCTAAAAAGGGGGGAAGTGATTGATTGAAATTGGATTAGATAAATCACTTGGAAACTGAAGTTATTTTCCACATCCTCTTCAACTGATTAAAAAGCAACATAATAAAAACTGAAATCATTTTGTTCTCAAAGTGTGTGAGGTTATACAGGAATTACTGGTACTTTTCAGTGCTTGGAAGTGCTCCTGCCCCCCTGCCCCCTGCCCCATGCATGATACAGCCCAGGCTGGTCGGTACAAGCAGTTTTGCAGAAGGTATAATTTTGCTTCACTTGTTTTAATGATTAGGATTCCTATAGTTTTAAAGTGATCTGTGCTGTACAATTATGTGTGTTTTGGTGAAAATACTACTTTTTAAATTAATATCATTCTCATAATGGCGCTAGCTAGGCTGGTGTGTTTGTAAGCAAGAGCATTGCATTCTTTCATCAGGCTGCTTAGCTTTCCAAATCCAACTTTGTTTCTCTTAAGAAACTGAATCAGAATTCATACAAAAACAAAATTCCTCAACTTTGGAGGCATGAGATCCATAATCAAGCCTCGCTGGATAAATGTATTCAAATGTTCTTTTAAACCAAAATAATGGATGTCTGAATCTGGACTCTGTGTCTCCCTGTTTGCGTTGTGGCAGTGGCAAATCAGCTCTCATCTCTGATCCATATGTGTGCAGAAATAATAGCTTAAAATTTGAGGTGAGATTGGATATTCAAGTTACCTTAAAAAGGACAAGCAACAAAAACCACAGAAACAGGCAACAAAACCACACACAGAAAACTCCACCTTGATCAATTTCAAGGAACCCAGGAGAGTCAAATAAACCAGGCTGTGTTTTGAAACTTTAGGATCGTAAATACCACTCCAGACTCTTTTTGTTGGAAGGAATAGGAAATCTATTGAGGTGGTGGTGGTTTTTTTCGAGGGGGGGTTGGAGGGGATCTTGTAAAATAGCAGGAATTCCAGGGATGGGTACATGTTAGTTGTTCCGTGGGAATGTTGCTGGCTGTCTCTGGAACTGCAGATTGAGATATTATTGTGTAAATGAAACATCAGGTATTCATTTTCCACACAGGAGATTCAGTAATTACTGCGCTCACACAGTAGATGACAGCTGTTATCATTCTGATGAAAAGAGCCCTAAATTAAAACCCTGTCCCTTTTGCATAGATTCCTGCCAGGAACAAATGTTAATTTCCTTGGTTGGTCAGCCTCATTCCTTAGGTCCTCTGACAGGTACAAATAAGGACCGTGCCTTTGTTTCTGTGTTTATTAGCGTTCCCTGGCACGGCAAGAGTTTTGTAGTAGAGAGGAACAGACGTGCAGCAAATTCCTACTGGCTGTGTGAATGCCCCTGGTGTTGGGCGTTCTGTGTGTGCGGGTGTTTGGAGGAGCCCTACTGCTGGCCAACACCGACCTAGATTTCGTTTGTTTGTATAATGTGGTGCACTTGGAAGAGGAAAAAAAAGATGAAGAGGATCCACTTGTAGCACAGATGTCTGCTCTCCAGCTGATCTACCCAGACAACTTTGCCCTCCTTTCTGGCTGGAGAATGGAGTGGCTCCCATGGATTAACGTGGTGACATCTGTTTGGGTAACACACGGACAAGATGGGGAGATGCAATTCAGACACCTCTGTTTTCTTTGGAAACCTTTCCCAATTATAGGAGATTAAAACCTTTAATGTGTCATTATTTTGGGCTGGATGTCAACTGCCAAGTGCAACCATGCTCTTCAAATTACGAATCGAGAAACTAATGAGTTTGTTTAAATGGCACACTTGCCATGCAGAGTAACTGCTGCCTGTTAGCCTTATGCAGGAAGGGTTTTGGATTTATTGCAAAGCCATGAGTTGGTCTGTGTAAAGGGGGATGCAGGGCTGGAAGGAAGCCCTGGCAGATGTCTGTGCTGCAAGGAGTCAAGCAGCGAAACTCAGTGCTTCTCTGCTGCTCTGTCTAGGGACTGATGTACCTCCTACCCATGTCTGAGACCCCAGAGTGCCTGTAACTCACTCAGTGCTTCTTAACTTTGCTCCTAATATCCTAGCAGTCACTGTTGATTTCTGTTACAATTAATATCCCAGTGGTCTGACTTAGAGCAGAAGCTGCCTCTTTCTGTTACTTTTACTTGGAATAATCTGTATCTGTACAACCAAAATCTATGTCCAAGAGCACTATTCTGCAGACTGCTATTAAACAATATATTGTAGTCACTGCTGAGTGCTGAGTCCCATCAAAAGATATAGGATAAAAAGGACTCAAGGGAAAAAAAATATAGATGGAGCCCTGGGATCTGAGGGCTCTTATTCTATGCAAACTGAACAGAACACAGCTTGAAGGTCAGAAGAAAGGGCTGAGGGGCTTCCTGGAGAAAATTTGGATCTACTTTGGGTTCAAAGCTTCATTCTTATACTGGAAATTGTCCCTAAAGCAAGCGGAAAAAAAAAAAAAATCACTGAATTATCCCCAGAAACAAAGCAATCAAATCAATTTAAGAACAACGTTGAAGGCAATGATAAATCATTTATTTACTAAAGCACAACACATGTCCTAAAGCAGAACAGCAACAATAAAAGCTCTCTTGAGCAAATATTGCAAAAGAAAGTTTGAATGTAGCCAAGCCCTCTATCTGTGTAAGATGCTCTGCTGCAAATGTTAACTTTCCTGCAGCCTTCCAGCAGCCCTCTAGTAAGTGACCCAGAGCTCTGGTTTTCTGAGGCATGGAAGGCCTATTTGGATTCTACAGATGAGAATGCTTAACAGCATTCTGATTTATTTTTTTCACCTGATTAAAACTGCAGGGGTGGTGTTGATACTGGCTGTGGACGTCGTTATTATGAGCTATGGGAATCTCACGCATCTCCCCAGAGAGGGAGACGTGATGGCGTGCTGTTGTGCCGATGCCTTTCAACTCAGGTCTGAAGCTAACTTAGGTTTCTGAGACTGAAAGTTGCCAGAAGCCCATTCTGGGGGGCAGGTGGGGGTTGTTCTCCTTTGGGTGTATGAAACATATTAGGGCTCTCTGCAGATAGACATGCCTGTCTTGCTTTTATTTAGTCTCTCTTAATGGCTGAGCGGCTTGCATGCTTCTCCAGGGGGGGTGCTGGGAGCAGGAGGGGGGAGGCCTGTGCTGGCCCAGGGCAGCGCGCTCCTGGTCTGGCTGCGGTGGGAGCTGGTGCAGGGAGGCAGGATGCGCTGCTGCAGCTCCCTGTGCTCCGGTGTGCCTCAGGCTCTGGTGCAAGCAGCTGCAATTTTGGGTTTGGGGAATATTCTAACTTCACAATTTCCTGACTGTTCCTACCGTTTATTTATTCCTGCCTTTTATTGACGTTAGTGGAGGAGCGGGCAGATGCAGAATTGAGGCTTAAAAAAAAAAAAAAAGTTCAAGCCAATACTTGCAGTTTTTTTTTTCCTGAGTTATTTTCACAGCTTTAATATTCAAACGCTGCTTTTGCTAATTAAGTTTTCTTAATTATATGATTTGCAAGATTAAAAGGCCACTGCCAATATAAACCGCATATTGCCCCTAAACTGTTAGATTATTAAATTGAATTTTTTAAATTAATTTTTACTTGCCATGATTTGTATTCTGTTTGTTCTGTGCTATTTTAGGCTTGGATAATAAATATCATGTCAGTCTCATATTCGTTTGTGGACAATTCCAAGTTTTCAGTGCTACAGGGTAAGGGTTTGAAAGGCAACAGCACCGTTTTTTGTTTTGTTTGACGGAATTGTTTTCTTAATTCTATTCATTTTATGCTTTGCAGAAGACTTTTATTTTTAAACAAAATAGAAAAACTGCGCTAAATATAATTTGACAGCATCTCTTGAAATGATATTCTTGTTTGTGACAGTGCAGAGCAGAGGCACAAAAAGTCAGAGGTCACTTTTTATATGCAGTAGATTCTCATATATTCAAGAATGTCTGGACATGTAAAGTGTCTGTACAAGACTGAGTCGTCTCTTCTACGATGGGATTTCTCAGGGCTGTTGCTGTAAGAACTGCTTGTGATAAGAACCTCTCTGGCAATGTGTTCTGTCACTCCACGCATCCCAGCTGAACCACCTAGCTACCTGGCAGTGGCCGTGCCCATCACAGCTGGGTGAGTGAACACAGCAAATGAGCAAAAGCAAGAGCCAAGCTACCAGTGAGGGTTACCATGGGAGCTCATTAGGCTGAGCCTAATTGTACCGGTATGGGAACTGCACCCCATGTCTCATACTGCTGCTGGGGGATGACCCCTGTGCTGGGTAGGGACTGGGGTGCTTGGTGAAGCGCCCATTTGGAAGGAATGAGTGGAAGCAATGAGATTATAACCACAGGTGTCTGACAGTACAGAAGGCAGTTTGGTAATCCTGGTTCAAAGGGCTGGCTCTCAGGTCGTGCCCATTCCTTCAGAAGATTATGCCCCTTCTTCCAGTGTGAGAGTTTCAGAATCCAGCTGTGCTCGAAGATCCATTCTTGGGGGGTGGTCAACTCCATAGGTAGCTTGCTGGTGTGCTTTGTGATGGCCTGGAGTGCTGATGTCCCAGGGGTCCCAGGAGTTGTGAAGGGCTGGGATGGCTGCAGAGCCTGCGGGGGATGGTGTGGCTCAGGTCTGCCATCCCTGCTCAGAGTGGCAGCACCCTGTTGGTATAACAGGGAAAGGAGAGCCTCAGTGGGCTACAAAAACAGGGGAAAAGCCAAGTGTGCTCCTCATATCCAGCCGTTTCCCAGATAATAATAAATCCTTGTCAAAAGCGTTGGTAACCAGTACTGGGAGCTCAGCCTTTAGGTCAGGAGCACAAGGAATTAACAGCATTTCAGTTTTGGCTCCTTTGTGCTTGCTGGCTTAGGCAAACGCTAAGCAGCACAAGGTGCTTCATGGTGAGCAGGGGCTTGCATAACTGCTCATTGTCGGCTTGTTGTGTAATGGAGGAAGGCTGAAACTGTGTAGCAAAGTTCCTTATTATATTTTTTGTTTAAAATGAAGCTGCGTTTTTAGGACAGAGGAGAACCAGAGAGCGTTTAAACAGTTTTCCTGTGGGGGGAAAAAAGAGAGTAATTCCTTGCAGCACTTAATTTGGGGGGTGAGATGGAGTGAGGGCATGGCCACATATCTATTTGAATGCAGTGTTGATTCTTTTTCTGTATCGAGTAAAACCAAATGTTTCAAACAGAACGTGTTGAGCATGTGAATGTAGCCTTAAATACTGGGAAGGAAGATTTTTCCTTGAAAGAAAATAGTCAATTGTTTTGGCATCTGACAGAAACATGATGTATTTAACAAAGCATGAGATAGTGGGTTTGGGGGGCATGGAGGGAAGCTTTGTGTCAGTTCATGACTTCCTGCAAAATCACATTGAAAACACACACCATGTGTGAGCACATGCAGAGGGATGATGGTGCAGACATGCCATTGGCTTTAGACACTGTCTTGATAAGGACTTTTCTCAGAGCCAAGACTGAGCCCCTTTCAGAAGACTGCTTTCGTTATGCTGCTGTCCCAGTTTATGAGGGTTTTTTTTTTCCACTGCAAAAGATCTTGGATTGAGGGATTGTCCTGATGATCTGTTCAGTGTTCCAAAGGGGCTGATTAATCTGAAAAACCCAACAAGACAGCTGAAACCACTGCCAAGAACTGTCATCCGTTCTGCTTCCTCAACTGCCAGCTTTCTGTGCTTTCGCTGCAGAGACAGGTCAGCTCTTAAAGATGCAGTCTGACATCTAATGCAGAAACAACAGGGTAACCGATGGCGGAGTGATTAAGGGGTCTCTTTTTTTTTAACCCTCTTTTCTGTCAGTTCTGAGTAGTGGTTTGTATCTCCTAAGATGGCACAAAGCTTAGAACTACTGCAAATCCTTGAATGTTGAATGCAATTAATCTAGTGACAGAGAGGATGGAAACCTTGAGGAGGGGATGATGGCCCTCAAAGGTCAACATGATGGAGTTTTGCATGGCTTGTTGTCTGTGCATCACTGGTTCCTGGCAATAACAAAGGTGAATTACTCCTGAACTGGGTTTTCCATATGCACGTTCCCTTAAGGCAGTGAACAATTTATTTCTTTATTACTGAGAGTACATGGGAGTGAGAATGCTGATGCTGAACAAGAGATGAAGAGGCTCCTTGGCCTTTTAAGGGAGAGATTTTGAAGCTCTGGAAAGAACAGTGAGACCTTACCAGACCAAGAGCATCTTTCTATAGGGCAGGGTAAGCCTCTGTCCCCTTCTTGTGGCTGGTGCATAGGGTTCAAGGGGTGGGGGGTGGCTGCCACCCCTACAGTGGAGGTGGGCGCCTTGGCACATAGTGCCTGGACTTGGGGCTTTTCTGGGGGCTGACCTGAGAGCCTAGCTGTCACTCCCTAAGGATACTCTTCAGCTATTAGGGCATGTGGGGGGAGAGGGGAGGGGAGTATAGAGGGGAGGAAACTGCAATTGAAAGCTTGGGGGAGTGTTAAATGGGGCCATTAATAAACTCTGGCAGCCAATGGGGCATAGCCTTTGGTCTCATGCCTTGCAATATTCCAGAGGCACACTGTAATGAACCCATAAAACCTGCCCCATCAAGTCTTAGCACTTTAGCAGAAAACACTCCTGAATTTAATGCATGGTGGATGGCCAAGTGGTGCCTAGGTAAACACCTCGGATGGACGGTGCTGAGTAAACCTTATTAATTTTTTTAATAGGGAAACCTTCAACTATTTTTAGAATTTTAAAGAATACCACAATATTCAGAGTAAAGAAAAAGGAACAACCTTCTGAACTTCAATTTGCTGGGAAACCTCTGTGTTAACCCCAAACACACATGCAAATGGTGAAAGGTGTAAGTGTCTCCAAGAGCGTTTTGCTGCGTTAGCAATACATTTTGATCCTGAAAACAGCTAGGAAAAACAGCACATTAGAATAGTAATCTTCACTGTTCTAGATCCTCAGATAGTATAGTGTAGGGTGCTAAAGAAGACCCTAAATAAAGATAAAGCTTGATTAAATTCACTCCCAGCAAACTGGCTCAATTGTGCCAACTAACTTGGAAATGCAGCAGTGTTTTATTGCTTTAGGAATGAATGGTACTTATTGGCTTCTTATATAACAGTTTGACTTCCTCATCCAGTCAGAAAATTGAGCATCTGTCAGACCATCAACCCATAAATGTCTTCATTAGATCTGATAAACAGACCATGGCAAGCCTGAAAGTTGGAAGGTACCACCCTTCTGCCTGGGGAGCTGGACTCACTTAACAAGCTGAAAACGAGGGAGCGATGTAAAACAGGGAGAGTGCTCAGGGTGAGCGATACAGAAGGGCTGCTCTGAGACGTGCCAAGGTGCAGCACTGAAATAACTGCTCTTAGGGCCGGAAGGGATTCTGCCCTGTCCCTGTTACAAACAAAACCTTGGCAAGTGACAGATTCGGGAAGCTGTCCCCAGACAAGAATTGTTGGATGTAATCCCAGTGTGGTTGGGCTCGAGTCTGACGACAACTGAGAACTCAGGTTGTCTTGGATCTGAAGGAGCTTTTTGACCCAAGGAATGATTTTTGTCTCTGCCTGAGTGGTGTTTGCTGGAGATCTCTTTCTGAGCTCTCCTGTTGCCTTCCCTCAGCGTGCTGCTCCTGCCTTTGGGACAGCACAAAGAATTTGTAAGACAGGCCAAAAGCGTTGTCTACAGAATGCTGCTTCTCCTGGCTGCGTTCTGAGACTGTATCAGAGCGGCCCTTACCTGGAGTGGTGCTGTAGTTCTTTCACCTGACCTCAGTGCAATTAAGTCCGCTGGCAGCAGGCATGATGACAGTACTACAGTAGAAGATGGAAGCCCTTATTCCCACAGGAATGTATGGATGTTTTATTATTTCCACTGATGAGCTTTTACGTGCTGTACCACTGAGTCTTCCTTCAAAGTGAGAAATTCTTTTTCATCTTCCAAAAATTCCTACCTGGCTCTGGTCTCTGATAAATCTTTCCCCTTAAATGAAGTTACTGCTGTTGCTCAACCTTTGGTCTTGCAAAACGCAAAGCCATCTGTTACAACCTCAATTACAGGTTAGAGGAGACAGAAACTTATTTGATGGTCTGTAACAGCAGGCTTTGCCTTAGCTGTATGTCTGAGTGAAAAGAGCCAGCCTTTATGACAGAGGCCAGATCAAGAATGAAGGATTTTATCTATTAATGAAAATAGAAGAGTAGGAAAATCCTAAGAGACATAAAAACAGACATATATGTATAAGTTTGTTTGGTTTTAACTCCCAATGTCTGCAAATAGATAAGAGCTGCTCTGCATCTTAGGAATCCATACTGTTGTGGAGTAAAACTTCAGAGCAGTTACAGCCTCTCTAGTGGCTGCATGTGTTGTCATTGAGACAAAATCATTTAGAGTCTGCTGAGTCTATTTTTTGCAAACACAACCTAAGCAAAAGAATCTCTGTGTTGTTTGAGGTGGAATCGCGATCAACTTCTTTGACTTGTACTGGGAGATCGATACTTGGTAGACTTTCACCTTTACTGCTGGAATTATGTGATTAAGTTTTAATTCCTAAATGCATGAATAAATGAACCAAGTAGACAGAAAAAGACTCTTAAGTAACCCCTAAATGTAGCTTAAAACATGTTGGTTTTTTTTTTTTTTGTTTTGCTCTGGACAGTCCATGGGATCTTCAGAATGCACAACCAAGATTAGTTTTGACACTAAGGGCTGGCATCAGTGAGGCAGTTATGCTGCCAGTTAAGCCAGAATAGGTTGATTAGCTGTCTATATATATATGTTTAAATACTTTTGTTTTAGATTTCTTTACTAGCAGTTCCTTGGGGAGATGGAACCCAGGTATCCGTGCTGGCTGTTGTGCAGGTGAGCACTTGGCTCTGGGGCCTCTTGCTTGCAGGGAACTTGTTGGCTGGGCTCTGGTTCTCCTAGGAAACCTCTGGGTACTCGTGTTAGCAGGAGCAGTGCAGCCGCAGCTGGGATTCTCCCCCTATCAAAGTGAGGTGAATAGCCCAGGCCAGACCACTAGTAGCATATATATCCCTTTCCCCATCCTGTCCAGCGGACTCATACAGGTTTGTTTTCTTGCTGCCCAAGTCTTTAAGAACAGAGCAAAGTTATTGCTCTGTATGCAGAAAAAAAAATCTCTGGCAAACATGAATGTGCTCAGGTTGTTTTTCTTCATCTATTTTAATATATAAAGCATGAAGTGAGAGCAGTAAATATGGTAACTACACCAATCTTGCCTAGTCCACCCTTCTGTTACATTCTTGTTATACAATAGTGAGAGGCACTGCAGCGAGCGCTGTTGAAAGATGGGGGATTTAAGAGAGAGCTGTGATGGTTGGGTTGGATTGCTGCCTATATTTGGACTGTATTTATTATTCTACTTCTATTAAGGTGCTTAAGTTATTCAGAGTTGGGTTTAGACAAGAAATAAATATCTAGTCAGTTGTGAGTACATGTCTGTTAGTGATTAGTCATCACTACAACTCTAAAGAGTTGGATTTAGCAGCAAATTGTTAAAATTCCCACAAATGAAGGATGGCATAGGGGAAAAGTTGGGTCTTATTTTGTTGCTTTTGGCTGGCAGTATAACCTGAAGCTATTCAATAGGACAAGAGTAGAGAGATGCTTGTGTGACATATGGGAACGAGCTATTTAGGACTTTCCTTTCTCGCAGGTGCTATTTCCTGTAGCTCACCTGTCGGGATCCAGGGAAAAATGCACAGATAAAAATGCAGAAAAGATGTATCAGTGGTACTTGTTAGCAAGAGGAAACAGAGTTGGTAAAGTCTTAGGAGAGGGTTGGGGAAGGGAGAAAACACTGTAGCAAGCTGTGGTTCTTTATGTGCCTGCCTGCTGGTGGGGCAAAGAAAGCCGCCTCCTGGAGCACTTCAGCCAGGGGAGGCCCATCTGGTGAGCGGATGCTAATTGTGAGTGTGGGGAAATCGGGGTTCCCTGCCCTGCCACACACACTCCAGGTAACCTGGGGGCATTCTGCTTGCAGGTGGGGCTCCTGGTGGCCTGTCCCTCTGATATCTAGGCTGGGGGCCATCAATCGTGTTCCTCTGGACTGCCTGTTGCTCCAGTGTCCCTGAAGATAGATGCCTGGAGGTCTTGATGGAGCTTTCCCTCCACGTTTCTCCTCCTCAGGCTCTCTTATGTTGTGTTTTCAGCAGTGTTTACATACATCACGTATACAAAACCACCAGGGACTTTACAAGTCTCTAAAATTGATGTGGGTAACATCCAGGCGTTTGTGTGACTGGTACTTACTGCACAATGAGAAGTTGTTCTGCTTTGGGAGAATCTGTCCTCGTTAGAGATGCAGGACCTGTTAGCCTGGAGGACTAGTGATTGGGAGACATGTTTGTAAGGTACTTTTCTTGCACCAGTTATTGTGCTGTTTTAATGATGCTGTGTGAAGGTTAGGAAACAAACTACCTGGAAGCCCCATGGCCTCTAATTTTGGCAGGTTTGAATTGATAGGGTGAATTTCCTGTTACTGCCCTTTTGGATTAACCCATAAGTGCATTTCCAGCCTTCTGACTGCCTCACTTGAGGCTCTTGGCTTCTCATTTGGGAGCTGTTGTGTAGCCACAGCTCTAAGTGCAGCCTGGAGAACTGCTCACTGGGTATACTATGGGGCATATAATTCCTGAATGTGCTTCTAAGTAAACTAACTAGGTTTTAGGTATTTCAAGTAGGGCAACCAAAAGTTGCTTATCCTTGAGAATCTAAGTGTTTCTCTGTACTCCACCTATTTATACAAACAACCCCTCTACTTATCTATTCCATATGAACGCACAAACAAAAAACTCCCATCTGATCAAGGTCTTGTAAAGATAAAATCACTGAGGTCTAGGAGGTGGTCTGGTGGAACAATATTAAGGGCCAATTTAAAGGCTTAGAGAGAAACAACTCCTTTTTGCCAATTTTCTAAATATGACAGGCATTAAATTAGTCTTGGGGCATGCCAGGCATGGAGAGGATTCCTGTTCCACCTGCACTGTCTGTTCCCTGCACTGAGCGGCGAGGGCCTATGGGGATAAAATAACAGTAATTAAGTGGACGTGGATGAATTTCATCACTCAAGCTTCTTAAAATTAAAAAGCATGATAATTCAGGCATCTCCAAGCTTCTGGAGTCCTGATTATGCAACTGCAGAACATCATTTTCTTCCTCTTTTGGTGAGTAACTAAATATTTGCACTGTGGTAGTACTGAGGAGGCACAGGCGTTCCAAACACAAAGCAAGGAGCAATTCCTGCCCTGACTTGTAGGAGTTTTTCTGATGAAATCCTTTGCTAACGATAAGACTTGTTGTATTTGCTTGGTTATTTTTGTTCTTATGATCCTTCTTAATATAACTCCTGCAATTAATAAAAGTAAATGTATATCTGAACCTTTGTGATGGAGACACCAGACCAGGACAAGCCCCTGGGTTTGCTTGTGTCCTTCCCCCAGTGCTGAGCAGGGTGCAGATGAATTCACTGCCCCCCACAGCAGTCCAGCCCAGCCTTTCCGCAGGGAAAAATGCAGCCAGACTGTATTTACACTCACCTGAGCTGCTATGTCACTGTAGCACTGAATGGATGTGGCTCGTGACCAACCTCTCCAAAGGCAGAAAATGCTGCTTAAGTTGGAAGTACCAGCTCTAAAGACCTCTTCTTCCTGTAGGAGTTGCTTCACTGGTTGAAATGCACTTTCTCCAGTCTACACAATGGGATGTCCCATGTTTGTTTGTTTTCCTTTGCTGACAGGCTTGGAGCTAACTGGGTGCAGCATGAGCAGCTGTAGGTAAACTGCAGCCCCGTGATATTGCTTGGGGTGCAGCACACACTGGCAAAGCAGTGACCGTGTGCAGCCTGCCCTGCACCTTGATGAGTTCTTCTAAACTAAGCAATGCCGTACCTTGAAAACTTGTGCAATCCTGCTCCTAATCCATGCATGAAGACATCCTTGGTGTTTACATAACATTTACTGTGCAGCACAGAAAAGACATGGTTCAGTTCCTGCTGTCATACAGATGAGTCACCTTTGAGTGACAGCCTTGCTAGATGTGCAGTTTGATTCCAGCTGAGAAAACTCAACACAGGAGATCTCCATTGTTGATTGCATCCCCAGGTCTCTGTTTATCCCCTTCTATTATATCCAGAGGACTGTCTATAGTGGTCCTCTGGATAATGTAAGCATTCCAATCTGTTACACTGAAAATTAAGGGAAAAAAGAGAACCTCCCTCTAACAAGGATTTTGTGGAGTGATGTAAATCTTCCTGCTTCAAGACAGACATAATGCTCTCCTTAAATGATGAATGAGAGAGATTTGTATTTTTCCTTCCATTGTGGAGAAGTCATTATATGGTGGAATACTGCATGGTGTCTTTCTGCATGTGGCCAGTTGGGCTTTGTAGGAGTCAGGATGCAGGACTGTTGTTAGTTGACCTTGTCCAACAGTTTCTGTGTTGGTCAAGCTTTGTGAGGAAATCACTAAACACCGAGAAGGGAAAATTTTGCCTGTTTTTGTTATTAATTATTATATTATTTTCTTATATATTATTAATTATAATATTTATTATTATTACAGAGTTTGGTAGCACATGAGCGCTTATGCTCAAATTAAGACTCAGATCTTGCAAGCAAAAATATTTTTCCAGCATCCTCTAGAAAGCAAATGAATGACTGCATGACTTCAGGCTATGCAGAAGGTATACGTACAGCCCTGAGAATGGAATCTGTGAACGTTGTGGCAAATGGATGTAAAATCTGATAGACATTGGGCATCACATAGGATTGTGGCAAAGCAATGGCAGAGTGGTTGGGGTTGACAACTAACAATATTACAAAGCTTTGACAGAACAAGAACTTACATGACTTGTCAATCATCCTTCCTATGCCACTTCCAATTTGTCTTGCTGTTGGAGGACATCCGTCCCCGCTGGCATCAGCAATGCAGCTTTCAATGTCACTGAGCCAAGGACAGACAGCACCAAAGGAGCAGAACGTGGTGGTGCATGCAGTTGCTCTGATGGTGCCTATGGAAGGCACAAGGATGAAATGGGGGAGAAGTGCTCCAAGATGTCCTGTGCTCTGAAGGAAAACCTTCAGAGAAGTGGACTGAGGTGCAGAGCAGTAAGTGGAGACGTGACTGGAGCTGTGGCTTTCTTGGATTGTATATGCCAAGCCTTTTGGCTGGCATATCTTCCTGACAACTTCTAAGATGAAAATCCAAGGGCACTTCTAAAGTATTGCAGTCCCTGATTTCTTGGTCATGCTAAACTAATTAACAAATTATGGGCAATTTGATTTCTTGGATTACAAGTGCAGGGTTTGTGAGGGAGACCTGACGCCCTATTTAGGAGGGAGGAAAATGACGTTGCCAAACCTGCTTGAGATATCAGCAAAACTCAAGAGCTCAGCTCCCCAGTCTGAGGCTGCTGTGACCGTGTCCCCTCCAGCTGCAGTGTCTCCATGGCCTCATTTGTTTGCACAATTGTCTTTGGCGTATGCAAAGCCCTACCTTGCAAAGCTAACCACATATGGCTTCAGTAATAGCAGTGGTGAGTTGAGTGCTTGTGCTGTCTGTACATAAGTGCTCTCAGCAACATCATGCTGAAAAGGCTGCAGATGGAAGAGAAGGAGGGGATGCTATTTTTTGCAAGTCTGCTTAGGTTATATTTAATTTCATCAATTTTAGTTCTCTTGAGAAGCAAATATGCCAATATCTGACTACTGCTGCAGTCCAGACTAATTCTCTGCCCTCTTTCTTTGCTTCACAATCCACTCCTGTGGGTGTTGTTCACCACATTTGTACCAGGGGAACAGAAGTTGTTCTGCATCTGTCAGAGGTAAGATAGCAACACTATCTGTGCCCTGGAGCAGTGACAATTGGCAGTGGAAAAAGGGGCTGTTCCTGTGCACATGGGGCTGGCATGTCATGATGCAGGAGTCTGAGCTCCTGCATGACTCTCACAAGTGTAACAAGTGGTCAGAGAAGTGAGGGAGGAGTGCACAGGCCAGATTTGTAAGTAAATTCAGTATAGTTTTGTAACACTGTGAGCGACAGACCTTGACGTGCACACATGCTAATCCATCCCCTTCATAAAAAAAAGATGTCTGTTATAAATTCACTGCTTATTTATGATCCTGTTCTGCTGAGAGGAATTAATTAGATGAGGATATCTAGGGTGCCAGTGCATACAAAGCTGTAGCTTTATTTTACATGCTCTTCATTACTTGAGAGGCAACTTGGTGGGCACAAACTGTGTGAGACAATCAAATGTGTGTCCCAGTGAATCCCCTTAGTTGGCTGCTTGTTGCTGTACCCTCAGTTATGCTCTTCAAACAGCAATAGTAAGAATGTGTGCAAGCTGTGTCATCCTCAAGTGTGAATGTGCACAACTGCAGATACACACCTGTGATGGTTTGATATTTTGATTCCTTTGACTTTGTTTTGAATACTTAGTGATGCAGCCAAAGCTCTCTTGTTGCACAGGCAAAGCTCCAAAGAGTGATAGTCTTGCCTGCTGTTTTTATTTGGAGTTTTACAAACTATAATAAAAGAGCTCCCAGACAATGCTCTGGGCACTGTGGATGATCTTACTTAAAAAAATATACCAGTAAACAAATGTCTTCATCAACTACCTCAGATCAGATCAAGCTATATTTATGCTGTTGCTAAGTTAAGAGCCATCTGTTGCTACCTATTAACAGACTATTTACATATATACAGATCCTAAGTACTTTGGTATCAAGAATTGTCTTCTCTATCAGAATCCCTCGTTGTTCAAGAGCTTTTCCCATTCCCAGATCCACACAGTGCAATGTGGGTAGAAGCCCTGTGGTGAGCTAGGAGTGCTAAACCCCTGAGTTGTGTTGAGTTGGTGGGCAGATATGCCAGAGGTTGAAGCTCGAAGGGAGTTTGGTTATGAAAGTATGGTTTCCAGGGATAGAGCCGTGTGCTGGGCCAGAGTAGACTGTGTTAGATCTGTGAAAATAACAAATTGCTTTTTTGTTTTGCTTATGGAACAGTAGAGTGAAAAGCTGCATGAAGAACAGGCACAAGAGCTGTAATTGTTCTAAGATTTCCTAGGAAATTAGGGCTGCCTGAGAAACAGCATTCAGCTGTAGTGTTTAACCTGGTCACCCAGAGATGCACCAAAGGGCGTGTGTGTGACTCCAGCTTTCCCTCTTGTTGCTCTCTGTCAGTAGGTGTGCTGTCATGTCTGGCATCTCTTCAGCAGGGAATTTAATTGAAACTCAACTTTTCAGCTTGGAAAGTGCTAAGATAAAATGAAGGAAAAGAAATCACAAGTGAGATGCAGTCCATCTCCATTGCAGCACTGACAAATGTCAGACGCCAGGATGTCACTGCAGCCTTTTGCTCACACTGGTTAAGCACAGCCTAGAAATACAGCTAGTGCTGCTTCCAGTCCCAGAAGTGGGATTGCCTTGCAGGCTCCCGGCCTCCAAGCAGGTGTGTGAGTGCAGAGCTGCACCCTGACTGGTTACAGTAGCTGCCGTTGCTTTTATTCTTTTTTTTCTAAAGTGTTTGCAAAATGTGGAAAAATGCAGTAGGTCCAGAAAAACAGGAACAGTGCAGTGCAGTTGTTCAGAGCACCCGCTTAGCACAGCAAAACCTGCTGGAGTAAGTCTCTGCCTAGGAAGTGCTGCAAATTGAGCAACAGAATCGTAAGAGACATTGAGCATTTTCATCACTGTCATCCACTTTTAAGAGAAACCGGAGCTCAAATGTAGGGCCTATTTAAAATAAATGTGATACACAGTCTGCAAAAGCTGGAGACCTGTAGAGAACATCGTTCTGTGGAATGCAGAGAGAACAGGAGGTGATCTAAGCAAGGTGCTCCCTCTGATTCACCTGTGTTGTCTGGAAGAATTGTAGTCATGCCCTATAAAGCAGAGTTAGATGTTTGTGCTCCTATAGTTCATCTCAGGGCATTGCAGCAAAGTTCTGTGCAACAGACCAAGTGCACGATGCTCCATTCGGATACTTTCTTTCTAACATCTTGACTAGTGCAGTTTCCACTTTTTGGTTACTTTTGGTTTGGTGACTTGTGTGTGCCTTCCATGTCCAACACACCAGGCTGGTATTGAAAGAACTGGTCGGGCAATAGCGTGTGCAACAGAAAAAAACACAGATACTGTTGCTGTTGTGGAAGAGCACTGATACCGCATGAAAATCTGCTATTTGCATGTGTAGGTGATCAGACAGAAGCACAAGTGCCTCTTGCACTTGGAAGCCACTTTGTTTGACTTTCTGCACATTCAGAATTTCCTGTCTCCTCCTGAGCTGGACAGTGGATCCTCCTCACATCAATCCCACGTGCAGTATTGGGGGGACCAGCTATAATCCATCAGTTTATCGTAGAAAATTGTGTGCATGTGTGTGCGCACTTTATTAACAATCATCATCATGTCTTTCAAGGTTCTTCTTAGCAAGGGCAACTGCCTCTGGCGTTTTGGCTCTCCTTCAAACCAGTCTTGTCAGCAAGAAAAACCATATGAACTTGGAGATTGAAATCAGTTGCCCCAGGGTACTGGGTCTGGTTTCGTTTTAACAATAAAAGAATCTGATGCCTTTTAGCAGGCAGGTAGTTATTGCCTAGATGAAGGAAGAGTTGTAATAGTAAATCTAGAATTGCATTCATATGTGACATCAGCTGATACACAAATACTTTGTGTCTTGCCATATCCACCTACTCTTTCTATATGCAGGGAAATCTGAACCAAGGGAAAAGCCAAATGCTGGGCTGGCTCCCCCAACTCCACAATTACGTGCTGGTAATCCTGAATTTCCTCTACATTTGCAGGTAGCCAGAGGGGCCTGAATCCTAATGCTGTGCTCAATTTCATGCACTGTTTACATTAATCTACAAAAGCTCGTGTGTGTCTGTGTTTCCAGACTCAGAAGACTTGAGGACAGAATAACTATTTGAAAGTTCCTGGGAAGTTGCTGTCATAGCAGAGCTGTCCTTTGTAGACTGCGTCGCATTTATGCCATGATCTCCCATGGTCAAAGTGTTCATTCAGCCAGCAGGTTCCTGCTGAAGCTGAGATGGGAGGAGGAACTCAGTATTGATGAATGGGTGTGCGTTACCTCCTGCTCCTATGTGTACTGCATAAGCTAACTTTGTCCCCAGCCCATGAATGAATCGTGGATTATTTAGTATGGGAACATCTTATTACCTGTCAGTTATACCACCACCAGTGTAATGACTGCATGGCTTTTATCCAGACAGTTCCTTAATGTTGTCACCACTGATAGATATAAGTGAACCATCATGGGGGACGCATGAAAGTAATTCTTTGTGAAATACGCTTGTTTGGGCTTGCTGCAAGTTATCTTAGTGGCTGTGAAAACGAACCCGTCCACTGCTGTTTTCTGAGCATGCTCATAGTGCATCAATCTGGAAGAGAGCTGTTAGAGGTGTGTTAATTGCCATCCCCAAGCCGTGTTTCAGAGCCCCGGCAGGATGGAAGCTTCTCAATGGTATGGGAGCAGCTGTTGATGGTGACTCTAATTGCTGCCCTGTGCTCTTTATTAGAGTTAGGGGTGTGGGGAGGGGGAAGCCCTGCTGGGCTACAGCTTAACAGCTCCCCATACAAATAATCTTCCCAAAGGTGCCGCTCATTCTTCTGGTTGAGCACAGTGGAATTATTCTCACCCATGCAGGTTAATCAGCAAGAAGTCCATCCGGCATACTGTCTGGGAGAAAACTGCTCCCTGACACCGAGTGCTGGCTGAGGTGTAGCTGCCAAGATAAATAAGCTGTTAGGTTTGTAGGCTTAGACAGCTCATTGGATTGCTGTTTGTGTCCAGAATTTAGTGCCCAAAAGCACTGGAGTTCTTTCTTACATGGTCCTCACCACCTCCAAAACATGAAGTCCCATTTTTCAACCAAGCAGGCTGGCTGACAACTCTGGGCACCAGCTCGTCATGCTGTGGCTGAGATGTTGCACCCAGACCAATGGGAAGGGCTTCTGATTTCCTAGTAGCTTTTTTTAGAGGTGCACATGGCTCTCCTCTGTGGGCACAGAGGTAAGATGGTGATGCTTGTGCCTGCCTGCACTGTCTGTGTGTTAGTGCATGCTGTGGAGGAGAACTAAAGTAGGTTGTGGGGGGGTTTGTGTTTGTTTTCAATTGGAGGAAAAATGGGCAGTCATTCTGATAGAACTGAAAATGTTTCAATTTAAACTGCTGCAAACTCAATTTAAGAAACTTCAGACAGAAAATCTGTTACAAAACAAAAAGATGTAAAAGTTTGGGTCTGGGAACTGCAAATGGTGCACTTTAATATGGAAATGTTTTTACCGGGATGAAAAGTTGCCCAAATAAACTCTGAAATGTCATTATGTAGGCAATTTACCTCTTTGGTGGAATAGTACTATCAATACATCTTGAAACAGTTTCGCCATTGATCTCTTATCTACGTGAGTTAATTTTTCTTGATGAAACGGCTTTGTCTGTCTTGTGTCTTCAAATTGATAGCGAGTTTCTCCTTTATTCAGCCTACTCCCTTTTGATCTGATGTTCCATTTGTCTCAGTCATAGAAAATGTTGCTCAACAGGATGTCAGTCCCTTTGACCTTTTCCTGGGATCCGCGGTCCCATGCGATGCGATACCACACGTGCCTTAAAGTAGGGGTTTGCAGTTGTGTGGATTGAGCAAGGTAGAACTGTGCTGCTTTAATCTTTGTACAGCTTTAAGCAATCTGGAGATGACATTACTTCAGCACCGTTGTTGCGTGTTCTTGCTTCATTGTGGTTGGTAGGATCGATTCAAAAATGGCAAGTATTTGTTTAGTGGAAAATCTTCACATGGAAAAAACAGCCTTAAAAAAAGGGTTTTCTCCATGACATGAGAACCTTCGTTTTGTGTCCAAATGAGAAAAAATAAATCCTCTAGCATTTCCTGATAGAAGAACAGGTGAAAGGAAGAGTGAGGACAGAACCGAAACAATTCTATTTATTTTTTACTCTTCTGTTTTGACATGCATTATTTTGACTGCTTGCTCAGCTAGTTTTCATTTCCTTTGGGAACTTTCTTTTGAAAAGGGTATGAAAATTTTGTTCAGTTTGCTTGAGGGATCAGGAAAATGCCCGGCTGGAAGTTTGCTGAGGATTGGAGCCACCAGATCTTGCTGGTGTTTGTAACAGGCTCCTGGAATGAAACAGCCCCAAAGCTGGTAGGGAAGGAACAGTCTGTCCACTTCTCAGTGTGGAATGAATTGCATGTGGTCAAGACTTTTAATTTCTGTGATAACTGAGCATTCAGCAATGGATATTCATAATGTTTTCAACTTTTGTCACATGGTTTAAGTGAAACTGTTGCTTCTTCAGCTGATGTTAAGCTGCATTGACAGGCAGGATCTTCCAGTCTGACCAATGGTGTGCTTAAGTCTGGACTCAAAACGTATTAAATTCAGTGGGTGACACTGCCTTTGTAGGCTTTGAGGGCATTTTTTTTAGAGGCACTTCAAATTTTCCCCTCGGTACAGTTTCAGCTGTAGGAAGTAATTTAGTGCTGGATAGTAGAAGTCCAGGCTGAGAACCCAACTGAATATACCTGACAGTTTTTTTTTCCTTAACTCGTTTATCAACCTAAAAGCTAAAGCAAATACGGATGCAACCTGTAAAGTTGTTGAATAATTTTAGTGAGCTTAACCACATGTTTAGCCTGAGGAAGAAAAAGTAGTTAATTTTATATCTATTTTTTTCTTGCATCCAAATCAAAGGACCCTCCTTTTTCCTGAAGGCAATTTTCAAGCTGTTATCCAAGAATGAAAATTGATAATTGTTATAGCTGTACTCAGTTGATCTTAATTTTAGTGAAGCTTCAGGCTAGCAAATATGAAAATATCATCTTCCTGGCTGATAAACTGGTTAAATGCATTGGTGCAGGATTTTGATGAAGTAGCAATAGTTAATGTTTGTTGCCTAGTAAAGAGTGGTTATAATCCTAGCTTTGGAACTAACCCAAATAGGGAGGGGGAGAAGAGTCATTCAGCAGCAGCACGAAGTGTTTTTATATACACAGACATTCACAAACGTTGTTAGACAACATAAAATGTTCCCTTTCCAAACTGTTTGCTCTTCCTGCTGATTAGATGAACACAAGGAGATTTCAGCACCCGTGCCCTGTTTAAACACTGGGTGATAGACTTTCCCACTCAGTAGACTTTTTAGTACATGTCACTATAATGCTTGCAGAAATTTGTGTTGAAAATACTACCAAGAGTACGTAGCTCTATGGAAATACTCTTAATATGGATGAGTTGTCCTATTCTTGAAACAAATACATTGCTGGGAAGTTGGAGGTTGCTGTAGGAGGCTTAGTTCAGGTGAAGATGGAGATCTGGGCTACATCTTCATATTTCTGATTGTACAGTTCTGGTGCAGTTCTATATTTTCCTGTGGTGTTGGGTTTTGCTGTATGTAAAATTAGAGCAATTAGTGATATGCAGATCCAACCAAATAGATGCTGTCTTGTTGGACAGGAAAGACATCATGGATCATTGTGTTCAATCCTTCTGATCTTGGACATGATATGACATGTGGGTCTTCCCTGCAAAATGTCACTTTAAAATGAATGAGGACGTTTTTTTTCCCCTTCCAGACGACTCACTGCTACTCCCATCAGAAATGTTGAAAAGATATTAACAGTTCTGCCTGATCGCAGGATTGGCCAAATGGAGGCAGAAGTTTACAATTAATATCCTGCAAGTTAATCAAGCAGAGTAAAGGTTCCTTTGCCAGGAGCATTTAACCTTAAAAGTTATTTCTCCAGTATTTCTGCTTCTGATATATCCTAGATGTATAGATATATCAACTAGAATGCTGCTATGATGGAAGAAACCAGTTCAATGGATTCATTTTAGGGCATGAAAATATTTGTGAAGTAATTCATGTTCCAGAACATCTGTTGTGCAGGCTATACATGCAAGTTTTATTTGAATGTATTATAACACTACTATAGCTAACAAGGATTGCAATCGAAAGTGAACCTTAAAATTCAGCACAAAGTTCTCTGGAATATTCAGATAGTAAGGAGAGAGATCCATTTATAACACATACAGTCCACGCTCCCAGCTCAGCCTCCAGGAAGCAAAAGAAGAAAATTAAGGACATGTTGAGATAAAATGGTGATGACTGGATAGAGAGGAAAAGGTGCCAGTTCAGCAGAGTCACACTTTGATTGCAGTAATGCATAATTATCCAAGCTCATGGGACTAGAAGACATACTTATAGAAGAGGAGCAGGTGAGAAGATAAAATAAGGCCCTTAGAGGCAAAGCAATACAGGTTTCTTCTGATGACATTGTGATACAGGAACAAAATCAAATGCTAGAAGCAAGATCTGATCCTTCATTCATTTAATGTCAATCCAAACTTTATCATTCCATTCCTCAGTCTCCTTTCTTCTAAACTGTAAACCAGAGATGCTTTTACTATGCTTAGTGCTGGTCCCTATTTAACTTCTAAAAGTGTCTTCTCATTATATCTCTTTCCTTAATGTTTTTAAGTACTCAGAGAGACAGGAAAGATAAGGAACTTGCCAAAGGCCAAACAGAGCACCTGTGGTGGAGTCAGGCACAGCACCCTGCTCTCTAGTCTCCTTTGTTTAACTGGTTTTCCTATTTTCCTCCTCTTTTCTGTTCCCTGTCAATCCCTCTAGTCTTGTTTGAAGTGCAGGGGTCTTTATAACCCTGTATTTCTTGCAACTGTTTGAAAGCTCTACAAGAGCGCAGAGCTCCGGATTGTTTTTGTTCAAAGATGGGGGCGTTTCAAGACGTGTCATATCTGAGAAGTGAGTGACTTTTGGCATGTAGTCCTTAGTTTTCAGACACAGGGGACACATGCAAGGAATATCAAACATTGCTGAAGCCAGACTGTGCGTCTCTAAGCACACAATGTTTTATTCTATGCTGAAGGCCTAAAATGGGATTTTTCTTTGCCTATGTAGACAAGGGAGCCTCCTTTTAGGTATTATCTGCTATACAAATATTGGCCTACTCCTTAAACCTAGTTTCATAGAAAGTTGAAGACAGTCTAAGAAGGAGAACATATCCTTTTATATGCGTTGGATAAGGTAAATGATATCAAATAAAATGAAGGATTAAGGCATGCTTGAGCTTGAGTTAATAGATATAAAAAGGACAGGAATTACTGTTTACTTACATTTTTCAGCTGGGTGTGTGCAATCATTTTTGCTGGGGATTTATGTATCACACTGGTTAATTTACAGACTGTGCCAACTCCCATAACATGCTCTGCACTGACAGCCTCCATCGTGAGCCGCCCTGCAGCCGTGTGCCCATCCTGCCCATCTTATACCACCTTCCCTCTGTACACATTTCTTCTTACACTCTTCCCATCCCCTTATGCCCCCTCCCTCCTTCTCACCATTTCCCCCAATTACCCTCCTTAATCCCACATTCAGTAAGGAACAACCCTTGGAGAGGGTCAGCTTTCTGCTAGACAAAGTCCTATGGAGTGTACCCCCCAATCCTGCAGTTCTATGCATGGATCAGCCCTGCTTTGTGGCTAACATCCACCTGGATATATTTTGTGTATGTATTTAAAAAAAGGAATAAAAGCAACAAAAAAAAACCCCAACCCTAACACTTAAAGCTTACCCAAAACATCAGAGGAGCAGTGGAAGTGATAACAACGCAGTTGGAAATGCTCATGTATTTACAACAGTTTAACCACAAGTATTTGAAACTATGTAAGAATTTCTATAAAGAGTTTAAACAAACAGGAAAGATTTCAATTTATACATACCCTCTGCTATGAAGTAAGCTGATTGAACAATAGAGTTGTTCACCTGCAATAAATCAAACCCTCGCCAAGTAATTTGTGTACAACAGTTTATTTCGAGTGGCCTATAGACAGGAATAACTACCAGGTCAGATTTTTCCCTTTTATCAATGAAGTCAGTAGTCACGTTTGGCTCTTTGTGTTTTGTGCGTGATGGTTGGAAACTTTAGGTTAGTTGCTGACATAACGGGGATGACATTCAGGTTTCCATAGAGAAATCAGACCTCGGTGCTTTGTTTTTCAGACTCCTTTTCAATTCTGACGGCAGCTGCTGAGCAGAGGTTGGGCTGGGGTAGGATTAAGGGTACGGCTGGGGTGCAGGCAAGGGTCCAGATCAACCAGGCCAGAGAATGGAGATCTCTGGGAACGCTTGCCTAGTCTCAGTATGGATTTGCTTGCCATTAGCTAATAGTAGTAGTATGGCAGCCTGAGCATGCAGAGGCTAATGAGCAATTATTAACACTAGAATTGAGGCTTTCTGAGACATCACAATACAAGTTTTTGCTTTTGAAATCGTTTCTGGTGTTCCCCAGAGTATCAACTGGCCTTACAAAAAATAAGCATCCTCGTTTTACGTTGACGTTCCCAGAAAAGCAAGCCCAGCTCATGACAGCCAGCAAGTACCTGTAGATGAGTTCATGGCACCTTTGCAAATGCAAGCAGCTGGCATGCTCCTCCTGCCCCATGCTGGGGCAGTGCCTGGTGGCTGCAGCACTTGGTGGTGGGGCCTGGGCCAGCTAGAAGAGCCACAACGTAACGTCCCAAAGTAAAGGCACGCTCCAAGCATTCATTTTGCTTTGTTTCACAAACACCGTTCTGCCTCTGAATGAGATCAAACTTTAACAAGCGTTGTGCAGAGGGCTGATGCACAGAAAAATTCTTTCAGAGTGATAAATCTATTTGCTGGTAGGAAGAGGGTAACATAGCAACTCTTGTGTACTTTGGTTAAGGGGAAAAAAAGCGATGTATGAAAAAGTTGACTCTCTTTCTGTTTCTCTGGGTGATTCAGGCTGGCTGGGTGTGGCAGCTAGGGAAATTTGATCCACCAACTATTTACATAAACCAAAAAGTGTTTGTCTAAGCGCTGGGAAACAAGGGCCTTGCTGGATAAAGTGCTGCAAAGAATTCATTGCGCAGAACAATCCCTCTTTGCCATTGGGAAGGCAGCTGCATGGTTATATAGCAGGATATGCATTTGTGAGGGCTGGTTAAAGCCCTTTACCTTTAGCGTGGTCTTTCCATCTTCCTATGCTCCCTGGTTGCTGTGTGATGGCTGGGTAGAAGGAGGAGGCACAATGCCTACCATCCATGGCCTTGTTAGGTGCTCCAGAAATAGAGGATAACAAATATACGAGAAGGTAAAAAAGGAAATGACCTGTAAACGTGGCTTCCATTTCTGCAGAATGTTTACAAGGGCAGCTGCAGAAATTTCGTAATTGCATAATTAACTATTCTGCCTGTCAAGTGGGCCCAGTCTCAGCTAATACTAGCCATGGAAAGCTCTAATATGTAAATGAACTGACAGCCATTCAGAATTTAACATTAGGTGCTGATTTCAGTACTGATAAATTGCTTTGATCCATTGAGTCATGCCTTGTTGTCTTTCCAAATGAATCTGAGTACCTCGTGGATGTGAGTCACCCCAGGAGATGGGGCCAGCCTGGCCTCACTCTTGTCCGTGTATAAGATGAACAGACACAAATGTAACTGCCATGCTGGACTGGTCTACCACTTATGAGTTACTGTGTCCCATGATGCTGCCACCTGGTACAGTAACACTCTTGGTTGCACTTTATAGCAACAGAGTTGAGGCTTACACAGCTTCAGCCTGACGTTTTGAAATGTGAAACAGCAAAGTCTTGAACTTAATGGGAGCTGGGATGCCGATCCTATACTGATTTCATTGAGAGTTTGATGCCCAAGATCATAAAGAAAGACTCGGGTGGAGAGCAGTGTTAATCCCAGATATGTAACACTTCTTGCTTTATATGGAATTGAGTTTTCAGTTGTCATTTGTTATTTTAAAAGTTTTATGTTTTACTGGATGTGTACTTATATTATTGAGTTTATGCTTGCTGCAGATGAATTTAGTGCATTTGCAAGGAGTTCAGTGTAGAAGCTTATTTCTGAAGTTCCTGGTACAGGAAAGAAAACCTGGCAGCAAGTGTAAAATCTTTTCATATTCACCTTGCACATGGAAATCAGGTTCTCCTCGGCACTCACCTGCTCTTTGACTTGTACTTTTGGGTGAGTGGGAACAAGACTAAGGATGATTATTCACAGCGAAAACAGGTTATTTTTAGCAAGGGAGGATCCACCTCTGCAAGTCAGAGTAGTGATGTAGGTGCTTCAGGTCTTCTGCTGCGACTGCAATGGCAGATCTTAGGCTGCAGTGTCTCACAGAATGGCTCATGTCTTAGTTTGTGCTTGCCCTCCAGAACAGGCACAGGGCAAAGGCAAAGCTAACCATACAGCTTTGCTGTGAGGGGCTTCTCATTCATGGCTTATTATGTTGAAATGTCTAAAAGAAATACTTAAGAAGTGATGATGGGGCAAAGGCCCACATGTGAGGGTCCTGGTATGAAAGGTCAGTGTGCTCAGTACAGCCGTACCTGGCTTCCCACAGGTGAGTCTGGGAAAGGATAGAGCACATTTTCCCTAGGACAGCTCCATGCATTTTCTATTCCTGATCAAGATCTATTCATTGGGCAAGTGCTGTTTAATCAAGCAGCAGGAAAAGGGTGTGTGCTGTCTTCAGAAGTACAAAGAAATCTCATTCAAAGACCGTCCCGTTCTTAAAAGGCTGGTGTTTAAATTAGACCTGCCCAGACAGGTCTGGCATGTTTCGTGTGACCCCCTTTTACTGTGGATGTTCCGGTTATAACTATCTTACTGCTTCCATTTAAAATCAAAACACAACTGCCATAGAAAACAGATCAAACCAAGCTCCAAACAGTTGTCAGCCCCTGCTGTGAGCAATGTTACGCGATAAACCACTTATGCTGAAATGTACCTACAACCAGAAATGTTGGGAAAGTGCATGCAAGATCAAAATGCAGCAGAGAAATCAAATTTAAGAGATGATGTACTTAATTACCAATGGCAGCATGGGAAGGAAATGACAGTTTTCTCTCTGTATTTTTCCAGTATTTGGGCTTGGTTATTTTTGATGCAGTTCACACCTAAATGTGCAAAGACATCGTGACTGTCTCTGGCCCTACAAACCCATTGGAGTGTGTCTTTTTCAGCTGTAGTGAAACAGTTTTAACAGGAGAAGCGGTGCACCATCCTTGATGGTCAGAGGAGTTGTGCCCTTGGCTTCTCAAGATGTGCAGCCTTTCATTTTAGTGTAAGGGCAGACCGCCCTGATAGCTGGTAGCACTGTTGGTGGGTTACAGTCTGCCTGTTTTCTTCAATCAGCAGGCAGAGGTAGCTGATGCTTAGCACGGGTCCTGCCGTGAGTCATGTGTGGAGAATGAGCAATCCATCTGCACACAGATGGATGCATGCTGGGAGAGGTGTGCTCACGTTGAGGCTCCCTAGAAGCCACTCCTAGGCTGTGTAAGGTCCAATTCTTGAGGATTTGCCAGTCCAGCACTCCCAAATTTTACCTGGGATTCACTGTTCCACTTCCGTGCTGCAATGAAAAGGTGTGCATGGCGTGGTGATACTGCTGGGGTTCCCTTCTGGAGGGAGCCTTGCAAAGCTTAAGACTTATCATTTGGTTGAGGAAGTCAAGGAAGATTTAATATACACAAAAGCCCCTTACTTGTACTATGGCAGAAAAGGGGAATTTTCTTTTGATTTCATGTGTGAGGTGGTATAGGGTAGAAATAATGTGCATCATGCTTCCCAGTGAAGCACTGTGGGCCAACATCGTCAAATAGGAAGCATTACTTTCAGAGCAGCCCTCATAGATTTTTTCAGGAGAAATTAGGGATTGCTCCAAAATTCAATCTCTCGCAGGCAGGAAATGGTTGATCCTGTTTTGTTGTTCAAGAAAGAAGGGAGCTTTTCTTCAACCATTGAGGGGAATGAAACCTGATGGGATGAACAGTGAGTGAAATGATAGAGCTTTAGTGTGCACACTTCCCTATGGTCTTTAAAACCTAATCAACAAAAAACCCCACTGTGCTGTATGTGGGATACTGCACAGTGCATGTAAAATTCTGTGTTTATAAAAGGTAGTCTGGGTTTACATCTAGAGACATCAGTTCAGATCCATGGTGGAGGAGGTCATAGATTTATCTTTCCTTACTTACGTGAACTTGATGTTGAAATCCTTTGTCAAGTGTAGGAATCGTTGCCTTGTGGTTAGTTCCTTCGAGATTGATGCATTGCGTCTGCATTATGGGCCATGTAAGTGTGTGTAAGGACACCTGATTGCTGGGGAACGTCTGTGTAATAGTTTTTATTTTGTGCCTGTCCCTGCCAGCTTTGAGAGCAAGGAAGGAGATGGGAGGTCTGCAGGACAGGTGAAGCTTTCCAGAGTGGTGTTGGTTCCAGCAGTAACACCCAAAGAAGCCATTTAGGAGGAATTGCTTAGTCTACAGCAATTTGAAGTTTTGCCACTGCAGCTCCTTCCATTGAATCCTCTTCAAAAGCTGGATTTGAAGTAGATTGGGCCAATTGGTACAATTCCTTGATTGCTGCAGTTGGTGTGTGTGTGAATGTAGATCTTTGTTTGGACATCTTTTATGATAAGTAAAAGATGGAAAAGGATTGCAGCGTTGCACAGCTTGGGGTGGGGAAGGAAGGGGTTTGTTCGCTATGTGGGAGTCCCAGCTGTAAAGTGCAGCAGTACCTCCTCCTTACTCAGACATTTGAGGCCATTTGTGTCTTTCCACCATGATACTGCTGTTAGCAGCAGAGGTTGTGGATCTTCCAGTGCAAAGTTGTGAAAAGAGCTGATTACAGCTGTGTGGGGAATCTAAGACATTGCA
This sequence comes from Excalfactoria chinensis, assembly GCF_039878825.1. NCBI lineage: Eukaryota > Metazoa > Chordata > Aves > Galliformes > Phasianidae > Excalfactoria > Excalfactoria chinensis. Next base: position 11,218,565 of record NC_092839.1, on the reverse strand, counting down.
TAAATATTATATCAGAGTGCAAGCCTTTGCAAAGCATGAATGACTTCCTTGATAGAGTGGAATGGCTAGTAGTTGTTTTTGTATCGCCTAAAAATGTGTTAAGAATGTTTCTTGATGCTAAGACTTGTTCATTTCTGAGGGAGCTGTAAAGCAGATACATTTACAAGTATGAGTAATGGAAAACAGCAAATTTCCGCACAATGCAGACAATCCTTTCATGTTACATCATTCAAAGCAGTGTATTCACATGGGGATGTACTCACGCAAAACTCTGCGGCCAGAAGACCAGGCTCCTCCACTTGGCTCTGCTTTTAAAGTTGGAAACTTTTGGTTAAGATCTGTGGGTATCTTTCACACAATGCATCAAAGAGCTGAAAAGTTGAGGATAATCATTCCCACGCTTGAATCTACGTGGGCTAAACTACAGGCCCTTCTGTGACTGCAGTTTAAGCATTATCCCGTGCGTTTGCTCTTGAACCAGTGTAGACAGTTCAACAGAGACTGTTCTGAGATTACAGAGCTATCAAGCCAAGGGAGAACTCTGACATCCTACAGTTTGTAGAATTACATGTAGTAGAGAAGCGTGTTAAGCACTAAGTGTATTCCCACCAGGTAAATCTCTGAACCACAGAAGTGGAAACATTCCTTTGTTACGGATATCCAGTAGCCACTGATGCGGCTATCTGGCTTTGCTGTTTGCATGTGGAAGTGAAACCCAGTGACTGGTCACTGAACTACATGTCACGAAGAGAAGGAAGTCAGACTTTGTCTTGGTACATCTTTTCTTGGAGATGGAAGGAAGAAAAATAGAAATTTCAAGACTTCTTACTCCATTGGTTTTTGTTTTTATTTGGCAGTTGTTGTGTGGTTTCCAGTCATGTGTCTTGTTCTGAAATGTTACTGACTTGATGAGTGAAGTCCCAACTCCAGGGATTACAGCTTTTAGATACCACACAGCACCATGTGAATGTACAAAAATCTGGCACCATGAAGGAATGCATAAATAGACATAAGGCTTAGTTCTTCATGCAAACACCTAGGTGTAGACCCAGCTTGTGCACGATGTGTAGGCAGAGGTGAACGTGACTGAAAACTCAGCCCTGTACCTATCTCTGCCCTGTTTGCTTGCATTGTGTCTCCATCCTGACATGCAACAATCTCTGCATTCCTGTCCAACCTGAAGCGGGAGAGAATTTAATTAGGAAAACTTTATGCTAATGCTACACTGTCCCGCCTCAATACTTGTGTGCTGAGAGTGAGCTTCAGCTTTACTGGATTCTAGGCAGAGCACAGCAAGATTGCACAAAATATGCTTGGTGAAAAGCTGATCTCTTTCCTATCCCCTTGAGAATGAAAGGGTTAGTGACAAGCAGAGGCTTTTGGTGCTGAGCAGGGACAGACTGACCCACCAGACCTGAAGCAGCTCAGCAGTGCTGGCCAGAACAAGCCACAGACCCCACTGAGTGCCAAGCGAGGAGCCAGCAATGCAACCAGATGCCACTGCTGGCAAGGGCGAGGATAAAAAGCATCCAGACTTTTGGCACTTGGGCCTTGCATCTGCCAGGCTTTTCCCCCATAGATGGTCCTGCACATCACCCCAGATAAGGGAATGTGTAGAGGAAGCAGCCAAGGGGAAGGAGCCCTGCATGGCCAGGAAAGGGGGGCTGCATGGGGCACCTGAAACAGCCCTCACTTGTTGGGTTTCCTTCCCAACCCTGCCAGAGTTCAGGGGTTCCTGGTTTTACACTCCTTTAGTTTAATTTTTGAAAGCATAACTGTTTGGGGAAATTAAGCATTTCAGTGATATGATTTTGAATTGTTCACTGCTTCCCTGACATCTGGGTCCCATCTTGCTTAAATGTTCCCAGCCATCTGGGGCAGTCAGTCCCTACTTGCCAATGCCGACTGATAGGGCTGCCCATCCCCTAACAGGAACTGCATGTTGTGCCAATCCAGTTGGCAATCCATTTCCTAGCAAACAGTTAATGTTTATGTATTTTTTCAGAGGTGCTGATGGTTTCCAGGGACTGAGAGTGTGGCCGAAATTCCTTTCCTCAGTGAGCTTAATGTGAGCTTCATCTAAATGCACCTAATCCCTATGACTGAAAGTGGATTGCCAGCATTCGGTTTCATGCATGTAGCTGTGAGCAAATGCTCCTTTACGACAATACAAAGGAGCAGATCACCTGAATTTTGAGCAACTACTGAAGGCTAACAGCAGGCCATGTATTTTAATGTGAATTTGCAGTGTTGGCCCAACAGAAAGCAGAATCACAATATTGTGAAAAGTGATTTCTCCTCTCTGGACCGAAGCCCATATCAACCATTTGAAATAATAGATGCTTGCCCAGAGCTTTAAGAACAAGTACTGGTGCATGGGAGATACATACCCTACACTTCTCTTGTATTTCAATCTTTCTTTACCATATTTACTTTAGTGTGCTTCAGATTTGGAGAACTGCTGCTATAGACATCAGGTGGTTGACTTGCAGGGGAGCTTTGCAGTAGCGTGTCTTCCATCCTATGCAGAAATGGTGGGGCATTAGCACTTCCTTCCTTTCTTCTTTGCAGAAGCTTTATGAGTAAAAACATCAAGAACATTATATCTGTGCTGAAAATTTATTGGAAGAATGTAATGGAAGAAATGGGATGCCAGAAATCTAACAAAGGCTTCCTCCCCCCATCTGTTTAATCAGGTGTTTGAGTGTAGAAGGTGTTTTAACAAAAGGTTGTGCAGATGGTGGGGAAAATGCTCAGCTATTTGACTGAAAATCACTTCCTCTCTCAAAGAGGGAACACTTTCACAGGTCTCATTAGTTCAACTGTCGTAGCTTCCAGGAGGTGCATCGGGTGCAGAGTGCCTCAGTTCACAGTGGCAAAAACTCAGATGCAAGATGAAAGAAGTGAATGCCTAAATAGCTTTAGTTTTGGTGTGTATCTCCAAAGGAATTGCATGCTCCCCCATTTTCCTCCATAGAAATTATGTATTCCCATATTTGCTCCACCATATTAACTTCAATATTGTTTTCTACCTCTGTTGAACAAATGGGATGTTATCTGTGAATGTTGTGGCAATGGAGGGAGTCCCAGAGGTCTGACCTGCTGCTGGCTATGGGCAGCCTTGTCACCATGTTATCTTCCTGCAGTGGGATCAGCTCTGTGCAAGATAGCCTCAGCCTGCAGCCTCTGCCTCTGTCTCCCACCAAGCTGTAATGTCTGTCTGATTTTGCTGAGTGAGTCGCAAGGTTTTGTTTTGCCGTACCCAGATGACACCTCCTGCTCTTAGTGAAAACATGCTGGAATCGCCTGGCAGCGTAACCAAACAACAAAGGAGTGCTGCTGACAGCTGACAGATCTGACAGGTGCTTTTTAAACTGGATTCAGTTTTGTTGTCCTGCATATAAAGGAGCACTGACAGTGGGAAAAATGAGTAGATTTTTTTAAAGGTGATTTTGTAACGTTGCCAAACATGGCTTGGTTAAGAACTCCAAACATTGCGATCTTCCAGAATGATTCAAATACAGATCTGTTTGCTTTGCAATGGCACTTAAATATTTAATTCTCTAGCAGAGTTTGCCCAGAACATATCACGGCTGGTGGGCAAAGACTGACTGTTATGGTTTGAGGAGAGCTGTGTGGCTCTGCTCTTCTTCAGCGCTTTGGGCACTTCTGTTCCATCCCAGAAGTTTTTGGCACTAACGTGATTGTGTTAGCTTGACAATTACTCGATAGATTGACCTTTATTCCTCCTGCAGTCACATACACAAGTCCAGGATCAATAAGGTAGCTGGGTCCTAAATTTTCTGGTGTTGATATCTTTGTCTTAAGAGCAGTAGCATCAATGTGAGGCTTTGATTATCATTTTAGGGTGATCTTTTGAAGGGTGCTTCTTTCCACCTTGAAGTTACAGCCCTCCATGTTCTGGGTGTGGAATAGTGATTTTATATTGATACAAAAATAAATAATACATATGTGATATTCCCCCATTCTTTTTTTTTTTCTCCCCTAAGTGTGAGTATCTTCTGAGCATGCAAACTAGTTAGTTAGATTTTTGAGGCAGGGGCCATATTTTTGTTTAGAAAATTACCTCTAGTCCTTTATAATATTGGCTTTATGTTTAAAGAAGTCTCTTTGTATATTTTTACATGCACAATTCACATCTGCAGACAGGCCTAACTAGCGTTTGGACTTGACTTTCTTCTTGAAAAAAATCTGACTCTCAAATGCATTCTTTTCTTGTGAGGCTTAGCAATATTGATTTTATGAAATGACTTGCGTGTCAGACCACCCTTCACTTCTCGTACTGAAATGATGTGACAGTCCATGGATGGCTGTGGAATAAGTGATGTTTTGGTCACGGCCCAACACAGATTTCAGGCGCAGCACTTCTGCCTCCCTTGCCAACCTCTGAGGCTAAAAGTCTGCCTCCGTCCCAGCGTCTCATCTGCTTTCTCACTTGGACTTCAATAAAGGTCAAGTCTTGACTTTACAGGTCAGTGCAATGAGTGGCAACAAACTAAAGACTGATGGTGAAAGTGTCAGCAGAAGAAAGCCTTGATATTTGTGTCTTCTGGTCAATACTCAGATGAGAGTTTCAGGTTTGTCCTTGGTGCTGTCAGCACGGGGTCTCTTTTCCTCTCTGCTTTTGGCCTTAGGAGGTGCCAGGCACCTTTTGCACCCATGGACGACTCTGGAGCTGACCTCCAGTGGCTTGCCCAGTCTTCCCTTGCCAAAAGATTGCCAACAAAGATACAGGGGATCAAACCCAACGTTTAAAGTGTGTTATGCAGAGGCACTTTATGAAGTCATGTATAAGAAAGCATAGTGTGTTTCTGGTATCTGTCTGGAGAGTAATTCTGAAGCTTTCGTGCTTCTTTCAGGCTTGGCATGTTTGGAAGCATGGCAGTGTCAAGTAGGTAGAGAGGAAAAAGATCAAATGTGGCATGAGATGTAAGCAAAAATGGCAGAGTCTTGCCATATTCTTCTGTCCTGAAGATTATATCACCCAAAAATAAGAGGAAGAGGGAAGCAGGTGTTGTAAAGCACCATCTGATGGTTGTTGTAGTTGGTCAAGAAACTAATGGAGGCTTGTGAGCGTATCTGGGTCCTCCATTTGTTTCTTTTTATCTGCTGGTTGTGCGCCTGAGCCCTCAGCACATTATATGGAAAATGGGAATGACGAGAGGAGTTTCCCCTATGACATGTGAAGAACTTTAAGAGAAGATCAGGTGGCAAGCAGAAGGGAAGGACACCAAGAGTTATTCAGTCATGTCATGGCCTGATACCAGAAACCAGTGGTGTCCTAATTTCCCAGGAGTTAATTCATATTTTGGTGGAGTTGAGGGAGGACTTGTAGGACTAGCAAAGCAGCTCTGTTAAGCTTATGAAAAGTAAGACTTATGCTGTGTTTTGAGTCACAACATCTATACACTGGATCCAAATTTCAGATATTCCATTAATTACTCATAAATTCTAGCAGCAGACTGCGATGACCTCCTAGAGACCAGCACAGGGGCAAGACGTTTCAGAAACTGTTTATCTGCACTCGTGGTTCTGGTAATGGAAGTGGATGCGTAATGAGACTGGAGTTGGTTTGGTTGGCTCTCTAAGTGAGCTGTGCATGTGGAAGAAAAGCATCTCAGGCAGACATACAGGTGTTCCTCCAGCTCTGTTTTTGGGAGTGAGCTCTTGTTGCTCCAAATATCTCCCAAATGAGTAAGCTGGAGGATTTTTTCTTTCCCTTTTGTGTAAATTACCTGTGAGTACGTAATTACCTCTTACAGCAACTGCCTGGTTTCTGCACAGAGGTAGCAACTATATGCAAACGAAGCACTGAAATACCTGAATATTTTGGTATTTGTTTCATGTGCATGAAAATGTGTCACAATTTCTATGTAAAGGTAACTGATGATCATCTCATTTCTAGTGAAATGCAAACAGGTTCTGAATGGCGTATCTCAAGATCTAAATTCAATTAGACTCGTGTAATGATCTGTCAAGATGGTATTAGAAGCAAGGTTTTCTTGATATCAAGTCCTTTGTATCTCGTATCAAATGCTTGAACAAAATATTTGTGAATTAGGAGTATTAAATTAAATAAAGCCTGTCTCAGAGCTGTGGGATTTCCTCTCAAGGGTGCTCCCACAGTTATTACAAAAGAATATTTATCATCCTAACAGTGATTCCTTCCCTGCCTAAGGATTAAACAAGGACAGGCTTCAAATTCACCCCGGGCGAGCGTCCGTGCTTGAATTGTGTTCTCACTGATCTGGGTTACTTCAGTCCTTAGTTCTGAATAGTCAGGTCAGCCTCCTGCTGCATTTCTTGAACAGTTTCCCTAAACCTTCTCACCTCTCACATCCCAGACACTGCAGAATGCCATAACAATTCGGAAGCTCTGCAAGTCTTGGAATACTTTATGCCATTTGGTCCAGGATTTATAGGACAACGAGGCCTCAGCCCTAACTTGTGTCACTGGAAGTGGTTAGCTGCTTGGGACTATTCCTTTTGTCATGAAAGTGATGAAATCTTCCCAGATTGAAGACATGGCATCAGTATTGGAGAGATTACGCACGTCTGATTCACTCGAGATTGTTTATCTTTTAAACACCATTAACCACAAATTAGCTAGCTCTTCTACAGCCAGAAATTAATAGATTCCATTAGCGAGCAGTCAATTACAGGATGATTATTTCCCCCCTGTTTGTGTTTGTGGTGCTTGTCTCATGTCCGCAGTGCTGAGGTGTGGGCAGTCGGGCAGTGTGCCTGTGCTGATCCCAGCTGGGGCAGCTCCCTGCACCTCTGTCCTTGTGTGAGGCATTTGATGAAATCAGCCAGGTCCCCATCCTTGCATTTATTGGTTTCTGTGGCTTCACCTCTTGCAGTTATTCTGTTGTTTCCCCTGTGTGTGTTCCCTTTGTAAATGCATCTCTTGCATCTGCTTAAAATACCAAGCCCCACAAGCCTCTGTACTGGTAAGAGTACCTCTCTTTAGATCTCTGGAGAACAGACTGTGGCAAAATCGCCCAGTCCTTCCTGCAGGACAGTTCTATCATGGAGCTTTTCCTACCAACCTCTGTCTTGTCCAGGCTCAGAGCTCACTGTATTGCAAAGCCCTTAGGCAATAAGCTGTGGCTGTTAGGAAGTCTGGGGAGGACGCTTTTGCCAAGTGCATTGCTCTGACCACAGCAGTTCTTTTTAGCTGCTCTCCTGTGCCGTATCCCTTACTGATCTCTTGCCTTACATTGTCTTCATTTATTGCTTCTTATGATGTATACTTTTTAGAGGAAAGAGTACGTTTTTTTACCTCTGCAATTATATAGCATCCAATCCAGTGAGGTGTAGATCATTAAATGGGATTCCTAAATGATCTCTGGCAGTACCAATAGTAATAGTGAGAATTCAATTCATTCTGGATTTGCAAATTAAAGTTTCCCTTTCCCTGCATAGCATATGAGATACATCGGCACCAAATTGCTGTGTAATTAGATAAAGAGAATATTTTGTCTATTATGAAGTGTCCTAGACAGGAACAGGAAGTATTAGTCTGTTCCCCCAAACCAAAGTTATTGCAGTCCTTTAATCCTTCCTTAATGATTTCCTATATGAAATTCATAAAAGCTGTGGGAGGGAAAAAATAAAAATAAATAAGGTGGCATTGATTTTATTCCTTCCTTTCTTTTTGGTTTTTTTTTCCCTCTCATTCTTTGAAAGGTCTGCTATAGAGCACGTAAATGAAAAGACAGTAGAAAGTCCTTTCAGAGAGATGAAAAGCTAGGTAGCAGATAGGTTGTTACATGTAGGAAGCTGTGCTTTGGGTCTTCGCTGCAGTAGCTTGGCATTGCTCGGTAGCTGAATTGTGCTGCATTGGCCCAAAGGTGCCCTGGGAACCTTTATGGGAACGATGCAAAACTGGGGGCATTGCAGGTGAGGGATGAGTTTCTTGCAGGCTCCCAGCCTCTCTCCCCTTTGCAAACTGGTCCAACGGGAGAAATGGATGCTTCAAAACACCCCATTTCTGGGAGGACTCGTCCCCTAGAGCACCTGCTCTTAGCAGTGCCTTTGAAGAACGCTTTGCAAGCTTTGAGCACAATTTCTGTTCAAACTGCAGATTAGACTGAGAACCAGATTGGTTGTTTGGTGGCAGACTTTGAAAGAAATGATTTATAAACACAAACTGTAACTAAATTTTGAAGGAAACTGGATCTGCAGACATCAATGGCATGATTAGAAACACCGTGGGGAGTGCATGCATAAAGCTTCTTTTAATTCTCTGCTTTTCAAGCACTTAATAGCTTGACAGCAACATTTTAATAACAGCCGACTAGGCCCAGTTTTGGCATGCACCGCTTGCGGAAGCAGCTCCTGGAAGCTGTCCATGGAGCAGTGAATTCCGTTTCCGCAGGCTAGAGCTCATGTGGAGATAGAGCTGTGAGATACAGCCCTTTGGATTTGGGACGCCCTTCCAGTGCTCAGTGCTTGGGAACGCTGCGTGTGCTTCGTACAGTGCTGGCCCTCAGCAGGGGGTTGTGCTGAATTCATTTTTCAATGCACACTTTCTTACAAAGCTGACTTCACTGAGCAGTGCTGAGAAGGCTCTTTTAGCAATGAAGTTTCAGTTCTGGAATTTCACGTGGTGTTCCCTGGGCCTCCATCAGTGACAAGGAGGAATGGGGACCGTGGATGGAGAGCCTTTGAATAGAGCTCCTGAACACTGGAGCTCCTGTCAGTACTTACTGCCTCTATTCTATTCTATTCTATTCTATTCTATTCTATTCTATTCTATTCTATTCTATTCTATTCTATTCTATTCTATTCTATTCTATTCTATTCTATTCTATTCTATTCTATTCTATTCTATTCTATTCTATTCTATTCTATTCTATTCTATTCTATTCTATTCTATTCTATTCTATTCTATTCTATTCAATATATATATATATGTATATATATATATATAGCTATATTGAAAAGGGCTCAAAAGATCATAACTCCTGCTTATAACACATCTGTCATTCTCAGTTGTGTTGTCTTGTACCGTTGCTTCCACCTCTGATAGAGAAGTCTGAGTATGCTTATGGTTAAACTGATTGCTGCTGAAACAGTGTGTGCCACGAAACAGTTTATTCAAGGAAGTGGAAAATAAGGGTTGCTTAGACTGTTATAATTGTGCTGCTGCTTAGGACTTTGCTTACCATTAGAATCGATCTTTCATCTGGATTGAGATGTGGGTTGAGATCAAACTGAGTGTCCTCCCAACATTTTGCTCCTTCCTTTGGTGGTTGTTTATCTTTGCCATTTCTATGTAAGACATTGCTTTTTCTGGAGTAGAAAATAGTGGGAACTGACTCAAATATATTTTTCTACTGTGAAATATAAAAGAAATAAGCTACTCTCATTCATTACGTTTATATCTTAATGGAAATTACAAGCGACTTTCTCACATTCATCTGCTGACCTTGATAAATACATGTGGGCTCTTGTAGGGAAGTGCCCTAAATATAGAAGTGAACTGCAAATATTGTTTGACCAAATGGTCTTACATTGGCTGGGAAATTGTACTCTTGCAGGATGCACACACATGCTGGAAAACAAATTAATTTACCTGTCACTGGAGCATTTTAGCTCCTAATGTACAGCAATACATGCAAGCAGAAGTATCCAGAGATATTTCTTAATTAATTCAAGTTTAGTCCAACCTATTCCATGGCAGCAGTTGTGTACTTGAATTTTGGCGTGTATGGTTTTCTCCTTTTGGCTCCTTTCCTGCTGCCTGAGCCCTGGCTGCAGCTCATCTGCTTCGCAGGGCTGCTCTGGCTCAGGGCAGCAGCAGCTGCTGCAGGCAATGTCGCACCCTGGCAGTGATTGGGCTCCAGCTCCAGGGACTCACATGGCATTCCCTCAGCAAGCTCAGTCACCAGGTCAGGGATCTAAAAAAAATAAAAATAATACAAATCAGAGCAGCTACAGACAGGGAACGACACCAGCCCCGTGACCTCACGGTGCTTCTCAAAGCAGGTAAAGCAAACTGGTAAACTTTAAAATGATGGGCATCATGGATGGCATGGCAATAAACTGGCAGGGGGAAGTAAGAGGCTCCTTCGTTGAGGTTAGATGTTTTCTGAGCTGAATTTTAGGCAGGGTATTTCCCCTTTGGCTCCTATATTTCTGAATAATAGAGGGTACAGATCCTCTGTGCAAGTAAGCCAACAAATTTGAAAGGTGCAGTCACCTCTGTTGGGTGACAACACTGAATGGGAGTTGCCCAAGAGTACTCAGAAGGTGCTAAGTATTTATCTTCTCTAAGTAGTACGTTTGGAAGGACTTCTTTAATTGATATCAGGTAAAGGGATGTTAACATCTTTGCAATGAAGCCTTGCATTGCAACAACAATAACATATTTAAATATACAGCCAGGTTTAAAGAAAACAAATTCATATTCTTCTATTTTGATTTCTCCTGTGAGTAAATGCATTAAATTGCTACTCTGATGATTGCAAAATTTAGATTAGAGATCTTGGTCGCTAACTTTGAGACAAAAACACATAGGAAGCAGCTTTTAGCTTTGTGCTCCATTCCTTTTAAGGTAGTGAGAATCCTCATTTCAGTGTAGTGGTGTTTCCTGCAAAAAAAAACCCCAACACGCCAACAAAACAAAACCAACACACGTGATTTGAACAAAACTGATCACTCATCAGCATCTGTATGACCCATAGTCTTTAATCTCTGTTACCAGCAAATCTTCTCTGAGTTCAGTGGCATTCTGTTTGTTTTACTTCCCTAAAATATGCACATGATGGCAAGAGGTATGTTGATAATAATGTGCTGTGAATAGCATGAAGGCATTCGGTGCACAGCGTATCATATCATCTATCATTAAGTTTTTCTTCTTTTGCTTTTGCTAATGGCAGTGAATCAAATATTTAAATGTGTTTGCTGGTCCTACGTGCAGCTATAGGAGTGTGTTGAACAGGAAAGAGACAGAGTGGGTAGTACAAAATTAGGTTATAAAGTGCATTTTAAGCTGGAGATTGAGTAATGGACACAGAGCAAATGAACTCCTGAAATTAACATTAGAATTTGCACTTAAAATGCTCCCTAATTGGCACCTCTTGGGATCCGTTTTGAACTCACCCAACGTGATTTTTTCATTTTACTGAAAACAGTCAGTTTGGGCTGACAGCACCTGGGTCACAGCGAATGAGAGATGATGATGTATTTGGCAGCTCTTCTAGCTGAGCACTGACAAGTCTTGTTCTCTAAAGAAAAAAATCAAAACGTATCAATCCACATGCTCACTGTACTGAGGAGCTTCGTTGTCATATCTTTCAAATTGTTTTAATGTTTCAGCCCTGCAGAATTGAATGCATAACGGAAGAGACAACTATATGCAGTTTCACTTTGTTGGAAAAACTACATACGGAAAGCAAAACATAACTAGCAGAGTCCTGATAAGGTCATGGCAGACAAATTAATGTGAGGTAGAAAAGAAAAGCTTAAAAATCATTCTTTTATGGTACTTGTCCTGTTGGGATGGAGAGCTTGTTGGGCCAGTCATTCCAGTCCTTCACTGACTTACAGCCTTCCATGTCCCCAGGATCCTGAGTTCCTTTGCTAATCCCTTTCTGGGGTGTTTTTGTGTGTGCTGACCCGATCTGCCATCCAGATCTCATTAGAGCTGTTTACTGACCAATCCAAAAAGCCACCTCCTGCCCCTTCCTCCAGATGGGAGAAAGACAAGACAAGAAAAATGTTGTATTGGCTTACAATCATGTTTCAATGCAGAATGTCCAGGCTTCCAGCGTGAGCTCTGGGTGTGCACCATTTCCAGCGGCTTTTATAGGCTTTAACAGCTGGAAACCTGCCTCCTCTCTGGCTGGATGTGCTGAGACATCAGATGACCTCAGGCTGATTTCTAGTGGTGGTTTTTGCATCACAGTGCTGTGATACTGCTTAGCTGTTCATCACCAGAGCCTCACATGGGTTTTGTATGATGCTGTCACAGGGTGACTCAAACCTATGAGTAAAAGACCAAGCACACACAGCAGGGAATCTTGTCCTCCCACCTACTTGAGGGACACATGCTGATGGCATGTCATGATTTTGTTTTATTTTCTTTACTGTTCTCAGGGAACTGCAAGGCCACTCATGCTCTCACTGCTGGTCTGTCTGCACTGACAGCCTGGAGCACCTGCTGGAAGCCCCCTCCCCCAAAATGTGGGGTGATCTGAGCAGTTTTGCTTTTCATTCTGGTTTCTAGATTGGATCACCCAGTAACTATACAGGAGTTTTGTACTTTTTGTACAGCAGAACTTACAATTATAGTTGTGAATACTTTAAATCTCTTAGAGAGAAGGAAAATAGTTTTGAACACAAATATGTGGTTTTGTTCTCACTGTTTCAAATAACAGGGCTCCAAATCTTCTACTGCAGAAGGCACTCGTTAATACAGTTGAGCTTTATAGAAAGACTTCGTTAAATAACGAAAAAGGTAGAAGTTTTGGCTGATTTTTATCACTGGTGTTTCAAGAATCAAGAGGAAAAAGAGGATGCATGAGTAAATGAGAGTCTGTCCTGATGTAAGGACTTATGATCTCAAGTCCTTCCATTTGATGAACTCACCCAAGGATTGCTCAGAAGTGTATGAGCATTTTTAGAACATTTCTTTTCTGCATTGAAAATCAACCAGTCAATAGGTTCGTGTTTAAATACAGCCTTGTTTGCTCCCTGTAACCTGTTGCTTAGTTGTACAAAATGCCCCGAGGCAAAGTCTTCTCATCCTTTTGTAAGTGGAGTCTACTTAATTATTCACCTTAGAGCAAAGATGTTACAATTATAGCCTTCCCTTTGTGTAAGTAACCATGCATCTCTTTGCCTGTTATTTAACTGTTTAAGAATTAAAATATCTGCATATAAATCTGACACCTTTAATTCATCTGAATTCATGGGCTTGCATTGCTTAGCTGAGAAGCGGTGATTTTATCTGATAACTGCTGTTTTAAAGATCACATAGGGTGAATCTAAAATTCTGATTAAAGGAGTGTGGGAAAGCATCTCTGCATTTGTTTTTTTTTCAAAGGATTTCTGTGGGCTTGAGATCTGGCGCTCTCATTTTCTTCCATAATGATTTGCAATGATCTCCCTTCTATTCTTAACCATATGTGTGAACAGAGGTGCCGCTTCTAACAGTTCCTGGCCCTGAAAGTATCCTGCAGGTTTCTCTATGTTTCCTAGGCTTTTCCCTTCTAGCAGAGAAGGAACTGGAGCGTGTTTCCCATTGGTTGTGGCATATGTTTGTTCATGCATGGAGATGACACTGCAGAGATCCTGCTTAGAGCTGTAAGCAGCCCACACTGAGTAAATGAGTGATCGTTTGTCAGTCTGAGCTTTTGGCAGTCAGTGATTCTGTGTGTGGGAATGAATGAATGAAAGCAAAGTTTTGAGGTGCTTCTATAAATCAATTGTGATAGAGCATTTGAAGTTGGAAACTCTCTAGTAAGCGTTCTTTACGTGGCAGAGGATTGTGAACGCCTCACTTTCTGATTTCAATTGGGACAGCAGCTTTCAGGCTCTACAAGCCTGGCTTCACTGAAATCATTCTCTGTGCTCATGACATCACACCATGCTTTTCAATCTCAAGGTTGTGTTTTCTACTTAGTATAAAGATCACGTTAGGATTAAAAACGTTCAGCAGCTCACAGTGTATCTGGTGAGCCTGCAAGAGCAATGGTGGCGTATCTCACAGCAAAATAGACTTGTGCTAAGCAAAGTGCTGTGTCCAAGAAGTGGAATTTTCTAATTACGTCGTCATTTTGAGAAGGAATGTGCCTGTTAGAAGCAGACCAGGTGTGCGCTTGTGATTGGAGTTAGAAATGCTGTGTAATTACACACCTTGCAGAATACAGAGTTTACAATAGCCATACAATTGATGCAGCAAGACGTAAATACAACAAGGTGGTTTCTGAAAGGACACCTGTAATCTAGCCTGTAGCCATTGCAATTATCTTGGAAACACTGTCTTGTGTTAAGATTTATTACTGTGTTAAAGTTGCCACTGTTCTGAAACAGAAGAACACTAGAAATGCTTTGGACAGTGATCTCACACATGTATTATCAGTGACAAATGAAAGTTACTTGAGGAGTCTTGCGTAGTTCCCTGAGGGGAGAAGTCACAATAAAATCACCCTTAACTATCATTCAGTTCGGTAATTATGGACAAGCTTTCAGTAAACTGGCTTTATACTTTCACGTCTGAAAGATTTTGCACAGTGTGAGTCTGTCCGAAAGATCCCCAAAGCCCACAGAAACAAAAACCTTCAGCGTAGCTGTAAAAAGAGGAGGAGGAAGAGACGATTTCTGCCAGATCCCCTGCGTTAAGTGCACGCTGTTTTCACAGCACGCTGCTCTCAGGGTGTGGAGACCTGCTGACAGATGACCAAGAAAAGCTTCTCCGGTTTCTTAGAGCGGTGCTGTTCTCACCTTGCTGCTCACAGCCATTCCTGTCACAAGAGGACTGTGCTGAGCTGTGCTATAATGCAGAAGGATACAGGACCTCTTCTTGGTCCTGCCGTCACCCCTTGCCCGATTCCCCTAGGCTGTGCATCATCTGTTATGTCACTGGGCGCTCAGCAAAGGTACGTGGCCTCCCTGCAGCTGAGCGTCGCTCCACAAAGCCACCCCCAGGGCAGACACAGCCCCGGGGAGGCAGGGAGCTCCAGGGTGCCTGCAGCAGGGACCTGAAGGGCACAGCGAGCCGTGACTCAGAGCCGGGCGGTGTGCTGGGATGTGCCGGGGCGTGTGTGGGCACTGCCTGCTGGGTGCCCCACTGAGGGGCTGTGCTGGGCAAGTGCTGGCAGAGGGGCTGGGAGGGTCTGGCTGCAGCCTGCTCTGCCTCAGCCTTGCCCGGGCAGGTCAGCTGCTGCTCTGGGCTGCTCCGCACCTACAAGTTGAGTGTAAATGTGTACAGGTGTGTGCGCAGCAACAAGGGCTCTCTGCAAGGGCAAGTGCTGTCCTGGGACAGGCTCCTCGGGCAGCCTTACTCTGCAGCCCATGTGCTGCTAAAAGCCTTGTGCAGGTCCCGGTTGTGCATTAAGCTGTCTTTCTGTCCGTTCTCTGTTGGTTCTTTTCCCTCGCTGTGCTGTGTTCCCTGTGAGCTCTCTTCATTTTGGTTCTCTTATTGCTTAAGGCTGTTACAGAATCACAGAACTGCAGGGTTTGGAAGGGACTGCTGGAGATGGAGTCCAACCCCCCTTGCTAAAGCAGTTCCCTATGGTAGATTGCATGGGAAAGCATGCAGCAGGTGTGTTGTGAGCATCTCCAGAGAAGGAAACTCCATGATCTCTGGGCAGCTGTTCTGGTGCTCTGTCACTCTCAGAGTACAAAAGCTTTCTCTTGTGTTGCTGTGTTTCAGTATGTGCCCATTGCACCTTGCCCACCAGTGCACACTGCAGAAGGAGCCCGGTGCCATCCACTTGACACCTGTCCTTTGTATACTGATAAGCATTGATAAGATCCATCTCAGCCTTCTCTTCTCCAGGCTGTAAAGCTCCAGAGCTCTTCTCCAGCAGGCCAGCCCCTAACCTGTACTGATGTGCGTGGTTACTCAATCCAAACCTGTCCCCTTCAGTCATAAATTAGGATATGCTAACTATACTAAAAGGGAAGACAAATCTATTTGTCAGACTGAGGTGGGAGGTTATTGTTTAGTTTTCCTGATTTATTTGCTGTTGCTCTGTGAATAATAGAACAAGCCTTCAGGACAGGAACTTAGATCAAGCACCGCTCACAGCATTATTTCCTTCCCTGGCTCTTTAAACCACCCACCACCTTTCCATGCCTTGAGGTAGGAAAAAGGAGTATACTGCTGGTGACCGACGCGTTCCTCATGCTGCCATTGCAAACATGCAATTGCTGGTGATGATATAAAGTACTCATGAAGAAGGCACATGCCAGAGGGGTGAAGTAATACAAATAAAGGCTCTGTATGTTAAAGGCAGTGCTGACAGGTAACAGGTGTTGTGTGGAAGAAGAAAAGGCACATATCCTTGCATAGCCCTCTCTCTGAAATACAATGTAGAATTACAGTAGCCAGTACCAGGTGTCTTCTGTTCTCAGAGACACAGTCAGGCTCAACGAGTGATCAGCATTTATTGCTGAACCTCAGGCACTGCTGGGTGTTTAGCAGCAGTTGCAGGCAGTGTGGTGAGCAGCACGGAGCTGGGCAGACTGCGATACCCAGCAGGCTGGGAAATCCAGGTGCCATGAGCTTTTGATTGGGGGTGTTTCTGTACCTCCAGGAGCTGATGTTGCTCAGAGCAGGAGATGGAAACTCCACGGTGTTGTCTGGTGGTGATTCATATCCATCAAAGGGGGAAAATGGCAAACAAAGAGTTCTTTTTTATTTATGATTTTGAAGGAAGACTGAAATCTGGTGTGACAGGTTTAGTAAAATAAAAGCACTCAATAATGTTTGCATGCATCCCATAAAAAGGAACGGCTCTTCTCGACCCTTACCACTTGCCTTGTAAATTTAGAAGGAAAAAACCCCACAATCCATTCTTTGAATCTTCTTTTGTCCAGTTTTTGATGTAATCGTTTTACTCGTGTTTTTCCTTTCTTTGTATTTGAGAACAATTTTTGAACTGAATGTGACTTAACTGGGCAAACAGCCTTTGAAATAGGGCAAAAAGAATTGCTGGGAAAGGTGTGAGATGCAAGATAGAACTGACGACTTTACACTGGAAATGCAGAAACTAGTATGAGAAACGGGTGGGTAGGAAAGTGGCATGGTGGTAACTCTGCTCTTTTGATCTGCACTACACACTGCTTCTCAACAGCCATCATCATTGTGGCTCTGTTTTACAACTCTGTGATTGAAAATGGAAGCCGAGGGGCGAGCACCATGTGACAATTGCTTTACTAGGACTGGGAGATGGTGCCCTGCCACAAACAGAACCTGTGCTGAAAATTGTGGCTGCTTTTATCTGAACTTCTTTGCCTGCAGGGGAAGCATCTTAGTGGTGTTTTGGTGTGGATGTAAGATAAGCGGAATCTTTTTGGAGAAGAGCAAAAAGCTCCCAATATTGCTGTTTCTTTGTGGAGAACGTTCCTCACTGTGAAAGCTGTGGAGCTCAATCTGTTTGCATGTTCAAAAACAGAGGTGACCTGATTGCAATGTGCAAGTGCCTCTAAGGATGAGGTATTGAATGTATGTTTCTAATCTAACCAAGAAAAGCCGGAAGAACCAAAGACTGGAAATGAAGTCAGACAAGTTCACCCCAGAAGTAAAGCATTAAGTAAAAGGACATTTAGCCTCAAAGAAAAAGAATTACTAAGTGAAATGATCGCTTCTCATCTTGGTCAAGAGATTGTCATTCTAAAAGGAACATTTTACTCAAACACAAGTGATTGGATTTAAAACAGATTTCAACAGATAAGAGGAATATCTTAAAACCCAAGGGTGGCCCAATGGTTCAGTGTAGTTATCTGTGACTTTCCTAAATTGTCTGTGGTCTTAAATAAATTATACAGACATGCCAAATTGGAATTGCAGACCTCAGACCCTCTGCCTTTGTCTGCTCTGACTCTTACATGCTCTGAAAAGACATCTACAGTTTGGAGATGGGAAATGAGTCCTATGCCTTTAGTTTACCAAACATGTCTCTCCAGATGTTACACTTCCCTGTATACTGTAAGGATTCTAACTCTAGCATTTGTGGCCAGATTCCAGTCCCTTTACATCATTTAGGAGATAATTTGTTCCGCTATATGTTTTTCTTCTCAGCTGCACTTTCTCTTTGAAGCCTTTAGCTACTGGATCAGGAAGGTGAATTACAGCCTTTATCAGCTCTGAATTGTTTTGATTTTGGAAATCACATAATTGATTAATTGCAGGATAGCCTGCATTCACCTGGTGGGATGGCTGGAACCCCTTTGCACAGAAGCTGCTGCTTGAAAAATGTTACTGTACTTGAGCACGATCTCTTGGTACTTCTTTTCTTGGGACTGCAGGAGGAGCAATGTTTTCTCTGGGACAAGAAATGCAAAAATGGAAATTGCTCAGTTTGCAGCTCCTGCAGTCACTGTTTTGGTTCTGCTTCTTTGGTGCATATTGAATTTTAAGGCTTATTGTTTCTTTATATAGGTACAGATACATGTGCAGGGCTGTGCCCAGGCAGAATTTGGCCCTCAGTGCTTGGTTTGGAGTAATAGCAATCTGCCTGCATCAGGGAAATAACCTCGTTAAATCCAAACTGGTGGTGTGCAACTTTTTTTAGGCTGGACTTTCTGCCTGTTGTGTTTGTTTCATAATGTACGTGGTCAGATCTCACTTACTTTTGAATCATCTGGAATCTTGGAAAGGTGAGGGGTTGGACACAAAAGGGGGGATATGATGGGGGTTCCATTCCTGTGAACTGTATGGTTTAAGTACAAAGTTAACCCTTATTCATCGCCACTGGCCAGTCATAGTTTTGGATGATGGCTTGGCAAGGTTTTCATCCATCGATACCTCTGAGGTACCCATAAAGATGCAGGGATGAGAGCTGATCTTTCTGATATTTTAAGAGGGGAAAAACAGAAAAATCTTCCTCCTTTTGGTAGTGAACTGGAGGGATAAAACCCTCTCAGGCTTTCCTGTAAAAGAAAGTGTCCTATTCAGGTCACCCTCATATGAACACTGGGAGCTGCAAACTTTTTCTCATCTGCCCAGTGTGAAAGTCTTTTTCCTTCTAATTAATCCCTAGTTGTGATAGAGACTTGCAAACCAAAGTCTGGATTTTGTGTTCTGCAGTATTCTGCTATCCATGCACATTTCTAATGAGCTGCTATGGGCAGATTTATGCCATTCCTGCATTTTGTATCGTGCACTTATTTAGATTCTTCTGTCCTAAACATAAACATATTTAGAAGAAATAAACATGCAAATGAATTACTGGTTTGTGTTTGGTTAGCAAACAGAGCAGGAAGTGTGGATGTGCAAATGCCCAGCAGGCTCTGGGGTTAAACCTCCTCCCTATAATTTTTACAATGGGTTCTCAACATCTAGTGTAAACAAAACTCAGCAAATTACTCCTTGTGCTGTGCTCGGTTGTCCAATCAGCCCTCCTTGTTACATACATATTGTTTGAACAGTAATTTAGGCAACTGGGAAAGTGCCATGTGAGATGCAGAGGAAGTCTTAACCACCAGGAATTAACTTAAAATGTAAAGCTGTATGGTATACGAGTCACATAACCAGCAGGTTATTATTTTAATTATTTTTAATCAATTCAATAAACTGGCCAAGACCTGTAAAGGATGGTTAATTGAAGAGGTGTAAGAGAAGCTTCTCAAAACGATTAACTGGGAGAGAAATGAAAGTAATAATGAACTAAGAATTTAATCTGCAGTAGGATTTGGTTTGTTCAAATTGCTGGTGAAGTCCCAAGTATTGATCGTGTCCTGGCAGCTCCTGCACATCTGCAGGGAGATGAATGCCCTGCTAAGCAAGCTACCCATGCAAGACTGTGTCTGCTGGGGAGAGTTTGCTGGCAAAATGCTATGCTGAGTTTTCAGAAGAGACTAAAGTGCTGATGTTACTCAGTGGAGATACTCTTTCCTTTTCATTCATACCCAGATCTCCAAGCATAACTCATGTTCCCAAACATGAGTTTCTGGAACTATCCATGATAGGATTTAGGGCACAGCAGGAATTTATTTTAATAAGAGGCTTTGAAGAGAAAAAAACACACCAAGCACCTGAGATACCTTCTCCACTATTTTGATGCACCATCCTCATGTTTCTCAAGTTGATATTACCATTTTAAGTTCAGATGTTGTTATCCATGTCTGAGGTCAGACACATCTCACGAAGCCTTGAGGGAAGCGTGATGGGCATCAAAATAGGTCTTGGAGGACCTCGTGCAACCCTTGGGTGACTCACTGTGCATCCATGCTTTAAAAGGAAGCTTTCTTTGTTCTAAAATTTACATTTTGTTTTCCACATCAGGATTTATTTCTGCTTGAAGAATTCTTCTCCTCATGGTTAAGAAGTCTCTTCCTGCTTGCTGCTGGCTGTGCAATGCCCACTCAATGAGTTTTGATAATTTCTGTTAGGATTAATTAATTAATTGCAAATGTCTTTAGGCTAAATTGTGTGTTTGCATGTCAGGATGCTGTTCATAATCAACAAAATCACTTAAGGGCTTGACATTATGGATGTTATGGAGATTGTGAGAGGAGTCCATTCAATCTGTATTAGTCAAAACTTTCTTTTCATTATTTATAAACCAGTTCCTATTTTATGAATTCTCCATCCTAAACAAAGGGTCAGATGGAATGTTAGGAGATAAGAACAGAAGCAGGAAGGTAATTCCACTAATCAAGCCTTACTGATGAAATTATGTAGTATTTTAATAAAATGACTCCGAAATGTAATTGGGAAATAAGAATAGTGATGTTTTATATTGGGTGCAACACTGCTATCCCAAGTGAATAAGCACTAGGGAGGTGTTGTATGAACTTCCAGAGGCTGGCGACCAGCTAAGTGAGTGATGCACAAACCTTTAGTAAAGGCAGGGAAAAATCTTTAATCTGGATGTTACCGTCACCGACTGATTCATGAGAATAAACTGTGAGGTAGATAAAAAACGAAGGCTTTCATTTGTAAACCTGAAAGTTGGCTTCCGTCCTGATTCTAGATTATTGTTGTCTCTTGTTTTTTTAAACTGACATGTTCCATCTCATAAAAAGTCTGCTCAGAAGCCTCATGCTCCAGCAGAGGTGACGCAAATTCTGCTGCACGGAAACATTCTGGTCTATAAGACAACAAGAGACAGATTTTCTGAATGTCTTACATTTACCTTTTGAATCATGTTTCAGTTCCCTTTGCAGTGAAACTGCTGCTGATTCTGCTGAAATCACTCTCTAAAGAACTCTCATCTTGTTGCTTCAAACAAATGCTTTTGATTTTGATCTGTAATACCTTGCCATCTCCATTTGTGAATGCCACACACTAGGGCTTTTATTTGCACATCAGACATAGACCCAGTGAGTCTCTAGTCAGCCACCCATCCTTTCTTGGTAGCTCTTGGGAGGAATACCCACCAGGCTGGCTGCCTCTCCTAAGGAACAAAACCATGTTTATATTGTTTTTAATTCCCAAGAAAATAATCTGAATCAAAAGCAAAAGAAACGAAATTTGCAAGAGAGATCCTTGTGCTTGTTGCTGTCTCTGTAATTTGCCACTAAAGCCTGTAAATTGCAAAATGGACTCATATAGACTGCACAGATTCCCCCTTACCTTCCACAGCAGATCACAAGAACTCTTCATGGCACAATAAATGATTTATTTAAGAGTTCATCAAAACAGATTAATGACTTACACTTTTCATGCTCAACAACGTGGTTTAAATGAGATTCAGGCTTGGTGTTCTTCAGTTTCTGGATGGATATTTTGGTTGCACAACCTGGTGTACGTGGAAATCTGAAATGCAGCAAAAAGGTATCAGCATGTGTGAAAATACAGCATATGGCTATTGAGATTGAATAGGTTATCTTTAAGACTTTTGATAATGTTGTCACAATATCAGCAAAACCAAAGCTTTGTGTGATTGATTCAGTACCTGTGGCCCAGTAAATAGCCTTATCTTGGTTTTTGGTAATGGTGTTTTGTTACAAAGGATGTCAATTAGCAATGAGGTAGTGGGTTTTTGTTCAGTCTGTGAATGCTCTCTCGTTCCAGGCACTTGATACAGGCTTTCATGAGCATTATGGAGAGAAACTAGGTGGAAAAAATGCAGCTGTCATAGAAACTGCATGTATGTCACTGACTAGAATTGAGTGGTTGTGCCTCCAGTTATTTGATTTATATGCATATTTTTCTTTTATATATGTGGAATTATGGAATGTTGGAGCATATACTTCACTAAATGAAACGTATGTAAATAGATGCCATAGTAAAGTCTGCTATTAAAATTCAGGGTTGTGACGGTATTCCTAGATGTTCTCCAGAGATAGGAGAGCTCTGGAATGCAGCATCAGGGCTTGACCTCCCTCCCGGCTCTCTAAAACTTGTTTTCCAACTGTCAGGGCTCAGACAGGCAGTAATTGGAGGAACGACCTGCTTCTTTACTTACGTGGCATTAAAGGGCTGGGGTGGCATGAAGGACTCAGCAAGAGGAGGATGCTTGCAGCACAAGAGTGGCAGAAGATAGGCAATAAACCTGCATCAGGTTGGCTTGTGTTACACACCTGCACATGTTAAATAGGGACACAGGCACAAGGCTGATGCGACAGGGACAGCCTGGTCTCACCAGAGGTGATGTGCAGCTGGTGGCTGTGCTGATGCTGGAGCTGATGGGCTTGGCCAGTGCAAAGAGGTGTGAAAGCTGTGCTGGTACTAAAGCTGTCCAGAATGGAAATGCTAGCCAGGACAGCCCTTGCCCATCTGTTTTACTGTGAGCTCTATTCTCTGTAGGTAGGGTACAAAATCTTCTGAACGGGGCTTGTTTGGTAAGGATGTTGTTGGTTTGGGAGGGGTTTGAGGTGCTCCTTTGAGCAGCCCTTGAACAGCTTTTGCAATCAGTCATCCTGAGAAACACTGATTTCCCATTAGAATTTTGGGAGCAGCGTGTTTTGCTCTTCTGGATTCTTTTACTCTTTTACTGTTGCCCACAATGACTTGGGCTCCTCCTCCATGCTGGGGGAGTGGAAAGGTGAGCTTGAATCTGATTCACAGTCTGGCTTTCACTCTTCTATTTGCAAAATCCCATCTTTCCAAGGGTTTCTTGGTTATTTTTTGGCCTTTTTAAAATCTTTTATTCTTCCTCTTTTTTTTAATTGTTGGACATCATCTGGTACAGAGGTTTAAACTACAGAAGTAATTTAAAATATTGTGGCATTTCCTTTCTTAATTAATCCCAACTGTTTTCCTTGGTAGTACAGAAAGTATCAGTATTTGATGAGGACATTATGCCTTCATCACTGGGGTAGTGGATTCTTCCTGCCGAGTCTGTAAACAGCAGACAAGCCGCAGAGTTCAGCCTTCATGTTCTGGTTTTCATTAAGCCCAGACTAGAGGAGCACCCAGCTGTGTCTTCCTGTAAGGTCTGTCAGTCTTCCAAAGCTTGTTAACATGCTAATATAAAAGGAAATAGGGCTGACTTCAAGGAATTTACAACTAGTCTTAAACTTCAAAGACTGGAGCTACGTCTCTTCAATGCAACAGCAACAACAAAAAATCCCATAATAAAAGTTCCCTTAGCCTACAAGAAGTGTTCGATGCATACAGATCTGTGCAGCCGTAATGCATGATGCCACATTTTTTTGTTGCTGCAAGTTGCAACACAAAGCCTCCTGCAGTTGTGAAACTTGGTTCATAGCTGGTAGGTTTGATCAGAGACAAGATAAATTGTCATCTGGCCCACAAACAGAATATCAGGAATGATGCTGTCAATCTCTCCTTCCCTAAACCTGTTTTCCATGCAGATGTTTGCAGCGGGTAGGTGAATCGGGTTCGAACAGTAGGCAGCATTCTCAGGTGGTGGAAATTGGATGAACTCTGATGACTTCAAGGGAATTACTCCTGTTTGTAACATCTGAGGATGTGGGCCATCTGCAGCTTGCTTACCTTGTCATCTGTAGGTATTCAAACAAGGCTGGACACATTCGGTTGCTCTGGGTGAGATCTCTTTTCCATCTGAAGCGTGACTCACCGTTCTCCTTCAGTATGGACAAATGGAAGTACAGGAAGGTTTACATAAATATATACTGGTACTACCCCAGTGATTTGAGGGTTGAGGACTTCCTAAATCAGAACTGTTTATATAATAGAAGTAGATATCAATGACTTTTTCTCTCCATCTCCATACTAGAGCTGTTCTGTAGCTAAAAGGCTGGAGTAGAGTGTAATTGCAAACGCTTCTTTTGCTCCTTGTGAATGCTCTCTGCTCCTGTTGGAGCCTAAAGGAGCCTGCAGACCTTGCAGGAGCACAGCAGGATGAGGTCACAGCCCCAGATGTGTCAAAGAACTGAGATTGCTGTTCGGTTGACCTCAAATTCGGCCCCTTTGGTCACCCAAAAATATTCAGAGCAACTCAATGCAAATAATGAAAAAATGAGACAAAGTAGCGTATTAAACTCAGCTGCTATTCACACTGTTCCTTCTCTGACAGCTTGTTAAAAATGTTGGTAGAATAGGTGCTACTGTTAGACTTTTGTTATTCGGTGCTAATTAGAACAAACTTAGGCAGAATCAGAAGCGGTTTCTAAAGGGAGCTGATTGTTTTAATAGGAATTAATTGAAAATGCAGAGCGCAGCAGTGAGGAAGGCCACAGGGAGCAGTGGCACTCCTTTAGATTCACTTACCAGTGTGTGGTACGCGCTGCTACAGGAGCTGCATGGGCACAGGGTGAGCAGAAGGCAGCACAGAGATGGCTGGGCTGGTGCCAGCAGCGAGCGGGCAGCTGTGGCAGGGCTGCATTTCCCACTGCGGTTGTCCTTGGGAGAGATAAAACAGGCCTGAAAGTTAACCGGTTATGTGTCTACGCTGCTGCTGTTTGAGGAATATTGTGTTTGCAAAGTGGCAGCAACTGGCCGGATATCCGACATCATGCCCTTTGCTGCCTGTTTCCTCTGTGCTACACGAGGCTGCAGTTTGTTCGTCCGTTTAATTGACTGAGTCCTCCCACGCGTAGGAATTTCTGTTCTTTCTACTGGCTTGTGTTGGCCTAATGTAGGGCACTGGAAAACTGAAAACCCCAAAAAGCAAACGGAAAGGTTCTTAACTACATAAATGGCCTCATATATATATATATGAGAGTAAAGCAAGGCTTTCATGGCTGTGTTCTCAACAGCAATGCTATAGGCAGTGATGTGCCATTTTTTCCAGTGTTCTTGAAATTCTCGTTTTGAGAGGAAAAATGACAGGAAAGGCTGCATCAGTCTTGTTAAATTTCTAGGAATAGAGCTAAATATGATATGGTGTGTATCTATTGCCTTCTGCCAAAAGCACCTCAATTTTGTCAGAGAAAAATGGTAGGAGACACTGTGCTATGAGCTGATAAGGTCATATTAAATCAGCTGTCTATTGAGTCTCACATATTTTATATATAGTCATCCCCTGAGGGGCTGTGTGTATTCAGACCCTTGGACATCTAATAGCACGTAGGTGATGGCTGACAAGCACAGCAAATCAGCTCAAAGAGAACTACATTTTCATTAAAAGAAAAAAAAAAGTGCCAAATTTGAAAAAAGCAGGAAGGCCTTTGAAGGACCTTTTAATTACTGCACTTATTTTCTATGTTAAGATTAGCTTTTAATATTTTATCAGTGGTAAGAGTTAATGCCCCGTCTTAACCCGTGTTAGAGTGCATTTGAGAAGCTCAGTCTATGCACCTCAAAAGCATCATCATTTCTAAAGATCACTAGTGAGTTCTGCTCAAGCAATGGCCAGTGTAGCACGTGGAGTGCACTGTCCTTCTGATTGTGGGCTTTGGAGTCAGAGGACACAGACCAAGTGTGGGATCTCTGCACTGCAGTGCATGTGCTGTGTCGATTACCTGCAAAACTCCCATGTATTTAAGTTATCCCAGCTGTCCCGCACTTAGTGAACACGCACAGCACAGGTGTGATGGACTATATGTATTCTTAAGATATCAGATCATCTCACTCAGTGCATGTTTTATACAGGCTGCTCTTGAGCTGCTGTTCAGGAAGGACTGAGATTGACACCCAAAAATCCCAGGAAAAAAACTCCCCTAATAAGGTGTCCAAGCAGGTGAAGAAAGCATCAGCAAAGAAATCCAACCCCATGACTGATGATCTTGAGTAAAAGAAAACAGTTGGACACCATTCAGAAGAAAACAGGATGAATATCGGTTTTGATTATGAATATTTATAAGTGGAGAACTTTGGACCAAAGCCTTTGAGGTTAGGAGTCCATATCCAGTACTGAAGAAGTGACACTACTTTAGGCACAGCCCCTCTCCCTGCAGGAGTAGTGATGAGGAACGGCAGGAAAATAGGAAATGAGCGTTCAAAGGGAAATGGAGTTCCATGGTAAACTTATTCAAATTATCGTAGAATTTGCTTTAGAAAAAAAAAAGTTGCTTAATATAGCCTTAAGAATCTGGCACATTCTTGATGATGTTAATCCATCTGCTGACATTTCATCTTACTCTTATTGGTTTCGCTTCCAGTTTTTTGATACCTCAAGCATTTTAGATGTTATGTTATTGAAGTCATGGGTCTTGTAGAAAACAAATTACTCCATAGAGTTAATTGCACCCATCTCACGCATTATCTTGTTGAGGTGAACTTCTTATCTGTGTTTCATTGTGAAAGAAAAAAAAATCTTTTATAAGAAAGAAACAAACATACAAAACAGGAGCAGAAGTTGATCACCTCTTGCTGTTTTCCCAAGAGCAAAATTAACAAGATAAGCCATTATTACTTGCCAAGTATTATTAGAACCCCAAACAAACTGTGACCTGGAGAGACCTGCGGAAATCTTGTACTTCTGTGGAAAAGTTTACAAAACTTTCCTTAGCTGTCTCAGTGATGGTAGGTGCTGCTTGAGAGCCTCTTAGCCGCATATTGGATGATATTGGAACAGTCACGGCCCATTTATCGCGCTGAACTGCGGAGCTAGTGAAGGAAAGCACCTCACCTGATCACCTGAGGTTCTGGATTCACTTGGAAAGTTTTCACTCTCAGTTTTCCAGGATTTTCTTTTCTTTTTTGTCTCTGTGGTCTCTGTGCTGGAAGTTGTGTAGGATTTCCTGATTTATTGCTCTGTCACAATACTTTACACGTTTGGAGTTCTGTTGTTGTTTGTTTGTTTGTTTGTTTGCTTGTTTCCCTCTTTTCTTTATTATTACTTTTTTATTTTAATGTAATTGCTGCATTGTTGTGGACAGAGTAATTCCAGGAACCAGAAGATTAACGGAGTGTGCTGCATGCATTTCTCAAGGTGGATCAGATCCCCTCCTTAAAACAAGCATACGCTTGTGTGCAGTTACACTCATGTAGCTTTGTGGTTAATGTCTTTATGTTATTTCACTTGATCGTGAACATATGGATTCACTGTTGGAATTAGTGGAGTGTGTGGATTGGGGAAGTCAAGGCAGTAGGGGAATGTGTGGGGAAAACCCAATTGACTGGCTTACATGAGACTTCTGAAGACTTTTTCCTCAATTTCTTTGTGTTTTCTCTTTTGCTTCAAGGTTTTTCTTTGTTTGTACGTGTTTAATTAATATCTCAAAAACATATGCAAACTAGCTGTCTGGCTAAAGATTTTGTAGCACACGGGAGTGGATGAAAGTGGTTGAAGAATACAAAGGAGCACCTACAGGGAAAATGTGCTTTTGCCTCCTGTCCTTCAGTTGCCAACAAGACAAACCAGTAGTCTGGGTCTGTTGAAGCCAAGTGCAAAACTTCTCTCACTCTCACTGTGGCCAGGATTTCACCTCAGGTGAAAGTACATATATACAAAGGCCTGACTTCTCTGGTGGCTGTAGGGGTGCATGGTGGGACGCAGCCATAACCTTGGTTATGATGTGCATTGGTTTTCAGCAGTAGGGTGACCAGGAGACATTGCTAAATCTGGGCCAAAGAAAGACCGACCCTTTGCATGTTTCACATAGGTTTTCCTTCTCCCTTGCTGTCAGAAAACACTGAATTAGAATGCTGTTCGGAGATCCAGCTTTGTTAGAGAAGCGTATTCAGATCAGGAGGAATTCAGTGATTTATTCACCGGATGATAGTGAATGAATGGTGTCTGTTTTCTGTGTATGAATCATAGTTGACTTTATTATGATGTTCTCAATGTATTCGTTATTTGAACTGATTTCCTGATTCATTCTTTGTCAGTAAATGGGCTGCCGGCAGTTCTCTGTGGGTTTCCAGTGTTTAAAGTTTAAGCTCTTTGTAATAGATATGCAGGTCTCGTGATGTGCTGCGTTTTCATGACTGGTAAAAGTGGATGGGGGGAAGGGTTGGTGCAAGTAAAGGTTTGTGTAAATATGCATCTGGAGTTAAAATTCACTCCTTTCATACTTTGAGACACTGTTTTCAAACACATTCTTTCTGAGCAAAATTCACCCTTGTGCAGCTATCTCAAACCTGTGCCCTTCCCATGTCCTGATCAAGCAACATACCAGAGTCTTACGTGACAGAGGTTTTTGCTCCGGTATTTGCAGAGATTGATGTGTAGGAACTCACTTGAAGAATCAGGTTGGAAAACAACTTGAATGCAATGAAACAGAATATTCAGAGACTTATTTACAGCTTTCTCTCGGTTCTAATAATAAGTGTAAGTGTGGATCACTTGAGCTGTTTCACTCTGTTTTCAGCTCTCTGCAAATTCTTTAGGGTTTTATTTCTTTTTCTGTAAGGCTGTGTATTGGAAAACAGGACACTATCAGGCTAAATTCACCTTGCACATGTACAGTGTTGATCTTCTACCGTGTAATTAAGTTGTGACTCAAGAGACTTGCTGCAACCTACACACCAGTTATTTGACCCTCTGCTATTTTCCCTTCCTCTGAGCACAGTTATGTGGGCTGACAACATGCTAGGTGTTTCTAGGATATTCTCTTTGGCTCAGGTTTCTGTTCTGTTTACCAGGTAGATGGATGCATAGGTAGGATTTTTAGAGCATGGGATATTTCATATGTCTGTGATACATAATTTAATTCTTTTTTGAGATCAGCATCCTGAGCCTCAGCTTTGCTTTTCTGTGATGCACCGTGTATATGCTTTAGGCTTTACGTATTCACATTAATTCTGGGATCTCGAATACCCACTGGTAATTAGTGGAAAGTCAGCATGTCCTATGAGGCACGGATTAACGTTATGCTTAGGTTTAGTAATGACTAAATATAGCCAAGTTGTTGTGCATGCATTTTGTGAGGGGTTAGCCGCTGAGCGTTGTCATTAACAGTCAAAACTTTTATTAACAGTGTTAAGCAAGTTTTGATTAGAAAAATTGTTATGGGATAAAAAAGAATGAGTTAAAAAAGCAATTAAGAACAAATGTTCAAGAGGGTGTTCCCTTGACAAGTTGGAACAGCCATTGCTATTTTTGTCTTGGGATCCAAGAAGCGGCAAAGGAAAGGAAGAGGTGGGGAGGATGTAGTCACTAACAGGGGCTCCCAGCAGTGTGGAGTGACAGAGTGTACCCCATTCTTAGGCATGCTGCCTCAGTGGTAATTCTGGAGGGATCTGGGATGCTGTTAGACAGAACCAGTCTCCAGTAACCATCCTTGAGTATCCTGATAATAAGATTCCACTACAACTAGTATAATTGGATTGATTTATTCCATATACAGATGACCGTGATCCACGCCTCACTCAGAATATCCCAGGTACAGGATCTCCACTATTGAGTATTTTCTTCTCTTCCTTTTGTAACTGATCCTTTTTGTCTTTGCTTACACATTAAACCGAACTTTTAATATAAATGAAGGAAAGAAATCCATGACAAAGCTCTCAGCGCTCTTTTTAATAACAGCATGGTTAGCTATCTTTAAAATCTGCTGAACACTTAAAGACGTTCACAGAAGCAGTGAAGGCATTCATCCAGCCCTCTATGTTAGCTGCAGCATGCAGTGCTTTATGTGCTAACTCTGCTCCCCAGGGTGGGTTCCACCTGGGTCAATAGGACAAAATCCTACAGGTAACCAGGTCCTGCTGTAAAAGGCTTTGTAAGCAATTTCAGAGAGCAGACCGCTTGTTAGAACAGCTTGTGAATGGGCTTTCAAATAGGAGGCAATCTCTCCATTTGTTAGGTAAAGCAAGGACTTATTCTCTGCAGATGGAGAAGCTGAGGCACAAGAGAGGTACCTACACCAGGCTGAGCTGCTGGCAGTGCAGGAGCCAAGTGTGCCATCATCATTTGCAGCAGTGCTTCAGCCGGGAAGAGTCAGTCCTTCCACTGTATATAGAGAAAAGGTGTATATTTATGTGTATAACTTTAAAGGCAGGTGGATTTTTTATTTTCATGTTAAATTTACAGGTAATTTACATAACTAATTTGTAAGCCAAAGTGTAAATGACGTTCAGCTGAAGTGACCATTTTGACAAGCAAGTGCAAACATTGTCAGAACATTGGCAGATCTGCTTTGGACAAGACTGAGTTTGACAGCTTTTTCTGTGTGCATCTGGGTTTTGTTGGGGGGAGCAGCAAGGGGAAGCGTTTTTCTTTTTTTACGAGCTACTTAAGAAAATTGCATTATAATAATCTGATTTTTAAATTATCTATTTGGCTCCATAGTTGAAGATGCTAAAAGCCGAGCATGCTAACCAGAACGCCATCTTTTTTGTTTCCGTTCTGCCTGATGCCATTCAAACAATTGCAAAGCTATTATGAAATATGCAGTGCTCTCAGTGACCTGACACCACAGTTCAGCTCGAGTTAAAGGTGATGACTTAAGGGAAGGTTGCAAGATGTCTCCCACCAGCGTTAGGATTGGGAGTGAACAGGTTAAGATTAAAGGAGTATGCAAGGTAAATTTTATTTCACCTTTGAATGCTAAAGTCAAGGATTCACATGGGAAATATTACTTTATTACTTTATGTTTCTAAAGACAGAGAATTTTTAAATTGAATGCAACTTGGGATGGGACATTTAATGGTAAGTTGGAGTAAGGTCAGAAAAAGACATTTTCCCCATTCTGGTAGTGCGTGGTCTGTGTGATGTCCCTGGATCTGGAGGCTTTAAGACCAAAATGGTCAAAATGGGTGCAGGAACAGATTTTCTACAGACTTCTGTAGTAATTTTGCCTGTGGACCATTATTTATCATTACTCGTCTTGATGATCTGCATCTGCTTTAATGAGGAGAATACTGAAGAAACTGTAAGGAAAGCTAACCCAATTCTCTTTTAATGCATTATGTAATTAAATCTCATTGAGATTTGAGAGCTGTGCAACCACAGAAGAATTAAAAACAAAAACAAGAATGATCATATCTTTGTATCTTGAAGCATATTTGGGATAAATCTGCATGCAGGAAGAAATGAGTTCAGGTAAAGAAAGTGTGACTATCCCCAAGGCCTGTCCTGCAAATATTAACAGGTGGATAGGATTACAGAAGTGAATAGTGCCCTTACATACAATAACATTTCTTTGCTGCCGAGTTTAGACATACACACCTGCAACATTAAAGCCCGAACATTCCAACTTTCCTTTAGCCTCAGTAAGAATGAGAACAGAAAAAGAACGGAGCTAAATTTTGTTTGGATAACCTGGTACCTTTTCAGGGCATGAAATAAAGAGTGGATGTGACCTGACTCTGATTGGACGAGCTTTTCCGAGCTTATTTCTTAATGACGTATTTTGGGGGTAGCAGTGCTGTGGTTCAGGAGTTCACGAGGCAGGAGAGCGTGAGCAGCCCCATCCCACAGGCACCACTGGGACTCTGCAGCTCCATCTGCCTCTGCCCCAGTGCTGCAGCTTCTGCCCCACAGACATCTCAGAGATGGGTCAGGCTCAGAATGAGTGGCTTTCATATCCTGATGCTGGGTTTTACTGGCACACAGATATGAATGTGCCCTGCTGGCTGGTAGGCACTTAGACACAGGTGGTATCTCACCACCAGCACTGTTGTTTTGCACCGGACCGTCCTTCCTCTTCACTTAAAATAAGGTATCTGGAACTGAAAAAGACTGACTGGTCAGTTGTCTCACAGATCTGGCTCCTAATAGATGCTCTATGTAATACATCTATGTTTCAGTACATGGAGACAGTGATTGAATTTTCAGTAATAATTTTTTCTGTGTGTGCAATATGTAGAAGAACAGTTTTCCTCTTCCTGAGAATTCATTGAGAATTGAGGGGAACCCCCACTATCCTGAACACAAGTTATCTTGTATTTTTGCTAACGCATATAATTACTGCTGTGGGTGTTCCCACATCTTAGAATGGAAAAAGTGCTTGCCAAGATTGAAAAAACATAGTAAGCAATATAAATGATTTCTCTCACACACCAGCATTTCTTGCTGAGACAAGTGAACTGGAACTACGTTTAAAACCATATAATTATACTCCTATATATCATTTATGAAATCAGATTCCCCCACCCTCTCTTCTTTCAAGTTGCTTCTGAAAATGCATTTCTTCCAAGAAACCTTCTCTCGTGGGCTCCTCTCCTTTTAAGAAATCTTTCCAAACGGTGAAAACAAACCAAAATCAGCACATCCAGACTCATGTGACGTGTCCCTGCACCATTACTGAGCTTTGCTTTACTTTATCCCAGATCCACTTCCCGTGGCATCTCCCTGGTCCAGCCCAGAGCTGTCACCTGCCCGGCTCTGCCCCGGGCACCCAAGGGCTGTGCAGAGTGTTGTGCTCCTCCAGCCTGGCCTTCTCCATCACCCAGGCCAAATAATTTCAACTTGCTGTTCCTCATTCAGGGCCAGAACTGCCTGTTCATATAGTCTGCGTGCTATAGAAAGATGATTGTGGATTTCCTTATTTCACACTCATTTCTATACTGTTTAAAATATAAAGAAGCTGACCTAGGGTTTTCACACCCATGAAATAGAAGGACTAATGAACAATTTTCCAAAGCACACAGACTGTATATGCAAAGGTCCAGTATGCAAATCCTGACTTGTTTATGCCTTGGGTTGTGCATACAAAAAGCTGTTTAACTGTGAGCCAATCTATCTTTCTTTCCAGCACCCACACCTCACTCAACCCACCTCCTCCAAAAAAGCCTGGGGAAAAGGCTTCGTGCTGTGCTCCAAAGGGCTGGGGAGGACAGCAGTGTTGGACAGAGGGACTGTCTGAATATGAAATGGTGCCTGCAATGAAATCCCCTTGCAGTTATAATCAAAGCAGAGGTTCTGGCTGTTGGCTTATTGGGTGAATCCTGTTCACCGTGCAACTTGTTGTTGGTGCAAGCGTGTGAAGACTGTTCAATTTGTGGTGGAGGTGGGATTGCTCATGTTCTTAACCAGCTTTCCCCAGTTCATCTTAAGCTGAGGTGGCATCTGTCGGGAATTCCACTGTGTAGTTTGAAAGTCTAAGGACTTCTGAGGCTTGTTCTTACCTTGCCAAACACAGGGCTGTGTTCTGAGACCCCTGCACAGCTGGCCATGGAGTGCAGACTGTGTTTTTTTCAGGTTTAAATACTAATTCACATGAGCAAGCTTTGCTGTGTGGCACTGCGTCTTTCTATTAGACTCGTTTTTATTTCGGCCATTGTTACTAACTGTCACTGAGAACAGAAAACTGCATATTGAAGGCTCAATATATAAAGAGAAAAAATTCCTTTACAGCTCACCAATATCGACATGATAAATATGCTTTAGATTTCAGTCCAATTTTCCCATATCTTTTGTCATTGCTATTGCTTTATCTGCTCTTCAATCTATTTTGCTTCTACCTGAGTTTCTGACACCCTTTCCTTTCACTCCTTTTCTGTTCAGTATTCCCAGTCTTGTCCAGCAATGTTCTCATTCTAGTTGAACTCTCTGATCCTGTACTACAGTAGAGACCCATCAGTTCTCATGTGCTGCTGCTGCATCCAAGATGCCTAACTTCTAACTCAAGTGTTTCAGAAGATGTATTTTATAATGGTTTCCTTGGGATTTAATTAAATTTCTTAATGATTCTTTTTTCTACTAGCCAAGTTACCATGTGTTTTAACAGCACACAATATGAAATAGAACAAAAACCCATTATTTGAAAGATGCTGAGAAGTATGGGAGTTATTTATGCTGATTGTTAGCGGATACTTGAACACTGTCACGTTCAGGTCCATCCTTTGTAAGAAGCCATTCATTCTCAGGGAAAGGTACAAGCCATGAAAAACAGAAAGAAAACAAACCCAGCTATAAGGAAAACAAACACACAGCGTGCCTATTAGAATCAAAAATCTACTGAATTTACAGCGGTGTCTATCGTAGGAGAAGTTATAACATATTGTTCTTTTATTGTGTTTTATGCCTTTTATTAGCTCGCAAATCTAATTAGGAAACCAATTGGCACACAGTATGCAGTGACGGAAGCAGTACCACCTATTCTTGTGGCAGCTTTGGTTTTGCTTTATGGGTGGTCTTTGTTCTTCAAGACTCATATGAATACCACATATTAGCTGGGTTGGTTCTCCCTTGATGTCTGTGTTGTATTGTACACATGTTGTCACTGTTTGACACTTAAACAATCCAGATTCTTACCCAGCCCATATTTAGTGCCATAATAAACTTCTGAGCATATGTTTTTGAGAGCAACAGTAACATTCATCACTGCAGTGTGACATATAAATAAGCACTACTGGAGAGCCGGCGTGCCTTCAGAGGGCAGAGCTGGACTGGAAGGTGAAGGGATGCGGTCATCATCTGTGCTGCTCTTACTGGGCTCTTTTCTTCTTCGCCTTGTCTCAGTAAATCAAAGCAGTTGTTGAAGTGACCTACAAAATTCACCCCGTACATGTGAAAAACACACGCTGTTACAAAACTTTTTTAGTGAAACATTTCCTGTTTGGGGCTTTGGCTTGACAAACCAGAGATGCATAAACCATTGCTCCTCTCTTCATCTCTCTCATTCTCTCTTTCAGCAGGGAGTTCCTCTGGGGCCCAGTCCGAAGCACCGGCCTGGCAGCTGCGACGTACCAATGCTTCCAATGCTTCCTGCTCCCGTGAGTCTCCTTCTGTTGTTTTTATGCAGAATTCCTGTGCTCGAATGGTTTTGTTTTGGCAGAGGATTTTTTCTGTTTTCTTTCTTTCTTTTTTTGGCCCTCTCTTTTTTGTTTTGCTTTGTTTTGAGGTGGCTTTGGGAGAAATGAAGAGGGAATTGCAGATGAAGGGCTTCAGGATTTGACTTGTCCCTTGTTCTCTCTGAGCAAGACCAGAGGCTTACAGAGACTAAGGGTAGTGCAACAGATCTGAAGTGTAGTCATATCCTGTCTTAGTTGGGTAAACACATTCTGATTCAGCGAGAGCTTTGTCTGAACAAGGACAGAAAAGTTGGGCCCTGAACAAGGAAATAATTTATATAAGTCTTAACGAATATTTAATATGGAGCATTAATTAAAAAAAAAAGAGGAGTATGTATTTTGATGTCCTGCCTTGGAGTGACAGATCACCAGGTGTCTTCTTGGCCTGAGGAGGACCACCACCTGGATGACTGCTCATGTGTGTCGGTCCAATGAGAGCATCCTGTGGTAGCAGCTATAGATGAAAAGGAGATGTGTTTAAAGTGAACTATTGCTTTGATTAATACTTGGATTGTCTATTTATCAACATTGCTGAACTATAGGAAAAGACAGGCACTAAGTAAACAGAGCAGTAAGTAGAGGTTTCCAAGTGTTTGTTACATAAACACAGCTATTAAGATAATATAGCTACGTGTAAATGCAAAAATCCTTAACATTTCTAGCACTGGAGTGACATTTATTTGAGGGAAGGTGGTTTTGCTGAGGTGCTGCTCTAAGTCCTTCCACTGTCTTGCGCCGTTCCCATCTCCCATACAGGGCCAATGGGGCAGCTGTGCAGTGCAGGGGCTGCACATGCAGTGTGTTCCAGCCCTGAAAACATCTCATCCTATGAACTGACACAGAAACAGAGGTGAAGTTCCTGAGTGCCGTCATAATGCCGGCAATGAATATGTTGTAAACTGACTTTTCTTGTAGCAAAATACACGTGTGCTTCAGCACTGGGTAGTACAAGATTCATTCATATCTGACCTTGCTTTGAGTTTTACCCACTGTCCACACTAGGAAAATGAAGTTTGGTACCATCCACCTTTTTGTCATCCCCAAAGCATGCACGTTTTGAAACTCCATCTACACCTGGACTTCCTGCCCTGAGTTTGTGCTCTGCATGTGTGTACAGTGTGTGAGAGAGCAGTGAAAGCATTTGAGAATAAACCCCATTTGCTTTCAAGGAGAGTTTTTAGAGTTTTAACGTTATGGTTGTCTAGTTTGATCTATTATCTGGTCATTGAATTGTATCATTGCAAGAAACATGAGAACAGCAGCATGACCATGAGGTATATTACATTACAGAATGAGGTTACATAGCACCAAAGCCCCACCATATTTCAGTAACAAATGCAGCTTCTGGGGAGTTTTGTTATCATTGCATAAGCTTCACTGCTCCCTAGAAGATGACACTGATTCAGACAGAAAACACTAATTCAGTTCTTGCCAGCAGAGCCAATTGTCTCTTTGATTACATTAGACTGACAACTGGTTTTCAATGTCATTGTCAGCCGCAACTTCTCGTACGTGGTGCACTGGAGCATGAACTGGCCTCCCTTTATTTCATTATTTCTGCCTGTTTCTGTAGTTGTAAATAAGACAAATGTGAATCTCCCGTCCAGCAGATGAAAAAATGTCAGGTGTTTAGATTAAAAAGCTCAGGCTTCAGCAGAGGCATCTGGCATCCTCTTCTAAGGCAGATCCCGAACGTGGGCATCACCCCAGAGAACTTGACACTGTCTTTTGTTTTGTCAGTCAGCTGGGAGTAGCAATGACATGGGGCTTCCTTAATGCAATGTCTGTTACACCGAGTTATTCGCTGATTTTCTCTGTTTTTTTTGTTTGAAATAAGCTGCCCGCTGCAGGCACCTGGTGGGACGGCATTGCACAGCGCGGGGTGCGGGTGCTGTTGCAGGGAGGCAGGTACGGGGCTGGTCTTGTTCTACAGTTTTCTTCCCTGTGTGGGTTATAAATGTAGGTGTCTTTGTAAATTACACCTGGATTTTTTTTCACCAAATATTGTTCCTCAAGGAGTTGTGGGCAATAAAATGAGGAGAGATACCAGCAGTGGAGGTTGTTCTGTCAAGTAATGTGGCGTCAAATTGTATTTTGGCATAAGTTTTATGGTCCATGGATTAAAAATACCTCATAAGATTTAGAAAAGAAGAGGTGGTGGTGAAGGAAGGAGCTCCAGAAGCTCACAGCAGCTTTCTGAAATGTAGCCCCATGAAAAGGGTTTCTGCCAAATCTGTGTGATTCTTCCATGCCTGCACAACAAGAGATTTATGTTCTTCATAAGCATGTATCCTTCTGATCCTCTTCTACTGCTCCCATTGCCCAAAAGCCAAACAAAGCTCACCTCCTCCAGGTCCCAGAGTGAAAAAATGCAAACACACTGCATTTAAAAGTAGATTTAGCAACTCCAAAGTGGGCGATTTGGTTCCACCCATCAAACCTGAGTTCTCTGATCTAAAGTCAGATGGGTGCTACTCCTAGCGAGATGTGTGCCAAATCTAATTAAGCTTTGCATAATGTGCATCTTGGGTGATTTGATTTATTAGCTTTGTTTGAAGAAAGTAATAATAATAAAAAAAAAGAGAGAAAATGGGTTTGGTAATAAGCTGTTTGAATTCCCTGTGCAAGTAGGCACAGTCCCTCCTGGATCTCCTTGCGGTGTTGTTGTGTTACCCATCAGCAGGCTGACAAAGGCTGGGGTCCTGCCTCCTTTGCTCTCCTGGCTTTTGCCTTGCTGTGTAGGTATTTAGACAGTCCTCTCTGCATCCAACGGCTTCCATTCTTGCAGCCACTGTGCAGAGCAGGAAAAGATCATGTATGTCTGTGTGTACCAGTGGAACTTGTGCAGAGAGGAATTAGAGATGGCTGCAGCATGGTGCAGCACAGATACCTGCATCAGCATGAAATGCAGGGATCTGCAGCTGGCGAAGTAGTACCACAGTATGCTAGTGCAGAAAGGCTGCTTTGGATCCCTAACCTAGCTCTTAGGTATCTCTTCATTAGGTTGAGGTGCACTGTGCAGGCATGTCCTGTGGCTTAGATTCTCAACACCTCCAGTCCTATTGATTCTGATGTGCCAAGTTACAGCGGTTGGCTGTGGCACCCTCTCATATCCTGTAGCATTTCTGAAGCTGGCTTTCATTTGCTGTCCTAACACTGGCCTGCCTTTCTTGTCTTTGATGTCTTGTGCTCTGTGGGTTGCAGAGGAGGATTTCCTCCAGGGCTCCTGATAGGGCTGGCAAAGAGAGGCTCAAGGAGACCTTCTGGTCCCTTTGCTTCCTTCATCCACAAAGCATCAACTTGTGCATCTATTGCAGCATGACCTGTCGTGAGTCCACGTTTGTACACACCAACACTGCAGTGTTGATGTTCATTATGTGGCATGGAAAGATTGACTGGAAAGGAGCATGCACTGCAAATATAAGATCCTATTTGACTAGCTGCACTAACTGTCCTGGAATCAGATGGAGAAGCATTTGCTCTGGGGTTAGATCGACAGGGATATTTCAGCATAGAACTTTCAGTAATGTAGATGTGAACAAGGGACTGGGAGGTCTGAATAGTAGAACTGGGGAGTGGGAATTAGATGTAAGGCCAGGTTTGTTCTTAGCTGGTCACAGAATCATCTGCTACTTGATGTAGACACTGGGGGTTGCTGGGATATTCAACATATGCTTTAAGTGCCAGTGCATCTTTCAGCACTATTTCATGCTATTGAAGTGAGGCAGATGACAAAAACACAGTTGTGTGATTTGATGAAATAGCACTTTTTTTTGGTCATTTGTTATACGCTGTTCTATAAAATCAACGTGGCTCAAATTTTACATACGTGTTCAAAAGATGCTTTAAGACCTTTATTACCACCAGCATGAATTTTGGCCATGAATGGCAATTCATTTTCAAACGTCGCACCTGGTGAAGGGGCAGAGAGGAATCAGCAAAGGGTTACGAATATGTTTTGCCAGTAATTTTCTGACAGCAGCAGATGCAGGATGGATCCAAGCGATGTTTCATTGTGAGAAGTTCCCATTTCTGTGCGGTTAGACCTGAAGTGGAAATATGACAAATGGAAATGATTCCTGCTCTGTCACTGCAATGGCTTTGGCATATGGGATTGGTCACAGCAGGCTCTAAGGGAGTGAGAAAGTTTTCTGAGGTGGTGATGAGCAGAAGGATGTCCCATTACCTGCCTTTGCAGGTACAAGTTCTGCTGTGTCCTTAGAAAGCACAGCAACAAGATGAGATCTGTCCTCAGCTCCTC
The DNA here is from genome assembly GCF_039878825.1 of Excalfactoria chinensis. NCBI lineage: Eukaryota > Metazoa > Chordata > Aves > Galliformes > Phasianidae > Excalfactoria > Excalfactoria chinensis. The sequence goes on along the minus strand of NC_092839.1, from coordinate 11,179,602 downwards.
GATTTAACCTGAAGACACGGGCTGGGACTTCCAGAGGCATCTGAGAGCGAGAGTGCTTCACTCCCATTGAATGTTAATGGGTTTTGAATGCTCACCTCCTTCAGGCTTCTCCAAAAACCTCAGCTTTGGTTCATCTGCCTGCTTAGGGGCTGGACTAACACGGTTTTAACACGAGGGGCAAAAGCTCTTCCATGCAGTTCAGGTGCTCTCTCCCAAAACTGTGTGTGCGCTGTGCAGTGCTCGTGCGTGTGCACAGGGGCCAATGGATGGGCTGAGGAAAGAGGAGTTTATTTTTAACCTGATTTTACTGAATTACAGGCACAGTGCAGCACGCTGCCTCTGCTGACTCTGCAGACTTTGTGTGCTGGGCTCTGTCTGACAGTGACTCAGAGACAGCAAGAGAGCGATTACGGCTCCTGGCTCTAACACTGAGTCTGCTGGGAGGAGGAGAATTCATTAATTTATTTGGGACACTGGATGGTTTCCTCACTGTCTGCAACAACTGGGTGTAAGCAACCCCAGCTCCAGCTGCTGGCAGACAGGTTTAGCAGAAGCCAGCACTCCCTCCCAGCACCATCAGCAGTCAGCATCCGCGGAGCCAGCGCGGCAGCCCAGGAGAGCTTAGGGTTCATGGTGGTTGTGTCTGCAGGGAGATGGCTCTCAGAGCCTGCTGGGGGAGTTGTTGCTTCTTGGCAGTGTCATTAGGTAGGGCAGGGGCTGGTTTGGGAGCGTGGAGGCAACCAGGTGCTTGATGTTGTGCCTGGACTTTCCCAGCCTTATAGCAAGTTGATTCCATTGAAGTCAATGTGTATGTGCCTGAGACTTATGGTTTAAGCGATGAGTCAAATGCTCTCTGCAAATTGTAGGCCTGCATTTCTTCTGCTAGTGCAAATCAGGAGCAGCTCTGTTGAAGAACATGCTGTGGGATTATTGCAGAGTGGGACTTACTGATGTTTTCCCAATTAATAAGGTTTCCCTGAGCGCCAAGCGCAACCAATTACAAAAATTATTTAAAAGAATCAATTTCTGGTAATTGCATCTCAAAAAGCTGAGCCTCCACCCTGCCCATGGTTCAATCTTTGCACGCTGTGAGGGGGCTGCACGGCTGTGAATGCAATGCCACAGGGGAAGGGCTGCCCTGCAGTTCTGTGTCTGCAGCTGCAGAAGCAGCATTACATTTCCTGCTCCGTGAGCTGCAATTACCATTAATTGAAATCTACCTATGCATTATTTAATGGTGAATATCACAGGGTCACTGTCCTGACAGGGGATTTTGCGTGCTGCCATAAAATAAGTATTGAGTAGTAACAACAGTAGTAACAGATGGGATGTGGTAAAGGTTGTTTTTGGTAGTTTAATGCTTCTAAAAAACGTTTCTGCAAAGCCTATCACAAACAGACAAGTTCTTCAGGTGTTTCATTTACCATCCTTTCAAACATGGCCAGTGTCTCTTACCATACAGACATCCCAAAGCACTCTGCAGCCCCAGCTCAGAGCAGAAGTTTGGGTCACGCGTTGATGTTTGGAGTGTGATTGTAACACAGCAGCACTGTGTGAGTGCAGGAAAACCAGCCACCAGAAACTGCAGATCCAGAGATATTTATTGGCTCCAAAATCCGTTTCTTAAACTGGATTTCAAGTGCTGAATGGAAAAACTCTTCAGGGCTGTGTCCTTTCAATGCTTGGCTACCAAGTAGGAATTTTTAAAAGCCTCCAAGTCACTTCTGAGTATAATCCCCCCCCTTGCATTTAGATGGATTCGGTCCTGAGAATTTTGGGGAAACGCACTTCAAACAACTTCTGCTGATTAATTGAACTTTTTCATATCTTAAGGAGTAAGATATTAGATGTTGACAAGTTGGCATGATGGTAATTACTCCCATTAAGTGGAAGATTTCAGCATCCAAGCAAAGAAGTGGATTCTGTTAGCCCATCACTGAGTGGGATTTACTTGTGGAACGAGCTTCTAATGAAGCTGGGTACAAGAACTGACTATTCTTTGTGAGTCCCCTTGAATGGAGCTTGGGAAAGGCATTTTGGCTAAGGCAGGAGGCTGCAGCCCTGAGTCCATCTCTCATCCACAACTACATCCTTGAAGTTTCACCAGCTTGTACCACATACTGATTTTTGGGTTTGAAATGTGAAAACAAGAAGGCAGCCCAGCGCCTTATCATTATTTGTCTCGGGCAGAAATGATATAATTGCACTATTTGCTTGGAGGGACTATTTTGAAGTGATAATGGTTTTCTTGAAGAGACACTGTGAAGATACGCATCAAATATTTATTTCCTTAAAAAACAATCCGTCCTCAGCCATGAGATGAGCACCACCTTCGTTTATTAATACTGAAAGTGTCTCGGTAATGTGATTGACTAATGAGTTGTATGACCCTGCAAAGGAAATATGGCAGCTACTCCCCAACTACTCTGTAATTACAGTCTGGGATGAGGGATTTGTACTCATGCAAAGGGAATCTTATTGTGTGTCATCAAGGTGGAGCTAAAGCTAGGATGATTTCTGTCAGCTGTAAGATGACATTTTGTCTCTTTCATTTAAGCTATGAACTGGCAATTAACGTATCTAACCGTAGATACCAAACCTGTGAATGGATTTAGATTCTGGTTCGTGTCTGTGGGTTTCCAACAATTTTCCAGTGATTTTTCAGCAAGGAGAGGCCTTTTGTTACAGATTGGTTTACATCATTCACACATTAATCGTGACACTTGTTCTTATCTCAGAAAACCAGCGTATTTCACAAGTGTGAAGGACCATTGTGTCCCTCCACCCTGCACTGCCAGTGGCTGTGCCTCCTCCATCCTCTAACAGCTTGTTACTTTATTCTGCTTTAGCTGAAATCTGATTTTGTGACACAGTCTGTCCTCAGAGGGTGCCAGTCTTACAAGTGAGTTATCCATGTATCTAACAATTAATCACAAGTCCCACTGCCTCAAGTGAAGTTTTGACTACAGGCATACCTCAATAATTTGTGCATTATAGGCTTCAGATAGATGTGATGCTATTCACGGCTGTTAAGGAGGAGTTCTGAGCTCACACGTCCTCAGCACTAGGGGTTGGTCTGTCTCTGTCACTTTTCTGTTCCATGGCAAAGAGCTGCTTTCATTTCCAAAGATCTCTATCAGGGAAATTGTCTTCTGAGGAGCGCTGCTCATTACTGCAGCCACTTGGAAGATGTGCCCCATTTAAGGCAAAGCCACAGCTCAGCAAAAGCTAAAGAAAACACAACAAGTATTTCTCAAGTTGAATTTATAATGATATTCAAATCATTGTTTTTTTGTTTTTAATCCATTGCGTAGTCTGGGACCATCAGCTGCCTTGTAGCAATCGCTGCTTTCATTACTGCTGGACAACTTTATGTTCAGGAAAACAAGAAGGCCTGGTGAATTCAGAACATTTCTGAAACGTTTTTATCAGCTGAAAAGGTGTGCTGAGGTTGAAGGAGCCATTTGGTTTGAACCAAAGTAAAACAGTTTGTTTCTGAACATTTAGGATGTGCATATATGAAACTGTGGGAAATGTGAGCAAGAGCTGCTGCTCAGAAACAGGAATCAATTATTTCAGCAGAAGCTGAAATGAGAAGTTGTAGTTTTCAGGGGAGCGTTTCTGTTTGCTTTGGTCTCTGAAGGGAAGGCTTGGCTGAAACTGGCACAGAGACACGGAGGGATGGAGGATTGCTGAGATGGCAGTTTGGGGCTGAGTGCTGCGGAGGATCTCAGTTGCTATTGCAGAGCCATGGAAAGCTCAGGAGAACTTTCATGTATGTTCATGCAAACACTTTATCACTTTATTTTTGCTTGTCCCCTCAGAAGGAATACTTTCACTCCTTTACCAAACCGACATCATTTACACATCAAAACAATAATTCATTTTCTGCTTCAGCCCTTCGTTAAAAAGATAAGTAGCGCTTAATTGGTATCTAGTGCCTGAGTAGCTACTCTGTACTAGAGAGGAGTTAAGTGGGGTTTCTCAGACAAGGGCCTTGGGCAAGCCCTCTGTCTGGGATGAATTTCTCCCCAATTAAGCTCATTTGTTTTCACATTCACATAATGGCACCTGAGATACGGAACGTCTCAACCACTTCCTTCAGCTTTTCTGAGGGTGGGGAATTGTTTAAATCTGAGCTGCAAACTCATTACTGCTGAATATATCGTGCAAATAAATGTCCAATGTGCTGGAGGATTATCTGATTAAAGAGGTTAAATTATCCTCTTATTACTTTAATAGTTTATCTTTTCTGAGGTTCAGGTAGAATGATGTTTTATTGAAGATGTGCCAAGAGGTGGAGTTCTGCCCTGGATTACGTTTGGGATAGAAGCTGAGTTTGAAGCTGAATCAGAGGTGCCAAATCTTATGACCTGTTCATGCCAGAGTAGGATTTAGGGCGGTGGGAACTGGGAAGGGTTTGCCATCTCAGACAGCTGTGAGGAATATTCCCTTTGCTTACAGCTCAGCTGCATCTGAGCTGCGGATGGTCTGACCCCAAGAATGATGCCCATACAGCACTGAGCAAAATTCAGAGGGGTTTTGCTGAGGTGCTGCAACAGAACTACAAAGCAATCTCACTGTATTGCCCAGAAACAAGCAAAAAGCATTTCTGCTGTCTTATGTGGAATGTTAGCTGTCATCTTTTCTGTATTTTGGATTCCTGTAGTTAAAAATGAAAGGAGGAGAAACTGAGATATCTACATCATAACAGTTATGAGTTCTCTGTTTTCATCAGTGGACACTTGGGGCCATATTTTTGCAGTTCCTGGTGTTGCAAGCAGATGCCCACAGGTGTCTGCACTGAAGGTGGAGGATAGCAATTCCCAGCCTCCCTCTGTTACCCAGTGAGATCCACCTGCAGCAGTTGCCTGCTCCTGCAGACGGGTGCAGACAGAGGCAAGTCTGGAGCATGCCAAGGGGAGAGGAGACCCGTCCCCTGCTTCTCACTTCTTGTAAGGCATCAGGGTGCCAGGACAGCACCCAGGTCCTGCTCATGTCAGCTTGGTTTTCCTGAGTCATGTTTGTGCTGTCTTTTTGAGGCTGGAAAAGGATTTATATTATTGATCTCATAAATAAATACGTTCCTGGGACTAAGGATCTTTTTTCCCTCTTCTGTTGAAAGCCTGCACATCAGGAATCTTTATGCGAAGCCTCTGTGCCATTGGGACACAGCTGTCCAGATGGCACCAGAGGAACAACTAGATGTACTTCAGTACTGTCAAGAATTTCATCTTTCTTCCAGCTTGGCATTCCTCTGCATGTTAATAACCACAAGAATCAGAGATGGAAAGATCTAATGTTGCAAGAGCAGAAACATGGGTAGCTGTGGAAAATTGTCTCTGTCTGGCATTGGTGAGAAGCAAAGAGGGCACAGCACAGCAGAAACTGAGCCTGCAGCTTTGGCGACCAGAGCTGATAACCAGTGGTATTTTCTGTGTACCTCTGAAATGCTCTGGTTGTGCAGAGAACAAGGTGTCTTCAAAACCATGCTGCTGGATTCCTATGGTCTAAATCTGTGTTCCAGCAAACTGAATTGGGAGAGGTGTCTTTTCTGCAGCGTTGCATCTCCAATGGCTGCAACTTAATGTCTTATAACAAACTGCACCTTAAAAAAAATATACGAAAAAGAGCAACCATGCAGGCAAGAAGCAGCATCTGCATTTGCTTTGCTGGATCTTTTTGTCAGGCATTGTGATCAGGCTGACAGTTAGCCCTGAGGAAAGTTATAAATTCTGCGCTGAATTGCGGTACAATCTTTCACCATGGCATTTCTGCCCTCTGGCCACGCTCTGGTTATCCATAATTGTGGCAGATAATGGTTTTTTATGGCTGGAAACATTCTTTGCAGGCACAGGGACAATAACCAGGGCTGAAAATGTAATTAAAGTGAATGGATGAACTTTCTTAAAGAAACAGTGTAGATTATTACTGGAGCTTAACACCCAAAAAGCCTGGGGCAAAATGGCAGCATCTGAAAAAACTTGTATAAATTTTAAATGTAGGCCAAGCTTGATGGTGGATATTAGATTACAGAAGGAAAACGGAGACATTTGATGTAACAGATAACTAAAGGCTTAGATCATCTCCAGAAATATAAACTAATGTAAGACATCTTTCTCTGTCAGTTGGAATGCGTTGTTTGCGTTCAGCGCTTGGTTCTCTCACATCTATGGAGCTTTGCTGCAGATTTTGTCTTGTGCAACTGTGGGAGAATCTTCCCTAAAGAAAAAAGTGTAGGATAAAGATGTGGTATCGCTTCTAGTCGTAATTCCTATCTCATATGATAGAGTGCACCAGGTTTGTTTTGCATAGCACCATTAAGGATCGGGAAGTCTATTTTTTATTGAATGGTTCCAAAAAGCCACAAATGAATAGGCAATAGCACACCTCTGTTTATTACAACACTTCTGCAACTCCAAAAGCCAAATAAATCTTAGCAGCACATTATCTGTTTCTCTTTTAGCCTCCTCTTGGGGCTATGTCGGTTACCTGCAGGTAATCTCTTTACCCGTTGTGGATGGAGGCATTTCCTCATGAGGTTGAAAGCTTCCCAGCTTCTTCAAAGCGTCGTTGTCCTATATGTGCTGATGGACAAAAAGAGATATGTGTTAACTCGTATTAACAAGGCGTTAATATTTCTGACAGTACTAATTTAACCACTCATGAGCTGATTCTTAATGCACAACCCAAGTACATTTGAGAGACTGCTCCTATCTGTGCCTGCTCTGCCCGCAGCAGGGACTTGCTGCTTCGCCTCTCTTCAGGCACAGAAAGTAGCTGCAAAAGTGAGGAGCACTTTGGTTTTTGTGTCCTTTTCTAGTCATAGTGCACAGCTTTATTCCCATGGAAGTGTTCCCCCAGACGCAGCAGGGCTGAGGAGCACAAGCAGAGCATGGCCGCTCGTGGCACAGGTCGAGCAGCTGACTTCCTCACAGCTGCAAATGAGGGCAGCTTGCTGTGTGGGATAAAGTGAGAACTGGCAGAGCTGCTTTGTGTGTTTTAAGTAAGCTTCACAGTTAAGGATACGTTATGTTAATCTAGAACCACAAGCAGTGCAGGCATCTGGGCCCTGCATGCTTTATACTTGGTGAGTGAGCTTCCTCTTAGGGTTCATGGGACATAGCTGGATTTTGGGGCCACGTGCGTGGATTAGGCTTCTCTCAGTACATTATTTTCTGCTTGTCTGAGTTCACTCTGAAAGTCTCATCTTGTGAAAAGCATCATGGACCAAAGGGGATGCTGGGGATGGTCATCAGAGCAAGTGAAAAGTGCAGCGTGGTGGAAGTGGCATAGGAAGGAGACCTTGTTTGTTTGAAGCTCTGCTAGAACGTGAAAGGGAACATCAGTCAGAAAAACAGCTGAGCCCTAAGAAAATAGTAGGAAAGCTCACTTTCAGTTTCATCTAATGGCTTTCCTGTTATTGGTGCTCTGATCCGCCCACACAAAACACAGGATCAGGAATTTGGGCTTGGTTGAAGATTCTCAGGGATTTAGCTGCTTCTTGTACCTCACAATACCTTCCTCTTTAAAAGAATGTGAGAAAAGGGGAAGGTCAGCTTATGGTACTGCCAAAAAAAATTTGTCTCCTTTTTCTGTATGAATGTCCCCAATTTATGTACGGCTGACTCATGTTATGGCATAAATCACTGACATGATCCCACCTGACAAGACCATGTGATGCACCGTATGAAACTTAACAAAATAAATCTTTGCGATCAGATGTCCTCCATCAGTAGCGATTTCGGAGCAATACAGCTTGAGGAACGTATCATACAGAAGACATTCTGTTGTCTGCCAAGAGTGGATAGATAGCTCCATGTGTGATGGTTGTTGCTCTGGGTGGGGATCAGAAAAGTCATGACAAATGTTGTAACTTTTCAGCAGGGAATTCCTGTAAGCGTGGTGTTTTTTGTTTCCTTTTTTCATACTAACTGCACACCAATGCAGCAGGCACACCAGAACAAGCAAAGCGCTGAGCAGGACGTTTCTCTCAATTAACCACCCTGTTTATCTACACGGATAGCATGTTGCTGCATGTTTTTGATTAACACAAACATACAGTGCTTAGTATGAATTTCTGTGCTGAAGGTACCGCATGAATCCTCTTAGCGCGTGAGAAAAAAGAAAAGGGCTTCAAAATTAAGAAGATGAGAAAATTATATAATGCTCATCTAACCATGCTGGGAATACGCGTGCTTATGGTTTTGTCTTGCAGAGTATGCAGAAAGAAGATGGGAACAGTCAGCTGTATGTGATAGTGTATAACAAGCAGCGGTGTTCTTCCCTTGTGTGTTATCAGAAATTAGAGGGAAAACTGGGAGCAGTCTGATGGTCCTCAGGAGATGGGAAAACTTTGGCTCAGAGCAGTGGGTACATATGGAAACCACTAATACTTCCCTGGCTAGAGAGATGTGATGTATTTCTGGGGGTGCTCGCTGGATTCTTTTCCTTGTGTGTGTCCCTGATTAGTTACACCAGGCTTTGAATATAAAGAAATGATTCCTACTGAGGATGAGAAGCAAGGAATCCTAACTACTAACTTAGAGGAAATGCATTGTTTAGTATTCCTTTAACATCTCTTCATATACACTAAGGGTAACTTTGCCTTTTATTTAAAAGTTTGTTTGCTTTTTGGCTGCTGTTCCTAAGGACAGCCTGCAGATGCCTGGTCATGCCCTGCCCTGGTGGCTCTGCAGGTTATACCCATCTCTGGGAGTGGGTTTCATGGTGAGAGTGGAACTTTGGACTCCAAAGTTCTTTCTGAGTGCAGAATTTTCTCTTTAAAAATGGTGGCTCTGAGCGCTGATGAACCCGCTTCTGCAGGAAACAGTTAAAGACAAAAATCTTGCCAGTTTTCCTTTTGTTTGTGCCTACAGCACAAATGCTGAGGTGTGAAAAACCCCAGCATGGCAAGGAAGAGCCCACACCAGAATGGTGAAACCACTGAAATGAAGTATTGCCTGCCACTCCTGTCTGCTTTTCCACCTTTCCCAAAGCTGCTGTTTCAACTAGAAGAATCTGATGGGTGAGGGAAGGGAGCAAAGAGTGATTTGGTTGGAGTTCAGGGCAGCACTGGTGGCAAGTGCTGCTGCAGGAGTGCTGTGTAGGTTGGTGGAGGGGACCTGCCACCTGCAGCCTTGCTGTGACTCGGTGCCATGTGTGGGGCTGGGGCCCCATTGCTGCAGAGGCTGCTGCTCTGCTTTTTCAGCCCGAGGAAATGCACTGCACAGCTGCTGAAATTGAGAGTGACAGACAAAAGGGGGAAAAGGGGATAACAGTGGAATTAATGGGAAGGAAAAGAATCCCAGCCGGTATGGTGTAAGCACCTCTGAGAACCAAGTTATCGATAGGTTATGGGCCGGGCTGCTGCAAAGGCAGCGATCCGTGATATGGTAGAGATACATGATTATCAGCATTGGCATTAACCACAAGCGAAATATAAACCCTTCATTTAGCTTAGGGGTAAAGAAAGAAACAAAACTGTTTCTTGATGTCATGTCACAAGCGATCACGTCCGAGTCTGATGTGCTACAAAAGAAATTTTGCATGTGATAGAGCCCACAGTTCCTCCATGTCCTTCATGCCTTTTAGGCACAGAGAGGGCCAGACAGCTGAATTTAGTATATTGCCATGATGATGCTAGACATGTAGGGAGAGAGGGGAAAGTTCTTTTGCTCTGGGCAGCTAGAAAGAAAACTCAACTTTGTACAGATTGGGCTCACATTTGTGCTGTGGTTGGCAGCTGGATGATTGTTCAGACGAGCATTATTTGCACAAAAAGCCCAGGAGTTTGGTTCAGGGCTCTTGGCAGGCTGTGGATGAAACCACACTTTTCAAGAAAAAGAAAACAGCACGTATAGGAATTCAGAAAACAAAATGTGTAAGCCTGTATATTTGTAGATGGAATGGGACTGGAAGTTGGACTTGCTACTCAGAAGTAGCAATGAGAGTACCTTCCACCGATGCCTTTTGCACTAGCTGTTTCTGACACAACCACCAAACCAGGTTTTGCTCACTCACTCTTCAGGTGTAGTGTCTGTGGCTTCACTTCCCTCTCAGTGGTATAGAGGACAGTAACAACTTACTGCCTCAGAGAGATGCTGTGAAATGGACCTTGGGAAACGCAGGGGTTTGTGTTTTGAGGGTGCTGAATAGGTCATAAAAACTTGGTGTGCGTTTATCTGACCGTGTTTCTGTCTCCTCTGGCATTTCCTATAGAGAGTGAAAGCTCACAACCAGAAGAGTTAAATGTTACAAGTACCGCGTGCTTCAGCTTTGCTTGCCTTAATTTCACCACTGAAAGATTCTTTGATCTTTTAGTTCAGTTCAACGTTAGTAGTAGAAATTTGTGCCTAACGACAGCGTTGAAGCACAGCCAAGTCTTCAGGTAATTTGTTCAGAGTAGGAAAGCGATGAGCAAATGTGTACAAATAACCAATAGGATCTGATCCAAAGCACATGGACTTCATGGAAAAGTTTCTATTTGTTTGAATTGATTTGGGGTTGGAGAAATATCAACTTCAACAGAGCCCTTCCAGAAACGTGCAGTCTGTGGCTACTTCAGCTGTAGCAAGTGCCGAATTTATGGATAAAGTATATCTGATTTCATACCAGAGATGAGTGAATGATTTTAATAGCAGCAGTCATAAATGAACGGTCATGAGAAAAGTTATTTTGAACCAGGCTTGTTTCAATCAGCCATCCATTAGAAGAATGTTTGCATTTATCTTTTCAGCTAGCTATGCAATCCTTACAGTAATTTCTGGGGGGAAAAAAAAAACCTCTTTAATATTTGTTTTTAATGATATTTAATAGCCCGTATTTCGATTGACTTAATTGTTGCATTTGATAGATGAAGGAGTGAGTCAAGCAGTGTTAGTGGTGCAAAACCACTTCTTTCCAATACGAATTCAAGACGTTCCCAAGGAAGAGAGAACTGTGCATGTCAGTACTTCAGCTCATCGTTGTTTTGATTTGTCGATTTTGGGGGAGAGTTATAGGGCAAAAGAGAGGAGAAAATAAGTGAAAGGAAGATGTCAGAAGCATTCCTACAAGTTTTGTATATCATTAGAAAAATTAACTGTCGCTTTCCTACATTTGGAGTCGGGCATCCAGATGCCGGCACTCAGCGCTGGGAGAGCCAAAGTAACAAGGCTGATGCATGCTGACATCCAGCAGATCTCATTCCCTCACTTCCACAAAATGAAAGGAAAAAGCTGCAGAAGTCCACAGGGGATTATCACCAAGCATGATGCCTTGAAGTAAGGCAAGAAATATCCTGCATGGGATACTGTAATTTTGGATACTTAGGTTGTATTTATATCTCAGGTAATACAGAAATATTTGTCACCTGTGTGCAAGCTTTATGAGCACTGGGCACCTGCAAAACAGCCCGCTCTCCTCTTCTGAACAGCATGGGCCAGAAAGGGAAAGATGTGCTACAGTATTAGTAAAAATAAGAATTAAAAGAGGCCTCCAAAACAAAAGCAGAACATTTGGATGCAGATCAGTCCTCCTGGAGTTATAGCAGTAAATGCTTATGGAACTGAGGAGAATTAAAAGATTTGTAAACCTCTATGCCATCCTTTATATACTGGATATTGGACATCCTTTGTCTGTTGAGTACTGGGAGATTTCTTGGTCCAGTCCTCTCACGTGTCCAAGTACAAAGCAGAGTTGAAGTCCGGGTGCTAGATAAGGTAGGCTGATGATTCATTCACTCCTGAATTGCAATTCCTGCTTGTCTGTGGCAAAGAAGCATCTGAAACCAAACATAACCTTCAAACTGGAGTCTCTTTGTGCTCCACAGTCCATTCAAGAACTTCCAGTATTGTTATAATCTCAACTTTTACTCTGTATAGTGTATAAGTACACTTTAGTACAAAGTACACTTTACACACTATAGTGTATAAGTACACTATAAGTAGCAGCACAATTAAACAGAATCCAATAAAGACTGATAATGTCATATAAAAGTATCTATAACCAAAACCAAAATAGTAATGTTCCCTTTTGTAATTGAACGTTGCTCCTCAAGTATTGAAGTAAACCAGCAATGGTACTGCCGTACCTTCCAAATGGTGTGTGAAATTCAGCTATTGGTCCATGCAAATTGCATACAATTGTGATTTGACTAATTAGTCAAACTGTGCAATTTCCCATTTTTAATAGAAAGAGTCCACAAAGCAATCGTGAAAAACAGCACAAGCAGAAAGAAGGCAAAAAGCAGCAGCCCAAAGAAAAGTCTTTAAGTTCTGTGTGATTTTAAAAGTCCTTAATTGCATCTTATTAAGGGAGAAGCCTCGAGATTGAAATACTTCATTATTATAATGGTAACAGCAAGAAGTGAAAGCAGTGAATGAGAACCCTGTGTCTCAGTCCCATTCCTTGTAAGATTTGCTTTTTTACACATTTGGCAGCATGAGATGCGGTAGGATTACATCTGTGTGATTTGGTCGCTTTGTTACTCTGACTTTCTGTGTGCTACAGAAGAGAAGGTTTTGTTGACTAGGATTGTACCGACATAGCTGCAGTATTTTGGTGAAACCTTCAGGTATTCGTAGCTGTAGGTGGAATAGAAAGGATTTCTGCACTCGAGAAGGATGAGGGAGAAAACGGGTTGTTCTGAAATGGTTCTTCTTTTTTTCCTTGCATTTCCTTCTCATTTGCTTTACTTTGCGGTGCTTTTCCTATTGAATCAAAATGAAAAAGCCCAGAAGATAAAACAGGAAAAAGAAAAAACAAAAAGAAAAACCAGTAGGAACAGTATGTTGCAATGAACGAACAACCTTGTTTAACCCAAATGAAAGGCTTTGCCGCATGAATCTTAATTAAATTTTTTTAATTTGGCTTAATTTCAAGATGAAACATCGTTGGGAAAAGTCAAAACACTTCAAAACTCAAAGCAAAATATTTCTCTTGATAGAAACTGTTGTATTTTTCCCTTGACAACGAGTAGCTGTTTTTTTTTTTTCAAGGAATAAATTGTCTGCCAGGAAATGTAGGGTTTGTCTAAAAGCAAATCCTAAACTCCACCATGACGGTATTGGTGGGAATAGAATGAGTAAAATCAGATTAATGGTGAAAAACTATTGAGATACTTTGTTAGAGGTGCTTTGTGGCAAGTGGGGATTAAATCTGCCGTACATTTGATTGAATGCACTGCACCAATAAAACAGTTGTAGGAATCTACCAAATAGTTTGTTGAAAAGTACCAGTTAAATTACTTAGTAACTGAATTGCAGACGGTCTGACCCAAATGTTCAGGTACTGCAGAGAAGATGAAATTCCTCACACAGATCGTTATGAGAAGTGCAGCGCTGCCTCTGGCAGGACAGGGCAGTGGAGCTGCTCTTCCTAGAGAGCCCTGGAGATGGATTTTGACAGCATCTGCCCAGGGTGGTGGCCCTGAGCAATGCCCGCAGCCCCTCAGAGCCCAGCCCACAGAACGGACCTTGCACTTCTTACATTACTTTTCAAGCAGGTTCCTGTTGTTCCCACCTAAAATTGCTGATAGAAAAGCAGAGCAGCTTCCCATGGCAGCTGCGGTTCTGCCCTTGCCATTTCCACAGGCAGTGCCCACGAGGGCCAAGACTTCTGTGGACAGACAGGCGTGCCAAGTTCTTTGCTTTACAGGTCTGTGTTCCTTGTCAGTACTCAGCTTACACAAAGCACGTGTCCTGCAAGGTGCTGGTGCCCTCCACTGTCGCTGATTTCTCTGATAAGCAGAGGAGTCCAGTCATGGTAAAATGGTCACTGAATATCAAAGGCCCCACAGCACTGCTCAGTCAATTAGGGATTGTGTCTACAAGCCTGGCAGGTAAAAAAGATGTCTGGATTAAATCTTAATTCTCTCTAACCAGACTCAGCAGGAGCTGGAGTTTCCTGGTGGAGACAAATGAAGAGGATTACACTGAAGCAGCGCTGTGAGCTCAAAGTGTTCCCTCCCCCAGCAAAATTCAAAGTCTCTAGAAAGGTCTCTAGGCACTGTACAGAAAACTGTTAGTATTTCCAAGCAAATAAGCCTTCACCTGTAGTACCCAAATACTGCACAGCTGCTGTCTGAGAACTGGAAAGAATTAGCAAGGACTCTGGTAAAGCAAAGAGCTGCTTTTCTTGTTAGACTGGAAGAGACCTAAAAGTGCGGGGGGGAAAAATTAAAAGGAGGTTACTTTTGCTTATGATTACCTAAAGTGTTCTTTTTCTCAGGGAATTCAACATCTCGTTAACAACGTTTCCCTAATGATGGCAATGGCCAACTCTTCCCCCTGGGCAGGCGGTGGGCACAGGCAGGGAGCGGGCAGCTCCGGTATTTGGGAGCTGCTGCCTTTCACTCCCTGCCAGTTTAATGGAAAACAGTGGTTATACTTATTGTCTAAGGTGTGGCTTCGAGGATTTCTGCTTTCATACTCGTTATAGAAATCCACTGAACCGTGCTGTCTTGTCTTTCACTTATGGTTTTTATTATGCTTGCATACGAGGTCTTGTCATAAAGTGTAGTTGCCAGGAGGCAAGTTGTATATGAAAAATGCTCTGGTTATTTTATTTGGATAGCAGAGTGTGTGTAGGATTCTAGAATTTAATAGGCTACTTAGCCATATTTAAGTAAGTTTTGAGTGTTTAAGTGATCTGGGGAGGGAGCTGTGCTGCTGAATGCACAGCAGAGCTTGTGCAGCAGGGTCCTGTGCTGTGACTGGAGCCTTGGAAGAGTGCTGAGATGCAAAACCCGGCTGGCTGCATGGGATTTAAGGTCCAGAAAGCATGAACAGGTTTGGTGGATCAACGTCCAGCTCATCTGATTTTATGCAAGGGGTAATTCAGGCACAAATTTTGCCTGTGCAAAACCTGTGTGTACAACCTGTGAGTACAACCTGTGCGTAGGGACTGTCCCAGACTCCCAGCTCCTTCCTTGCCTGGGCACATCTCTTAGAGTCTTCCTGTTATTTACCCTATCTGCTAAAAGTGGGTTCATTCGCAGAAAGGAAACAGTGAATTGATTTGATGCCCATCTCCTGCCCTAGAGGAAGGCTGTGAGGCTGTGGAAAAGATGGCATGCCCTCCTCTCCTCTGTTGAAAATCTGCTACTACTCAAGGTGTATCCAACACTCGGTATTATTGTCTCAGTGCTGCTCCTGATCCTGCCTCTGGTCTCTCACCCAGTTACATGTAAACCTCTTGGTGATGTCAGCTGTATTTACTCACAGAACTGGGGCAGTGGGTGCTTTCAGACTAAGAGTTGGGTGGATAGCCAAAGTTTATTATAGGCAGGCATTAATTCTTACCTGCGTTCTGAGTATGTAAACACCAGCATGTAACAGTCTGATTCAAGCTTCTGGCCCAGCTCTATCTTTGTTAGAACTTCTGATTATAAAGACCTTTGTGATATCCACGCAGCTCAGAGCTGTTGGAAGCCACGGCTCCACTACCAGCTTCAAGAAAACCCATTCCTTTAAGAGCCAGTTTTTTGGAAATATATTTGAGGGAATGGGGAAGAGAATAATACAATTCTCTCTGAATGAAGTGAGGAACTCTGTAGTACATAAAGAAACTGGCAAGGTTCCATGAAAATTAACATGAGAGATAAAAGGAATCTAACCATTGCTATGCTGGGAGAGTACAGTGAAACCCTGATGTTAGGCTTTTGGCAGGTCTAGGCATAAGACAAATGCTTATTGATGCGTAGTACAGGCAGGCCTGGCATCATCTCCACCGGAGCTGCCCTGCCAACTGCCTCAGCCATAAATGGGATCCCACAGACATGTACAGTCAAGGATGAACAATGAAAAAGATGAAATATGTTAGCGGGGTTATGGAAGAAGAGTAAGATTGGGAAGCCTTACTTTTAATCTCGTTTTTGTACTGACCCTTCTGTGTTAGGTCTGCAGTGCTGTGGAGATGAGTAAGAGAGATATCTTGGCTGTGTGGGAAATGAGGGATGCTACATATTGGCCATGCTATCGGCAGATAGCCAGATAACCTCTGCTCAAACTATGCTCCCTGCCTAGCAGAGCTGATTTCAGACTATCTGTCAGCAACTTAGGAGATCCAGCCCACAGCAGGCAGCAGATGAGAACACATAAAGGTAGTGACTCTGCACAACAGCTCTGGGGGACACGGCCTTTGGGCTCCTGGGGCTGTGCAGTATGTGGCGTGCATGGCTTATTCTTGAGGACATATCTGGATTTGCTCCTGTAGTGCATGTGCTGACGTAGATAGACTGATGTGTGACAATGGGCAAGTATGCAATAATTAATCTGTAATACCTCCAGGAACACTTCAGACATGAAAAGTGTCACCTCAAGTTTATTGTAAAATAAGGTGACAAATCACTTGAGCAAATGTTGGGTACCTGTCATAAGGCATCCTCTCATAAGAGCAAAAGTCTTCTAATAATCATTAGCAGCTTATTTGCATGAATTTTTCCTGCATTTGATGTGAAATCTTGTTTGGCTAGATGCAAGGAAGGCTAAGTATGTGCTGAAAGCCAGTAATTTGATTATCTACACTCTCTCTGTCTAGTTATATGATCCTTGCAAAGTTCTTTAGTAAAACCCATTTAGAAAGAGTTGCTAAACCTTGGTGGAATGCCAACCATGCTAATACAGTCTGGCCAGTGAAGAAGGGTAGATGCTTATTGAAAAGAAAACTTTAATCTTGTTAGGACTGGATACAAGGGGAAATGGTAATAAGTGGGTTGTGCTGAAACTGCCGCTCAGACAATGAAGGTGGCACCTCCATTGTGGTGTGGACACACCTGTCCCTTTTCATACTGGAAAGTTCTTCTTTCATGTAGGCTAATCCTAAGGTATAGGATTCCAAAAGAGCTTCTCGCAGGTCATAATTATCCTCCATGCCAGCAGTTCTGAATGGGCTTCTTGGTCACTTCATTTGCGTGCTCTGTGACAACCACTTGTACTTCCAAGGGGAGGGATTTCTTCAAGGTACTTTTGGTGTAGCAGTTTCTGTGTATTGGAAACTCACTTCTAGAACATTGGTAGATACTGTAGAAACTCACTGACAGTGATAACTAAATTAGGATGTGCTGCTGGCATTTTGTCTCTATGTGTTAGAGTACAGTTGATGAGACCGTGTAGTTAGAAGATGTTTGAAGAAGCGGCGCGGTTATATGGCATAGCACATTGGAAAGGGTGCCCTGTAGGGAACTCTCAATCCCAGAAGTAAAAGTTCTGTGGGGAGACGTGTATCTCCAGAACTGGACCACATTCCTTTCAGGGCTGTATTTACAGAAACACTCAAAAGCCACACAAAAATAGCCGGAAAGAGATTTGCTGAAAACTAGAGTTGGTTCAGGAAGAGGTTTAGTTTGGGTGATGAATCCGGGCCAAGTAGTAGCATGACAATGCTGAGAAATTGCTGTTCTTCCTTGAGATTTATTTAAGGACTGAGTCAGGGCAAATACCACAGCCTGAAGTGGTACACGCAGGAGGGAGGTCCTTGCAGGAAAAGCAAGCACTGCACCTGCATGAATCCCACTAGAAGAGCACGCTGAGTTTGCACAGTTATGCTTTCTGTTATTTCCCTAAGGCAGCCCTGAGAGATGTTTACCCCTGCTGTTTGCAGTATCACTGTGTGAACTGACTGGGGAGCTGGACGGACTCGTTTCCCAGTGGTAAATCTCAGCGTGACGTGGGATCACACTCCTGTTGTGGGGTTGGAGGTGTCTTACTCCCCATTATCACTGCAGCTTCCATCAGTCTTAACATTCATGTACTTCGTTCTGTCTTAGATAAGGCCATGATTAAATTAATGTCCTGACTGTGCTTTCTGGGGCCATGTGCACTGCCAGTCTCCCCACTGCAGGTCCTAGTGACCACGTGAGTTGCTATGGCTCCGTATTTGCTCTTCCAAGAATGAGTATCTAAAATCTATGGTTAGGTCCTGTTTCAATATAGGCTGTTACATTAGACATGAATAAAGCTACAGTAGCAAAGATGAGCTTTTTCTGTGCGATGAGGAAATGCTCATAGTTGTCTATAAATACCTGGAAGTAGAAGATTGCATAGAAACCTAATTGTTGAGGAATTAATCTCCTCCAGTGCATTTTCTGGCCTAGTTTTACAATTATGTGCATTGACATCTGTTATTGCTAATTACTCCTTCAAACTTCGTCCATGATCTCTTGCGCTTCCTGTAAGAAACGCTGAAAGCTTTTAACAGACAAATTAATTATGTAGAGTTTTTGATGCAAATTAGCCCAATTAGTTGTAGCATTGATACCTCCTTCATGTAAAAAAGAAGTAGAGAAAGAAATATCATATACATATTTATAAGTACCTTTTTGACAGATGATGGTAGGTCATGGTGAGGAATTCATTTAGGTTTATAGAATGGCTTTGATAATGACAAACAGAAGTAAAGTTTTTGTGAAATGCTGTTTAATTAATCACCAAATCACTGAATATTTAAAGGCTGCTGTTGGGGAGAACTGCTACTCTCAGTACCTGATATTTTTATTTTAGAACTTCCAAATCTGGGGAACGTATTGCTGTCAACTGAATGATTCATAGCCTGAACAGTTCAGGAATCCTCTACCTGCAAGCTCAGCTGCTCTTTCCTACAATCTAATGAACAGTAAATTATCCCCTATGATCTGATCTTCAGGAGCAGAAAAACTCATGCATTGAGGGTGGACATACATTGTTTGGAGGTTAGAATGGATGGCAGTGCAGTCACTTCGTAGGGATAAGCTCCTCTGTATGGCAGCCTTTGTACTGTACTGAATCCTTCAAATCCTATCTCAGACCTTATCTTTCCTCTCTTAGAAGTTCTCCTAATAAAACAATTAAAACGTCCTCTGAGGCTCAAGGTTCCCATGCTCAATCATTTCCCCGAAACTTTGCATTTCAACATCCTTCAGTGCAGCACATCTGCATGCACTATCTCAGCAATCTCCTTCAAACAACATACCTGACTTGTGGTGTCACGTATAGGAGAATCAGTGTAAAGTGACTGTTATTCTTCAGCCTAAATGGCACACAGAACAAAATAGTAGTGAGTTGTGGCGTGATAACCTGCAAGGAGTGTTATGGAACGAGTGTTCTTTTTTTCAGAATTTCATCCAAAATGGGTGGTTTTCATTCTGCAGTTGACTTAAGTTGTTGGCTAACAAAAGCTAGGACTGTATAAGTAGAGGAGGTTTGGTTAATCCCTGAAAACATTGAAGTTTATAATCTTAACGTTCTTAAAGAGACACTGTTCTTGTAGTTCTCCAAGTGCAGTTTGGTTTGGATGGTGCTTTTCAGTGGACAAACTAATTGCAGCGTTGAGTTTACAGACAAATCCAAAATGCATCACTTGTGCTTTTCTATGAAGGAATTTAATGGAGATGTTTCATACTCCACTTCTTTGCAATGGGATGAAAACTGCTTGCAGGACTGTGTAGTCAGTCTGTGGGATTTTATCAAACCTGATACCCAGCTGTGATTCTTAAGCCGAGCTCAAAGCCTGATTTCAAATAATAAGCACAGCTGCTCTGAGCTGTCATTAACCAAAATGCACTGATGGACACCAAGAGAAACAGGACGAAATGCAAAAAAAAACCCTACAGGTTTTGTGGATCACTTGCATTACTGCCCTGCTCCTGGCTGTCCAGCATCCATCCCACACCGTTTCACACTGAAGCTCTCATGAGTGAGGTACCTTGGCTCCATTTGCAGACAGTCTGTGGCACTTCAGACACCGAGCAGCCTGGCTTCTCAGCAAATTCACTTTGTGTCCATGGACTGTTCAGCTTTATCTTCTGCTAGGAAGGATATTTGTTGTGCAATTGATACAAGTTGGAGTGGGATTGCTCCATTACAGCCTTCCCCTCTGAACACACGGAACTTACTGACTGGCGCCTATTCCTTTTTTTTTTTTAATTTGGTCTTGTTTTGATTGTTTTCTTTGTTGTTGTTTTGTTGTTGTTGATGTTGCATGAGAGGAAATGGGAATGGCAGATTTTCTGTGGTTGTCATTTGAGAGCTAGCAATTGTCAAGAAGGGTGTGGTGGTAGACCCTGCTGGTATGTGTTGGGTGCTTAATTCCTCTTCTGACTACCATACCCAGGTATTTCATTAATTCCTACTAGTGCTGATTGTGGAGAGTTACAAAACTGGGACTGCGACTTTTGGGCAATGTTAATTCCAGGAAATAGCTGCATTTTTTCCAGTCGGCAACTTCCAAAATGACAGCGCTGACTGAGTGCTGCTGTATGAGAGCGGTCAGCTTTTGGGATATTTCATTTCAGAGATGAGGTTAGGGAGTGACTGATTACTTGTCTGCTATTGAGCTGCTTGAAGACTGCCACATCTTTTGTTTGAATATGTCAGAAGACAAAAATGCTATTCCTTATGAAGTGAGGCCATTGCGAATTTTCCACTCTTTAGAAATAACAACTACTCATCATGATGAATATCAGGATTCGCTTTTTCACAGCCCTGAGACTTTATGAAATGCTGTAAATTTCAGTTTTGTAGCCAACAAAGCTTGGTCGTATTAAACTGAATCTGCTGTCAGGTATGAAAGGAAGTACTAATTTTAAAAAGAGTTTATGAAGAGAGTGATATGAGTTTAGGCCCTGCATGCTGGGTCTGTGTGAAGTATCTTTGTCACAGTGTGTGGGTTTTTGTGCAGCTAAATGGGCCAGGCAGAACCAGCTGGAGGGAACAGGGCACACACCAGCAGGCAAGTGGGGAGGCAGTGGAGCTTCAGGCTCAAGAAGGCTTGACCACAGCTGCTTCAGGTAACAAAAGAGAGCCCAAAGTCCTCAAGTCCAAACTGCAGAACCTGTGGCTTTTTCTCCCCAGTTAGATTGTTTTTTTTTCTTGGAATTATGCTTGATGTTTTCCTAATTGTTCCACTCAACCCAGTAGTTATGTGAGGAAGCCAATCACAGTGATTTAAACATTTCTGCAAGAGACAGATGAGCAGATCAGTAGTTCTTCTGGAAAATGTGCTGTTGTGTTTGGAAATAAATCCTGCTCTTAATGTAGGGACAAATGCAAAACCAAGCAGGTCTGTTATTAGTATTTCCTATTTAAAATAGACTTCAGTTTCTGATATTAAAATTGCAAATGCTATAAAAATATGGTGAATTATGTGTTCTAAAGAAACCTCTTGAGGTTTCCTGTAACTAATTATTTACAGTATGAAGATCTGGCATAACAGGTATAGGCATCCTGGCGATTATGTATGAACATAATCATGGCCTGTCAGATGTTTTTAATTAAGCTTTCTCTAGTCTGAGTGCTCGAGTGGTGATGAACATTAACATCCTTCAGTGGAGCAGTGCAAAACCTATGTGCAGGCTGCGGTCATGTGCAATGTTCAGTTTTAGGCTTCAGAGTACACATTTAGCTTGAACCTGGGTGAGGGGTGATCTTATGCTTGTGCCTTGGTGATTTCTTCTCCCTACTGTTCTGTTTGCAGCTGAAGAGATCTTTGAGTCTCCTTAAGTGTAAACTAAGCTAGACTCTAAGGAGCTTTTCTGCAGCTCACAACTCATGATCCCATGGAGGGATCTCAAAGGCAGCCTGGATACTTTCCCAAAGTATGCTACAATATCAGGTTCTGCAAGGTCAACTATACTTCTAGTCCTTGTTCTCAGGACAGCTGCTCAAGTATGACTAACACATTACCTGATGTCCATGTAATTGGACAGTAATACTGGAAAGCTGGGAATTTGGCCTGATGCGTATTCCAGGTTGAGGAAAGTGATTTTTCTCCTCTATCCATCTGTGGTATGGATATCTCGAGTTCTGTGTCCCATGTAGAGCTCCCCAGGGCAAGGAAGATGTAAACCTCAGAGCAGTGTGACCTGCTGGCCTCAGGGTGGTTGGGCTCACAGCATCCAGGGAGCCCCTCTGCCTACTGCGGCTGTGCAGCCCCAAGCAGAGAAGAATAAAGGCAGGGAAGAGGACAGAATTGGTGTCTTCAGGTTCTCAGTGGATGGTCAGAGAGAAAGCAGAGCCTAATCGCTTCCCAGAAGGGCAGAGAAAGTAAGGGAGGAAACGGGGACACTGCAGTTGATCACAGCATTTCGGTGCAGGGAGAAACGCTAAGCAGAAGTGCTCACTGTAGCTAACAGGGTAAGACAAGGGACTGGTTTTCCCCAGTAGAATTTCCCATTGCTGCCAGAGGCTCCACTGATCACAACTGTAGCAGGGTTATATATACAGGGGGACCTATTCTGCACTGAGTTGCACCCAGCTGATTTGCAATATGGAGCTTTTAACTTCTTTGAATCTTCCTATGGGATCTAAATAGATCCAGATTCACTTAGCTGTACAAATCAGCACTCAGAGCTGGAGCTGCACAAGCTCTCCTGCACCCAGTCCAGTGTGTGCTCTTTGTTTTCATTTTCTCTCTTTTTCTGGGGGGGAGGAGGAGAGAAGGGGTGTTGGAGGAGATGGTGGCAGTCCTGCTTTTTAAAGAGGGAAACTGCTGGCATGTAAAACAGGTTGTTGCTTGCATGAATATCTATGCGTGGTCATTTAGGAGTGCTCAGGCATTCCCCAGTGTTGTGTACAAAACTGTGTGAACTGCATACAATTTAGGGAAACAAGTGTGATCATAAAGAATTGCTATGCAAAGTGTAGTGGCTCAGCTTTTGTCAAAAAGTAAGCTATGTAAATAAAGCTAATGCTGGTGAAGATGATGGAATTAAGATTAGCAAGTAATGAGTAAAATGATTTACTTGACTAGAAAGAGAAAGTGTATGAGAATCTTATCTGGAAAACAAATGTGAATCCTCAGATTCCATTGAAGATACCGCGGCTGGTGGCAGCTCCAGATCGGGTCCATTAAATATCCACACGAGCCCTGAAAGGGCCGCTTTTAGCAGGGTGAGCTGTGCAGGCTGCATGTAGCACGGTTACAATAAGAATCCTCCTATTGCTCAACCACTTCCTGCAATCATCGTCCGTGACTGTAACAGCTGGAAATTAGTTGAACAGGATCCTCTTTCTGTTCATTTGCTTATGATTATAATTGAGGTAAAACCGTCCTTTTTAGAAATTAGTTAGCTTTTAAGTTCAGACCCAAAGCTTTCCATTACTCAAATGAAAGAGGAGAGAGAAAGTGGTTTGTGTTTTATTCATTATCAGCTTCTTAAGTGTCATCTTTTTGTTTTTTTTTTTCTTTTTAACAAATGTTTGAAAACACAAGTCATGCAAATCTGTGATTATGTGCACAGTGATTTGTAACATCAGTTTTTTGGTTATTTGCATTCTTGATAAAGTAAATGCCGTCTGTTATTACATATAGCTGCTCTATGGAAATCACAGCGCCTAAACAAACTGCGTTATGAAAAACATGTGCTTTAAGAACCTGTTCTCTGAGGACATTTAATTTCCATTTAGAATACCAGTTTTAAAATTAATGACTCTGCTTCAAAACGAAAATTCCCCTTCTCTGACCTCCATTGACTCCTCAAATATCGCTACTTTGTCCCAAGAAAGCTCCGGCTTTTTAAATCTCGGCTCTAATTCCTCTTTGATTTTGCATCAACACCTTAATGGGGAAAAAATTTGCCACAAATCAGCATCTGATTAGCCCAAATCATCCCTCCTAATCCCCCTCCAAAAAAAACCAACACACAACGTGCAAAATGCTGCTGTGCGCCCATGTAACATCTCTGTAAGTTTAAAAACCCAGGTGTATCGATGAAAATAAATAGAACATTTTAATGAAAACTCATAAAATTGTTGGACATCTGCTCCAAATTGTTCAACATTTTAGTGGTTAACAGATTTTGTGCACCTAGATAATGAATTACTCGTTATTATTGGCATAAATAGTAGCTGAGGGGCTTTTTATAGCAAGATCAGAAGCCTCTTTGTGAAAGCTCTGGCTTACTTTATAGTCTTTTGGCAGATGCCTATTAGAACCAATAAGTTTAGCTAAAAAAAGGGAGGCAGAGTTAAACACAGGAAACAAGAGTTGAATGTCCGCCAATAAAAATGATCACAAATCAGGGCTGCTGATGTCATAACCCTTGGGGTCAGAGGTTGGGCACGGAATAAATGGCTCTGAAAGGGGCAGCCTGTCTGCAGGGCTGAGCTGTTGTTGGCAGGCAGGCCCGGCCATGAGTAAATGGGAGGCACAATGCCGCCAGTAGGCCTCATTAGCGGCCGGCCGGGCGAGGAGAAGTGTTTGATGAGTCCTACACGTCCCACTGTGGCACTGTGTGATGTAAATGGAATAATTACTATGATCTAATGGGCGTCTCTTTTGCATGCGGGCCCCCGGTGAATGGAGCCCCTCTTTTATGGCATTCAGCCTGGGTTGTGTAAACTGTGGGGTGCCGCTGGGGATGGGAGCCCGCGAGGCCGGCGGCAGGTCCTTGCCGACCCGTTCGCATTCACCGCGAACAGAAAGAGGAGGCCAAGTAATTTGCTTCCCTGCCTTTCACCACGAGAGTGGCAGATTGAAGGTCACACTCCACTTGGCAGGACTTGAGTTGCGCTCGGTGCTGACGCCGGCTTGGACAGATGCGGCGTCCATTTGCGGGACTGCCGAGGCCGGGCCGTGTAATGGCCCCGTGTGAGCTGCCAGCCCCGGCGGGCGCCGGCTGTCTGCCCTTCTATTCCGGACTTCTTCGTCGGAGCTCCGTGTGTCTGCATGCACCAGCTCTGCACGGGGAGCAGCTCATGCTGTGCTGGATCGAACCCCGATCCAGACATAACAAACAGCCCATTGTGGTCTTTATATGGAGCGTTAAAAGTCTGAATTAAAATAATTGCGTTTGTGCAGACGCACTACTTCTTCAGGCTGAAAAGATGCGATTTGGTCTCTATACAAAGATTGTTAGGAATGTCCCGTTAATAACATTATATTGATTGTGTAATACTATATTCCTCCTTTGGATCCAGGCTAATGCAATCCTGACATAACGAGATTTCGTTGTGGCTGATTTCAGATGCCCGTATTAACAATCAGCATTATTTCCTTATTAATTACATGCTTTGTGCATCCATATGGCTTAAATTAAACTTCTCAGACTTTTTTTTTTTTTTTTTCAAGTGGTATAATATTCTTCACCAACTTGCTCCAAAATGTTTTGTGCATTTTTTTCCCTCAGTATTCCCCGTGGGCACGCTTTTTAGGGAATTCTAGAATGACTTTTATTTCTGATGTTTGTTTTTATGATACGCTCGGTGCGTGGCTAATTAGGGCCAAACCATGGACATGTAGAAGTCAATGGAAAAACTCTCTGTGAGTTCAGTAGGACCAGGATTAAAGTGTGTGGTCTACACGAAGTTTGATGGAATCCAGTCTGCTGGAAAATATTTTTCCATGGGATATTTTATAAGGTCATTTTAATTATGACCTGTACGGTGTTTTGTTGTTTGTGGTCACACGGAATCCGCGCTCATCTTTTGTGAAGACAACACAATCTTTCCTTTAGGGAACATTTTATTTTATTTTATTTTTAAAGAAGGAATAGATTGTGGATACTTGGGAAGGTCAAATCTAGGTCAGCATCAGCGCTCTAAGCAGTACTAAACACATGTTTACATCATTTGGAACCCATTATTCATGGTTTTATATTCCTTATTGTGAAATAATGCATCAACAGTTTTGTTTTGTTTTGTATTTAACTGGTAATATTTGAGCGTTAAACTTCACATTGGCGGGGTGTGGGAGAAACAAACACGTAAAATTACTAGACAAAATAGATTGGAAGTTGACGATCTTCTGTTGCCTGTGGATTCATGGATGTAGTGATGTGGTTTTCTTGGCTACTTCAAAGGAATCCACAAAAAAGCACCTAATAAAAGCAAAACCTATTGTCCAAGTGTAAATTCTTTTTACTAGGGTCAATCTGTTATGCCTTTCTAACAATTTAGAAAATTGTTGGAAGTCCACAGCTTGAAAAAGGCTTGAAACCCCCGATGATCTGTCTTTCATTGTGTTATTAGTTACTTGCCATGATTCTTTGGTCCCTTCCCTTTGCTTCTGACTGCTATGGACAACAAACATGGCTAAAATCAGATAAACCTGGCAGAAAACATCCAAATCTGCCCAGGGCTTGGTCACTGAACCAACAGACAGCAGCTATGTGCTTTTCTTTGCCAAGTGTCTTAAATTGTTTGGTTTCACAAGCACATTTTCCAGATGCAAACGAAGCCAGCTGAGATGAGCTTAGTGCACAGGGAAGCGAAGCAGGCTCAGCATTTCACGCTGCCCCAGTTGAAAGTTCAGAGTACTCAAGCGGCCGAATCTCCCTGATTTCACTTGTTTCACAGAACAGAGACTCTCTGGTCCCTGTTGACAACCCTGCAGTCAACCTGTGTTTTTTTCCTTGGCAGACAGACCCCCAAGAGGGTCAAATAGGATTTTCTGGCTCCTGCTAAATACGAAGGAGTGGGACGCTCAGTGTAACGTGCTGGTGAGTGCACGTTTACAAGACCCTTCCTACTGTCACTTGAGCTGTCTCGATCCAGCTTTGCTTTCTGTTGCTCTGTGAATCAGAGCACCCATAAGTGGGCATGCAGCACGCTGAGCCCTTCCCAAACCTCCCCTGCTTCTACTGCCCCATGTGTACAGCTGCTGCTTGTGGGCAGCACCACGCAAGGCAGCAGGAGTTGGTGTGAGGCAGCCCTTGGTGTGGCTGGAGCTGGCAGCTCTCAGTGCCCTGGGCACGGCAAGCAGGACTTGTGCCAGTGAGTTCAAAGAGCACCAGAAATGAAAGACACTCGCAAAGTAGATTTCCCAGATTGCTCCACACTCAGCAGTTCCCTTGCTGAGTCTGCACCTGAATAAGTGACTCGATTTCTCAGAGGTGTTCACCAGCCTGTAACTCTTGCTGTTCCTTATGATAAATAAGGTTTCAGTGGGAGCTGCTGCCCATTAAATACCTGGGAAACCTTCCCCAGTATGGATACTATTATTAACATTATTATTCCTTTATTTGTTAGAGCTGTTACTTGTTCCTGTAAATATTCTGTGGTGAACTAATCCCTCATCAGGCGGTGCAGTGGGTTGACTGTCATTTACTGCACTTGAAGGTAAACATTACTGATAGAAATCTGTCAGAGGCTGTAAACCACGAAAGCCAGTTTGGAGTTTCAAGCACATTTCTGTCCGTACTTCTTCTCCTCAATCTGTTTCTCGAGACAAAATGGAATAACTGTGAGTCCTGTCCCCTGCCAACCGCTCTGGAAAAGGGTTAAATTTAAATAATAATTTAGTGAGCTGTTCCTGTTGTAGGTGGGGTTTGGAATGCAGAGCACAACAGACCCTCACATTTTTCACTGATTATCTTTAATTACTTGTGAGGGCTGAGCAGCTCGCGTTACCCCCAGGCACCGCAGACTGACAAGGAATCTTCTTTCAAACCATTTATAGTGCATCGCATTATCGAGTAACGAACAGAGCAAAACCGGCACGAAAAAAAAAAAGTTAATTATTACTTTCATTATTGTCAAGAGTTTTATTTACTTCTGAAGCGCTACTTTTAAACACCCATTCTGTTCTGCAAGTGTTGCCAGCACGGAGCTTCTCTGTGGCCCCTCTCAGACCGAGTGCTCTTAGGGACTGACTGCACCTGTGGGTTGAATGCTGGAGGTTTTTATTTTGCCAGACCTTGACGTGGGGTAGAGAAAATGGAGAATCGTCTGTGCTAGAAGGCTTTGCCCACCCGTCCTTTTCTTCTTGCTTTTTCCTTCCCAAAGCTGACGCAGCTGAGTGACTCAAAGCTGAGTGGTGAGAGCTCTGCTGCTGCTGTCACAGTACCTTGTGGGGAGGCTGCAGGACTGGGGGCATCCCAAGATGACAGATCTCTGCCAAAGTGTCAGATTTGGATAGTTGGCATTTCAGGATCACTGTTATGAACCTCGTTTGGTGAGGATAAGGCAGCGCGGAATACAAACTTATTGCAGGGCAGCGGGAAGGCACAGAGGTTTAATATGCAAAGAAGTATGACATAGTGCCTCACTTCTAGGAACCTCCAGCTGTGATTTAAACACAGAACATCCCCTTGTAGCACACAGGGGCAGTGAGGATCTGGGGCAGCACACAGGATTACTGGGGTGTGCCACCATCAGGAAAAATCTAGCCTCAGTGTGTTCTCCTTGATGATGGAAGTTTGAACCCGTGTTTCTCACTTTGCTTTCTTTACTGAGATTTAAGTTGTAAAAATACATCTGCAGTTCATAGCGTCTAATTCATGCAATTGAATTTGCCTGAGAAGATGTGGCTTGAGTAACATTTGATAACCAGGCACTGGGATACCCCCATCATTCTGAATGTTAACCCCTCCATGTGTTACAGATGTAATTTAAATTACTAACAAAATATCTAGTGGCCAGAAGTGCAGACATTGCCGCTGTACAAGTAATTGCTTATTAATCTGGGCATGTGCTTGTCTTGTTTTAGCAGTGCCAGATTCCATATGTAATTTGTTTGACCTGTTTGCTTTTAAAACTGGATTTTTTTACTACATCTGCGGGAATGCTAATCGAGCCTTAATAGGCAGATGGAAGTATTTGCAAACCATGTTATTTGTCTTATTTTCAGTACTGTGGTTTATCAAGTAGCTCATGAGCAAATTGAAAGCCAGTGTGTGTGTATACAGATACTTTAAATTGCAACACTGCTGAGCACATCAGGCAGTGGGATTGGATCATGTTTTAGATCAGCGCCTTGGATCATCTGCTAATCTGTCACAATATTTCTACCAGTTCTTACCTCCATGATTATGGCCATCTGAAAGTCAAAGGCTGCTCTCCTGTTTGAGAGCAGTTTGTTCCACAAAGTTGTTCTTGAGCTCTTGTGAATTTTGTTATTGATTTGATGCTAGAAAGCTAAAATCCTGCGAGTCCCTCTGACCAGGGTAGGCTGAAGGAGCACAGTTAGGGGTCTAAATGAACAAGCTGCATCACGGAGCTACTCTGGGGGAAGGCAGGATACATTATGCAGGTTGAAGGTGCATCTTATATTACAATGATCTTGAAATGCCAATATAAATAAATTAAGTGGCTCTGCCAAAAGACAATTTTCTCCTTTATTATTCTACCTTTTCAATTCTAATTAACTTTTTTTTTTAAACAAGGCTGATGGCCTATAGCTATGGGAGGGGAAGATAGAGCAGAGATAATGGGAACATCATCACAAAAACGCTGTGTAAAAGAGTAAGATAGCAAAGGTGAAGCCCATTTAGCACAGGTACTTTACAGTACCCACTAGCTTCGAGCTAATGAGATGGGTCTTGACTGGTCCTCCCAGAAGCTTTGGCAACTTTCTTCTTCTCTGTTTGGAGAGAAACAAGAGCCTGTACTGAGTGAGCTGGGCTGGGCTGGGTTGCAAGCAGCAGTTTGCCACAACCACACTGCAATGAGGGCTGGATGTCAGGACACAGTGGCCCTGGTGACATCTCAGGCAGTGCAGGAATTTCTCTACAGGTCAGGTCAAACTGCATTTGCAGTGGGAGCCCAGGAACCCCCGGGCTGTGCTGCTGAGCTCTGATGATTGCTGGCTGCTGAGAGTTGCTCCAAAGGGAGCAGGTTTCATCCCAGCACAGCTGGGCAGCTTGGGAATATCCCCACGAGCTGTAAACAAGCTGAACTGCTCCAAATGCTCATCACATGGCATCACAGCACCCCGAGCAGGTTCATTCACCTTCTGCAAAAAAAAACATGATGGCCACGTGCAGCTTTAAACTGTGAGACTACATTGCTTCCACTTACCCAGCCTGTCCTTGAGCACTTAAAAGCCACCCAACTTAATAACTGTTAATAACCTTGAGGACCAAAGGAAGCTTTGACTCCCTTTTGTGCCTGTATTACTTCTCCATCAGTTGCCAGGAGGGCATCCTTTGAGTAGCAGCACAGAGAGCACATGTAGCTCAAATCCCTCACTTTCTGAAATCCTTCTTCCATGGTCTTGCTTCAGGAAGTTTCAGATAATACTGGGCAGAGGAGAAACATTTCTTAGTCCCTGTGTGATAAACAGGACAAATCTAGAGGTGATTATGTCCTTACTGCTGCAAAATGCCTTGTTCTGCCTGCAGCCTTTCTTTGCCTGCCCTGCCCTCTGCACCCAGCTAGCTCTGCCTGCAGCAACAGCGGTGCGCTCCAACCTTGCTCAAGTTGAGCTTTAAACCAGTTTGTTTTCTGTCCCAGGGCTGCCAACATGAGGTGCTGGATCTGTTCACAAGATTCTGTCTGCAGAAATTCCCTTCTGAGAAGGCTGCTCCCAGATGGGGCCCAGAAGAAAGCTTTGGTTAGGTTGGACCTGGCTGAACACTGACTGACACAGTGCTGGTGGTGTTGGAGGATCACATTTGTTCCTTCATTTCATGAGGGATCTTGCCCATACCAGAGATACCTGGACACTTCTCTGGTGATGTGGCACATTTCAGAAATACAAAACGAACAAATAAGGTTTGTGTAATGAAAGCAAACAGATGTGAGATCACTCGAGAGTGTGCAGTCCAAAGAAAGGAACCTAAATAACTGTTACATTCCCAGCAGCACAGTCTTGTGAATAACCAGAAGGACCAATTCATTATTTGCCTCCAAATATATCTCCACTCAAATGATCTCAAATGATTCTTCTGTCTGGGGGAATCTCTATTAATAGAGTCTGAGGAAAATAATGTCATCTTTGTCTCTTTCTAAGACATGTCCTTATTTTGTTTTGGACAATGGGGTCATTTATGATGATGAGGTAACTTGTTCTGAATCCTGAAAATGTAATTTCAGATGAACTGTGAGTAGTTTTACTAGCTGTTGAAACGTCTTCGCAACCTCATTTCCAGTTTACAATAGGCAGCATTCTAACACTGGTGTAAACAGCGGCTTGGGCATCTGTATGCTGCCTTGAGTGAAAAGAGGGAAAGAGATTTGAAATAACACGTCAGGTCTGTGAATGTTGCTCTCTTTCCTGTCTTCTTGCCATGTGTTCATCTCAGAGGCACTGCCCACCACCCCAGCCCAGCACAGGGGCTCACAGCGCAGCCTGCGATGGTGGTACAGAGCAGCCAACAGCTGCTCCACGTATAGCAAGTAGCAGCTGAAATGCAGCCCTTAGCCTTTTCCTTGTCTTACAGCAGCTGCTCGTCATCCACAGCGAGCTGCTGATTCTGATCTGAGAGCAGAGGAGCATCTCTGCCCTTCCAGTTTCTCTTATTTTGGAAAAGTCAAAGATCAGGATTTACAACAGAAGCCATTATAGAGGGCTCGTAAACCTCTCAGGCCCGCAGATTGTAAGCAGGTAATTAAAGTTAAGCACCTGCTGCAGTGCTTTGCTGACACGCAGCGCTGTGCCCATGCAGTTCGGGGGATGCAGTGTTATCCCTTCCAGAGGTGCATCCTCTGCCTGGACAGAGGGCAGCAATGCTCTGCAGTGAGGCATTGCCACTTCATGGTATCTGCCACACGTTGTATTTGTGACCGATCCTTGCACAGATGCAAAACTCTTTAATTTATTCAATGAGTTTCGTGTGAGGGAAGCAGAGCAAGCCAGCACTGTCGTTTCTTTCTTGTTCAGACCATACAGGAGCAGATTCTGCAGCAACAGGACTTATATTTGAATGTCAGAGCAGAAAAGGGAAAAAAAATTCAATTTCAGATGGTGTCCATGTGTCCCAGCTTGTCTTTGTCACGATGTGCCTGTATTTAGCAGATGATACTTATAACTTTGCATCAGGGCTAGAAGAACTAAGGAGATGAAGAGAGGAGGGTGCTGGAGTTTGCCGGCAGAGATACTGCTGTGGTTTCAGACTCCATTTAAACTAAGCTCATGTAAGCTGCTGTGCTGATACAAGAAGTAGGTTCGGGATTGCTGCTGCCACAATTTATGGCTGCATTGTAAATTAACCAGGGCAGCTCAGCTGCTGTAAACTAGTTCAAGTTTATTTCAAGAGTATTTTCACATAAAGCTGGATTGCTTTAATTATCTATTTTAAAACCACATCATTTTGTTAATCCACTGTAACTTTTTATATGCAAAGTAGCTTTCAGAAAATTGATGAGGTGCCAAATTCTGCACTGCCAGTGTTTCTGCTTCGCTGAAGGTTTGGACCTTCTGTACAGTTACATTTAAGGACAGAACTTAACCTCTTCTCCCCTGTTAGAGCAGAGAGGGAACAACTCTTGATCTCCTTAATTTGTGTGATTGCAGCGGGTCATGTGAAATATGAGAAATACTTTCTTTTCTAGCCAATAAAACAGACATCATCTTCCAAGGAAAAACATCTTGGCTTTTTCTTATCAGTCTGCTTAGCAAAACAACAACCCAAACCAACAGAAAACCGCACACTAACTTCCATACTGTGCTAAGATTAAAAGCTTTGAGCAGAGGGTTTCACCCCAGCACAATAAAGGCGTTAAGCTGTTCTTTTTGTACTCTTTGCTCTGTGAATGAATTTCAGTTCTTCGTGCCTTATTTACCCTGTGATTTATTTTCCCTCCCTCCTCTACCCAAATAACCATGGACAAGAAAGACTCTGCCAAGAGCAGCCTCTGTAGTGATAACTCCAGTTTGGAGGACAGGTGAGAGTTTCACAGAGACTGTCCTGGTTGCAGAAAAGGCACCTAGAATTGCTCACAGCCACTGACCTCTCCCTCTGTAACCCACCAGCAAACAGTGCTGCAGATCTCTGCAGCCATGCTGGGCATCTGCAGGTAAAAGCATCCTCAGTGTGACTGGAAATGCTTGGGAAGTGGCTCAGCAGGTGGGCTGCTTCTTTAGTCAGTGCAAATGAGGGTATTTCCACCAATACATTGGAGTAGAAGTGACTTTGTACTGCTTTGAGTCCTGGCCCGTTGGAGTCTCATATCAGCTTTAGCTAAACAGTGCTGGATGGCTGTCTTCATGCTATTACGCTATTTGCAAAATGATTGTAATTAACTAGATGATGACTTAATAAACGTGTAAGATAAATTCTTCTTGGCTGCAGTGCAAAAATGGTTGGCAGCTTCTGCTTTCTTAAATTAAAACAAGAAGTTGCTTCGACATTACATTTCCAAACAGGCAAAAACTTGCATTGCCATTTGCAGTGGTAAAACAAAACGATGACAGTAGTGTTGTTCAAGTGGGTTGTGCTGGAAATTGTTTGGCTTCAAAACTCTCATTTATTTGCACACAAAGCTCATTGCTTTCTTTTCAGCGCATGAGGGGTAACACGGCTATCTATACATGATTGCTTATTGTATAACTCAGAATATTTGCTTTTCCTGTGATGTATGCTTATGTGCATTTGGATTAATTGAGCGAATGCTTCCTCTCTAATTCTCCCTTTCGTTAACTGCACGCCAACTGGGTCTCTTTAAAAGAAGCCATAATGTGGTTCAAAAAAGCGACGCGCTTATTTTAAGCATTTTCTTTCTACACTTTTTCTCCAGCTGTAGTTAATTTCTATGTGATTAGCCTGACCTTTCACCCGTTAAGGAAGTAGTTTAGCAAAGGGGATAAATGTGGCCACTGAGTGTGTGTTTGGTGTGCGTTTATGTATATATGTAATCATAATCTTTTTATTGGTTTGTGTTCAGCGTGGAGAAGTTCTGAT
This sequence comes from Excalfactoria chinensis, assembly GCF_039878825.1. Taxonomy (NCBI): domain Eukaryota; kingdom Metazoa; phylum Chordata; class Aves; order Galliformes; family Phasianidae; genus Excalfactoria; species Excalfactoria chinensis. The sequence continues at coordinate 11,146,085 of NC_092839.1, read as the reverse complement.
TCCAAATATTTGTGCACCTTTTTATCTGTGCTGAATGTGAACATCAAAATGATGCATTTTTCCCCATGCAAAGGATTTTGATGAATGCAGCATTGCAAGAAAAGTCCTAGTTTGTTTTTCTTAAGTCTTACTGAACTAAATTGAACCACATTAAACAGTTACGTTTCCTTCTGAGTTCCTGCCTGCATTTTAAGTACATCCAACTACTGGTCAGGTATTTGGGACTCTAAAATGTTGTTTGTGTTTATTAAAGGGTTATGAATTTGCACAGAATAAGTCCAAAATAAGACACGGCTCTGCAGTGCAAGCACCAAGGGAGAACAACAGCTGAGAGAGAAAACGACCTCTGGGTCTCTATCAGCAGGCAGAGGGCCTGATCTTGCTTTTTCTCTCTCAAGCATGGGTCCCTGCTGTTTTGCCTCTCTTAGCCCTTGTGGAGAGGAAGCTCTTGTGGATTCGTGTGTTACATGAAAAGGATTAATTAATTGTATTGTTGCCTTTTGCTCCTGTTTGAGCCTGCAGTGATTTGAGAATAAGAGAATAACTCGCCTTGGGATCTGCCTCTGGGTCTCTGCTGAACGTTTAACGTGCTTGTGTTTGAAAGCCTGGGGCATTTATCCTTGTCCTGCTCCAAAGAGGCTGCCCAGGGGGTGATGCAGGTTTGGATCCAGAGCTGAGCTCCCGTCATTTGTGGGTCATAAGAACCAGTGCTAAGGCAACAACTCAGATTTAATTTGGAGCTGCTTTTCAAATGTCACAAGTTACAGGAAGTGACTGGGGGAGAGATGACTCGGCCCTTTGTTTCCTCTTAGTTTGACTTGAGGTGTGCTACAAACTCAGCAAGAACAAGACTGTGAATCTCTAAGCGCTGATGGAAGGGTGGCTCAGAAAGCCCAGTGCTCTGCTCCCAGCCCAGTGCTGCTGCCCGCTGAGCACTACCACTACCAGTGGTTGCCTGTGGTTGTCTGTATAATAATGACAGTCAGGTGGATTCTTAAAATCTCTTTCTTTCCTCCATTTCTTCAGAATGTGTATTTTTCTCAGCCTGGTTTCATTGGTTGGGGAGTTTCATTCCTTAGGAACCTTGGACAGTGTGTTTTCCTGCTCAGCTAGCAGAAAAGATAGTGACATAATGCTATAGATGTACAGCTCTTATTGTCATTTGTCACTACTAACGAATAAAACTAAGTTACCTGAATGTCCTTTACTCCTCAAATGGCCCTTTTCAGTTCAGTGCTTCAAACTGGGAAGTGTTCCATACCTTGAGATATGCCTTGTGGCAGCGCTGCCTTCCAGACGGAAGAGAAGCCGATACGAACTTCCACCAGAATGACTTCTTATTACGATCTCCCAGCTTTTAATTTTGCGATGACCTTTTCATTTGGGAAGCAGCTTTCCCTGTCTGCGTGCTGCCAGCCTGGAGACGAGCCCTGTACCTGTGTTGTGGCGTGCATGTTGGCGCGTGGCTGTCACCGCGGGAGGATGATGCATTGTGAGAATGTTGCCTAAAGCACAGGAGCAAAGTTCGCATTCGCAATCCGCTTAAATTAAAGCAGAGCTTGGCATGCTCAGCAACAGTTCAAAATCCGATCCTGTGTTGTCACAAATTTTCTGTCATTTGCTTAATGATAGCTTGAATTGTGCATGCTATCAGCTTTCCTTTCCTTTCTGTAGGGAAATTTGTGTTGTCCCTATTACATCGAGAGCTCTGGAGTTGAAAGCTGCTAGCAATAGCACTGCTACGCTCCTAATTTGCCAGAGCGGTAAGAGCTGCTCACAAAATAGTCTAATTTCAGCATCTGTCAAAGAAATGAGTCCGATCAACAGTAGAGTTCGTTTGATTGCTTTGAAAAAAATTAAGTGCTGCCTTATGACACACAAGGCATAAATTAAATCATAACTAGATCAAGATTACTGACAAGAAGTGATGACAGGTGTTGTGAATAAGATGACACGGGGCTGCTGCCCTGTGTAACAACTGTCAGTCATCGGCCAGTTCTGAGGTTCTGTGGCGAATGGGGAATGGTTCCTAGAAACGCGTAGGAACTGTTATTAACAATCACATCATCAAAAAATAATTCATGGCACAAACATTTGCTTCTTAAACAGCTGCAGACACATCTCATACAGCAGCGTTAGTTCCAGCCAGGAGTGTAATACTGCAGGTATATTCAGTAGAGTGGTTAGGATGGTGTCTAATAAGGATACTGGACTGGGACAGGGGAGGGCTGGGCTCGCACTCTGGCACAGCCCTCTCGGTGGCACCAGGAGAAGCTCATCCCATGAGTGTGGCATGCAGTGTGCCACCTGCTGTATGTCTGGCCCATGTGGCTGCTGGCTGCCAGGTGAACCCCCTGGATCCTCTGTGGAGCTGCACACCCAACCTTCAGTCATTAAACGTCATGAAAACACAGCGACTGATAGGGGCAGGGTGGAAGGCTCAGCCTTTGCTCCAGGGAATTACGCACAGCAACGAGAGTGAGTGCTGCTGAGATTGCAGTGGTCCTCCATGTGTAGACGGATCATCCCCATATGCTGTTATTTAATAGATGCAGACTGAGCACAGATATGTAGATGAAATTATATCATCTCTATTGACACGTTTGACACTCATATTCCCCCAACTAGATTCTGCAGTCTCCGCTGCAGTTTGGGTTGAGTAAAAGGAGAGCTCTCCCCTGCAGCACTTCACAGGGGTGTTTGTGGGCAGAGAAATGGACGGGTGGGAGATGTCTGCTACACAGACCCTGCGCATCAGCATCCTTCTTCAGGGAGATGCATCATTATGTCTGAACTGCGCTGTTTATGAAGTATCATTAGCATTATTCAGTTACTGACTTCAGATGTCTTCTTCTCTGGTCAGAGCAATCATTATAGGTTTATCCAAGAGGAGCTGTGACAGATGTCATGGTTTGTTACAGTCATTGTATGCCAGATTTAGCCTCCAGTTATGTACTGCTTGAGTACTTTCTCTAAAAGCATCTTGTGAGTACCCTGCAGTAGAAACAAGTGACAAGGACTTCAGATGTATTTGTGACATTGAATGGACGCGTTTTTAGGATGAGATTATGATGTGGTAAGCAGGCAAACAAAGAAGCAGGAGATCCTTTGCACAAAGCCAACTCCCTGCCTTTTCTTAACTCTGTCCTTTCATTTACATGACATACTAATAGTAGTCAAGTGAACTAAATTGTCCTGCAAATATGGGGCTATGGGTTTGTTTTTATTTTTGCCCTGTTGCAGAACTGTTACACTTGTTTAATATGAGCTGTATTTTTCTTAAAGCTCAAACTGCTGTGTTAAGTGTTGTGGCAAATTGTTAAGAGGATGAAAAAGGAAGGAGTAAATAAGAGTGGCTTCTTGTGACACGGGGATGTGGGACCAAGCTCAGTTACTGACTGGGATTGGTCTTCAGCTCCAAAATGCACAACTAGCCCCAGTCCCTGTTGAGTGGACCAGTATGTAAGCAGAGGCGATAGGTTATAACTCTGACTAACTGTGAAGACAGGATCCAGTGCTGTCACGTATGCCTGAACTCAAAAAGAATTTGTGTGTCATTAGACATGCCGTTGTTTTGGGACAAGTGGTAACCTTCTGCATCAGGGGCCTTCTCCCCTCCCTGTGTGTGCTGGGGATGCTCTCTGGCTTTGTAGGCTGGGTGAGGAACTGCGTTTAACTGACACAGTACTGCTTGTTCCATATGTACGTGGGGAGTTACAAGCTGGCAGCAGTCACTGAGTGCTGTGTTCCAGGTCAGCTACCAAGTGCTCGTGAAGAGGACATGTAAATACCATATGTTAAGTTTGACTGATGAAAACAAATACACAAAACCCTGGAGAACTCACTGGTGTCATCATAGACCTCATAAATTCTTTCTTGCCCGCTAGAGAGAGAAGTGAGAAAATGAGTGGCAGAGCATGGGTTACCAATTCAGTATTTAATGGATGCTCCAAAAGTTGAGAGTAAGGATGTAACAATGACCTCTGTAACGATCTGTAAAAAAAGATTGTTGTGGAGGCTTTTATCAAAAGTAATGCTTCTGTTCTAAGGCATTGGACGTGAGTCTTTATCCATCTCACCAAATGATCAATAGGATGCTTCCAGAATAACTGCATTCTTCTGCAAAGGCCTCTTGTCCCATTGATGCTTTCTAAGGGACACTGCTGCCATTTGCTCCTTAATTAGGAGATTAGGAGAATTCTTTGACTGAAAATTAAGAATCACGATGGCTTATTTTTATCACTAAAAGATCACTCCAGCAACTTCCTCCAGGAAATTGCAAAGGGAAGTCATTATGTGAAGGGGGCTGGGGAGGCAAAAGCCAGCTAGATTGTGCATATGAACCCCAGATGAAATGCATCCCCTGTCTGCGAGGGGGGCAGAAGTGGTGTTTACTAGGTCATTTACCATGTTCTTGTTTTTAAAGTTTCCTTTTCCACGATTACTTGTTGACCTTAATTGTTTCCATGCCCATGAGATAAGTCTTTGTACTTCCTATGAAGGCTTAACAGAGAGGTCTGGGGATTGCTTTTGCTAATTGCCCTGTATTCCTTCATTTCCCCTGAGTATCTGTGGCAAGCCTATTCCCACATATGCTACCAAAATCCATTTTAATAGAAGGGGCAGCAATGCACAGCTGACGACATATGTTTAGCTGCATTCAGTACTCGCTGAAGCATGCCTATCATGTTACATAAAAGGAGAAGGTCACTACAAAACAAACAGCTTTTTACAAGCTACGGCTTAAGGATCCCGTCCTAAAGAACTCTTACGCTTCCGAGAGAGGCAAATCAGCGTGTCCTTGAGCTCTGTTCTGTGTCGAGGCTTTTTTTTCCTTTTGCATAGATTAGAAATGCTGCTAGTCTCCCAGGACAACCTGTGGACAACATTCCCTTCTGGCAGAAATAAAGCTGTCCTGGGCCTGATCCTCAGCTCCCTGCAGCCACCCCAGCAAGATGGAGCCACCTGCCCCCACCCTGCACACCTGCTGCTGCTGGGTGCTCCTGCAGTACCTGGTGCTGGGCTGTGGGATGGGTTGGCTGATGTCAGTGGAACTATTTATTTTCTTTTCATATATATATATATATATTTCCCTCATAAACTGACTTGGTACAAGGTATGAGGTGACTCGGAGGAGATTTCTTGATGAAAATCCCTTTACTTTTAATGAGAGTGGTATGCACCAGTCCCTTCTGTGCCCATGTTTACCACTGGTACAAAGCAAGGGCTCTTCCCTGGGGGCTGGAGGAGAGAATTCAAAGCTTGCTCCATGTCTGGGCCGATAGCCTCTCCTGTCTGCAGATGGGCACGGCCTTGGGCTGAGGAGTCCATGTCTTTGCTGGGTGTGCTGGGGCTCTCTCACCCAAGGCAGGTTGGGGGCAGAGGGCTGTAGCCCGCAAATCCACTGAGACAGGAAGATGTTGCTTCCTGAGCTCAGTCCTCGTGTGATGTAGCTTGAAGCAGCTGCATGGCAGAATCTGTAAGGGCATCCTCGGATTCAGCCTTTCCGCATTTTTTGGAGCCTTTGCAGAACTCACCTCCCCTGGGAAGCACTGCTGATTCAGCAGATTCCTGCAGACAAGGACTGTTTGTGGCACTGATTCATTCATTTCTGTTATTTATACCGCTGCGTTAGGTGCTGTGTGAAGCAAGAGCAAAGCACTGCTCGTGCCCCAGGGGTGTCTGAAGTCAAGAAGGCATTGTACATGAGCATGTCACTCACAAGAGGGTTGAAGGAGCAGCACTGGCAGTCAGATGGGTAAAAAAGAGTTGTGCTTCATATCTGAACAAAATCGTAGCCCCTCCACTTTATTTCTGCATGCAAGTCTTGTTTATATGAGGATGGACTGCTCCAGGTGTCTGCGCAGAGCTGCAGCCTTCCAGCCCGCTGGGTGTGCTCTGCTGTGCTGCAGCAGGAGGGCTATGGGGCCCCACACCCAGCTCACTGCTGGGAGGGACTGCAGCCCATAGCTATTGCTGGGATGTTGTTTGTTACAGATAGCCAGATACCTGCAGCCAGCAGGACCTGATGCATCGCAGGGATTTATAGAAGTATGTTTCTTCCCCACCTGCACAAATGTTTCTTCTGTTGTTAAATAATGCCTAATGTACATAGTATCTCATCTCAGAGGATCATGATTTCTTCCAGACTTCCATGTGAAGTGTCCAGCTCTGCCAGCTGTGGGCTTTGTGCTAATCTCAGGGTGCTTTTGTGGTACTACAAACTGAAATGTCAGGGTACAGCAGGAGCAAATCTGCTGCCAACACGGGTGCAGGTGCTGATTTGCCTGGGGGAAAGTTAACTTCTTTCAGTTATTGGATTTTGCAGCGGATTTCCCCCCTGTTCTTATTTTCTTTTTCTTCAGTGTAGGTGTTAAAATGATGCAAATGGTTTCAGCGTTCTTTTGGGGTTCCTTCATAGAGCTGGAGCTGCTGGTGACGGGGCAGCAGCACTCACTTCTCAACAGGTGCAGAAGTCCTGCAATAGGAATGTGTGCAGCCTTGTAGCAAAATAGACATCAGTTAATCTCTCATGCCTAGATGATTTTACTGTGACATTCTGCCAAGCAGCCTGAGGCAGTGAAAAATAAACTGCTAGCGTTATAGTATCATTATGTTTCTGATTCTCCAAAGAAGCAATATTTGTTTGCTTTTCTCTGAAGTGTTTCATGTCACCATGTAGATTCTCTTCCCTTCTTTTCAGGGGTAGGAAGAAAAGCCTGGCAATGACTTCACAGCCCGGGTTCTGTCCTGCTTGGTGCTGGAGAGATGGGTTTGCTTCTCTTCCTCTCCTTCTCTTTCCTTTCTTCCTCCCCCTCCTCATTTTTTCCTTCTTTTTGCTTTATCCTTGGGACAGCACTGAGTTCAGAAGCAGCTGTAGGGTGGCTCTCATCACAGATGGGATTTGAAGTGCATTTCCAGAAATCAGGCTTTTTCTCAGCACACAGCACAGAAATGTGAACAACCCATGCGCAAAACACCTCATTTCTCTCTTCTTTAGTGATATCTCTGCAGTTGATTTTGGCTGATAAACATCATTCTTATGCTACTTGAGTGACTGCTGAAGAGGTCATAAAAGCTCTCAACAAGTAAACTTTATAAACAAGTCATTGAACTGATGGTCTGACCTAGAGATGGCTGTTCCCTATTGTCCAGGAGATGAAAAGTTAACTTGCTTTTCTTTGAAGACTTTCATAGATATATTTACAATGACAATCACCAAATTACAGTGACTTGGCATCCTGGGAGCCAGCGTTTCTGCTGGGCGTCTCACTGAAAGCTGCCTTTTACTATTGCAGATAGCAGAAAAATGTGAGGGAAATAATTCTATTGCTGTGGTTTTGCCCTGTTTAACAGCAAGTGCTGGATCTTTGTGCAGTGTGGAAACGTGCAGCATTTCAGCTCTGCTCGGAATTTGTGGGAAAGCTGAAAAGAATCAGGGAATTATGGCCACCTGTTTCCATTAGAAATGTGCCAGGGAAGAACCATAGCTGCAGGTTAACCTGCAATGCACAGCCTTAACGTTTGGTGATTAAATGTGAAAAATTGCCTTCTCTGGATCTTACAGTGTGGAAAAGGATTTCAGCCACAAATGTCAGAGGTACGATGAGCAGGAGAGAAAAGATGCCATTAGAAAAACCCAACAAAACACCTTGAAAATTGTCCAGCTGTGTTTCAGCACAACTTTTTTTCTGTATTTCCTACATCAACGTTTGCCTGGAGGGAGGGAAGGAAAGTGATGACAGGGCAATGTTACAACAGGAGAAAGACGATTAAGGGTGGCATTTAAAAACAGAAGTAACAGTGAATGGTATTGCGAATAGCAGTGCTGGTTTGTAGGGGTTGTAATTCCACGGTTTGGAGGTTACATGGACTGGCTGTTATTTATAGGATTTCTTATAAACATTAGAAAAACGTGCATTTCAGAACTGATACTCTTCATATCCGAGGAGAAATTAGCATGTCTGTATGGCAAATGGCAAATACTGAACAGAGAGAATTGAGATGAGTGCATAGCGAGACATCTTCCCAAACTATCTGTTAAACCCGAAGAGACAGAATGAACGTGCATTGCAAGTCCTTGAGTGGACTGTTCTCTGTAGAAGAGAGAATTTCTGCTTAGGATATATTGCATTTTTACATAGCACTTTTTGCTGTAGACTTTGATTTTTTGGGTGAAGTGATTCGCATCTGTCATCCTTTTTTTGTTTCCGTGTTTGCATAAGGAGGATCAGCGTCCAAACCTTTAAAGTATTTCAGCAAAAAAATCCATTTAAAATTGGCACAAAAAAAGGGGGGATTGATTTCCTCAGGAGTTTACGCCAGGGCAGGATCTGGCTCCTGTGCTGGCACACAGAATGCAGAGCGATACCCATGTGCTGAACTGTGAGTCATTGCCTCACGTTTGGAAAGGAGATTTCTTGGCCCCACTGGAAATGTTGGGTTAGCAGCACTTTGCCTGCTTGGCTCTGGCAGTTGTCTTTTATTTTCTTTTTTTTGGAACACAAAATAGATGGCAAGGAAGAGCTGTCAGGATTCCCCAAATCCTTCTTTCCTTCAAAGACATCTCCAGCATCTTTCTGCAGTAGTCCAAGTTTCCCTGGGCTTCTTTCATTTCTCTTGGCTCAAGGAGGGCCTGCTGTCTGCTTTCTGCAAAGTCCCTGCACTTAGGGGAAAATTAGGGAGGAAAAGAAAGAAAAAGAGGAAAAGCAGTTTTGGGGGAGAAAAAGAAAATCATTATCCCCCAAAATTGCTGTTACAGCCTCTCTGAGTGTTGGGACCATCATGTTCCTTACGCTGATTAGCTCCATTTCAGAAACATGGGGTGTCCTTGGAAGGAGCTGGGCTGCACTCACCTTCCTCAGAGCCACTGGGATGTGGGGCTGCAGCCTGGATCCTGGTGCTGCTGCTCATCCTGCTCCTTATCCTGGCTCTGTGTAGCCCAAGGAGAGCAGTGCCATCAAACCCTGCTGGGATGGGATGGCCAGGCCATGGGGAGCCCTGGGCTGGGGTCCCCAGTGTGCGTCACCTGGCACAGGGTGTGGGAACACAGCTACTAACACAGGTGCTTTATTACTGCTCAGGGGGAAAGCAGCAGAACTACAAGGATGTGCTCGTAATATTCTGCTGCTTGTCTATCCGTAACCCTGTATCAGAGTAGTGCTAGTTAATGCCATGTGTATGTGAAGGGAAAGGGTGAATACTACCAAGGCAGAGGTTGTCATCGCCAGGCCCTTCTGCAAGAGTTACACAGTAGGCGAAAATGAACTAAAATTGCATCAGGAATGAGTTTGGTTTGTAGGATGGCTCCTGACTGAAGGCTACTTTTTGGCCCACTTTGATGTGTTGAAGAACAAGAACTTCCAGTACCAGTTCTGCTTATGTGCATAAAACGTGGGGGTTGGAGGGAAAGAAAAGTGACTTACTGGTTCTTTTCCTTCATTAATGCAGGCTGTAGTCCACTGGACTGCCTATAAAGTGTGACAGATAACAAATGCTCGGCGCTACCTAAGCATAGAGGCCAGTCATTCCTGAAGTATTTGTACCCCTGTGGTTTGAATAGCTGGGTAGTGAATGACAAACCCCTCTCTTGCATTCATGTTTTTCTTTTCCCATTGCTGAGCCTGGTGCCCTTTGCATTGTTTATACCTTGTCAAACCTGTTTTAAATAAAGCCTGGTGCTGCTTTCTCGCTCTTGTCAGGGAAATTGCTGCCCTCTTCTGGCCCACAGCAGTTTTCCACCATCGGGAGGCGTCTCCGACCGAATGCCAGTTTCAACGCGATAATACAACCCAATATGAAATTAATTAAGGCTAAACAATAGTTTCTTTAAGACTAAATCAGAAACGAGAGCAAGCAGCCCTATCTAGGACAATAGGATTGGATCCAAATGCAGTTTTACAGACGTGTCCCGCCTCCCCTGATCAGAGTGCATTTAATGAGATTCATGCAATTTCTTTCCGAAAACAATAGCTTTAACCATTGGTTGCATAACCCAGGATATCCAGCTGAGGCCCCCCAAGTACAGAGTGTTCCACAAAAAGGAATGAGAAAAACTCTTCTAACTCAACTGAAGTAATTAAAACAAGATCTGGATGAACAGCCGTCCCGGTGAGATGTGTTCCCGGGGGGTCAGGGGGTAGAGAAGGCGAGATAAACCTCCTGAGGGCAGAGTTCCATTTGCCCACGGCTGTCCTCGCTTCTTTCTGCTGAATTAGGACTGAGCTGCACCAAACGTTGAGCCCTGAATGCCCCCAGCCCCCTCTGCCCTTCGAGGCTTTCAGCACCTTGCCAGGATCGGGCCCTGCTGCTGTAATTTGGAAAGGCTATCTATTGTCTGCATGCTGAGTGGGTCTGCAGCGTAAGCACGCTGAGATTGATTTGAATGTGGACTGTGATTTGTGGCTGTCACTTTATATGGAATTTAAAGAGTTTCTTGGTTGCTGGAGCTACTGTCCCGAACTGAAGGATCTTATGCCATGCAAGTGGGTGGGAACAAGATGTGGCAATGCAGACAGTGCTATAGACAATGCTTATTTAGGATTGTGGAAGCATTACAAACAAAGGAAAAAATTCCTCTTTCCCCTCCAGCTACAATAGCTTCATGAAGCATTCAGAGCAACAAATGGCATTTTCTAAGAAGTTAGTACCAGCAGTCTGAGAAGAGCATAACCCTAACAGGGGTGTGTGGAGAGCTAATAGCCAAGGCTTCTAATAGGCCATGCTAATGGCAGGCACGATTTCAGAAACTAAGCACTTCATGCATAGCAAAATGCTTCAGTTAGCTTCCACCCACCCCTTTTCTAAGACTAAATGTTTAAGCTGCGCTTTGAAGATCTGGCTTTTGCATCCCATTCTGATAGTTACAGCAGCAGTCTTGTTTGTCAGGTGATTCTGAAAGAAAATGTAGCCATGTAGCAAAGAAAATCTCCTGTTCCCAAGGCAGGAGTGAAGGCAAATGATAGGTGCTTCTCTGATGTCTATTTAGAACTTGCAGGCACGATGTGTGTGTGTGAAGCTGAAGCTGGACTTTTATCTGGGTATTTTAAAGGCTGTATTTCTGATGCTGAGGCAGGACACAATTGGAGCTGCATTATTGGTGCCTTTCTCGTAATTACTCATGATAAGGCCAAGTGTGGCTCTTGTTTGCAATGAAACATTTGAGCATTCAAAAGATGTACTTTGATCTGTCAGAGTTCTCCAGCATCCAGCCTTTTATAGGCATTTGCAGCAGTATTTATTCCTATATAACTGTTTAAACAAGTAAGATAAAAGAACCATGAATGATCATAGAATCATAGAATGGCCTGGATTGCAAAGGCCCACAGTGCTCATCCAGCTCCAACCCCCTGCTGTGTGCAGGGTCACCAACCAGCAGCCCAGGCTGCCCAGAGCCACATCCAGCCTGGCCTTGAATGCCTGCAGGGATGGGGCATCCACAGCCTCCTTGGGCAGCCCGTTCCAGTGTGTCACCAGCCTCCTCTTTTCCAAGCTAGACAAGTCCAGTTTCCTGAACCTTTCTTTGTAACGTGATAGCACACAAAGGTTTCTTTATTTTTACCATCATTATCCTACACCCATATTTATTCTGTTCTGTTTATGTTGTGGTCTGGATGAAAGTGCTCCCAACCCATGCTTCTTTAGAGCAAAACAAGGAGAAGAACCAAAGAATCACGCTGGGGTGGTCAGAATGGGACATCCTGACAGCTTCTTCCACCTGAGGCTGAAACCCAGTGGGGTGTTACCACCTTTTGGAGGTGTTCCTCATTCAACACTGCCTGGCAGGGATAAATACAATTGCGTTTGTTTCTCACGAGTTTGCTGCAAGTCTGATTCCAGCTCTGTGGTCACATTAAGGGATGAACAAATCCACTTGCTGCCCACATAGGCTTCTGTGAATACTCTTTATCTGTGATGAAGTCGTCTGCTTGCAGAAACCCAGCAGAGAATCACTGCGAGCACTCCCTGTATGTTCTTCTTGAAAGGTATGCAAGCACAGCCCAAAGCTAGTTCTATGTGTACTGCACTGAAGAAGAATTCACATGGCCAGAGGGCTTGAAGCAGGTCCTTATGGGAGCTCAGGTCCTTTCTGGGACTGGAGAACGGAGCTGGGGCTGCTCTGCAGGACACTTCCTCTATCTCGTTGTGGTTGGGTTGGTCCTGTGTGGGACTGTTCCATCACTGCTGCTTCCAACACCAAGACAGATTTGCTGTTCAAACAGAAGGGTTGGGACAAGCCTTTCAACAGCTCCTTGTGTTGTTGGGCTCTGTAAAATGCTTTCCTTTCCTTAAAAATGATCTGCAATTTGGCTGAAGACCCAGCCCAGCTGTTGTCCTGCTGGCTGGCACACGCTGCTATTATCAGCTGTCCCCACCTGGGACGTATTTATGTCTGACTTATGTTTGTTAATATTTGAAACAAGGTATGGGAAAAACAAACAAACCAACCAAAAAACAACAAAGCAAAACCCACTGACAGCGTGGCTCTGCGTGTTACCAGATGCCACTGTGGTGATTTCGAGCATAAGCTGTAGATTTTTATCTTTTAAATGGAGCCGTCCCTTGGGCACAGCCACTGCCCCTGTCCACAGCTATCCTTGTCACCCGGCCGGCCGCCGCACTTGGCGCTGCGAGGCTCCCACCATACAGCTGTGAGGGCTGTGTGAGGAGTATCGCAGTGGACAAGGGCAGGGATCGAGGTCTGTGGTCCTGGGGACATTGTGGTTTAAAGGGACTGGCGTCTGGGTGCATGCAGTCATCCTTCAGAAGGGCAAGACCACGATGGAAAACAGCTAGGGCTCAAGGCCTCTGTATGCCTTTATTTGCATTTATTGCTTGCGATGGGAGACATTCATCCTCAGATATTTCTAGGATTAGGAGGAAATGAGAAAAGACAACAAAAGAGTCTAAAGCCAACAGCAGGAGTGTAGTGAATAGGGAATAGCGCCTGGTGCTGCAGGACATGAACCACCTCCAGGGCCCTGTTCTGCTCCAGTGGTTGCATGCCGGTGCTCCACACCTCAGCCTTCACAGCATGCCCAGTGGCTGCTCTTAGTCTGTTGTACCTCATCCCTAATTTTGGTGTGGCCTCATCTGGCATCATGAACTCCTGTGCTTTTGGTGCCCATCTGGATTTGCCATTGCTCCTCTCAGCAGCCAGGAGACAAAGCTACCTCTGTTAGTGCAGTGGATGTAAAAAGGAATGGCCCCTTTTGGGGAGTCTGCTCCCCATCCCACATTAGCTTTATCCTCTCTCCACACTCTGTTCTTGTACAAGGCTGTTCTCATCTGCAGATTCTTCCTGGAGCAGCCCCGTTCTACTCCATCCCCTCTCCATCTGATGAGGATGGAAAAATACATCCTCACGTTTGTATTTTAATAAATATTTCTTGGGTAGAAAGTGATGGCTGTGAGCTAAGTGGGTAATCTGCAGTGTTTGATTCTGTAACTCTTTAAATCTCTCTTTAAAACTTTATGGGATGTTGCCTGCAAGAAAAATAGTAATAGCTCAATTTTGTACTTGAGTCACAAGTGGTTTGACTGTGGGGCAAAAAGAGCAAGAGAACAAGGCAGATTCATAGAAAACCAGATAATGTGAGTACAAAGGCATCAAAACATCTGTAAAGGACACCCCAAAATACACCTCTCCAGGGATTTCTAGCATGGCTTTCAGGCAGCTTGGATGCCTTCATAAGGCAGAACAACTCCAGCTGTGACCAGGCACAGCCCCAAATGTTCTGAGCTTGAAAGTTTATCAGGTGATAGTCCTAAAGTTGATAAAAGCAGAGTCCTTGTGGGAGTGACATCCCTGCACACTGCCAGGTGCTCAGCTCAGCTGGGAGCGCGGGGCTGAGGGCACAGAGAGGTGACCAGGTTGTAAGGGAGGGGAAAACTGAGTTCCAGGGCCTCACTTTTACCTGTTACTGTTTTACAAATCAGTATGAAGGTAGAGAAGTTAATGCTGCAAAATCTGTAGCGAACCTTTCAAAATCTCCTGCACAAGGTGGGCGTACACCAGGCAACTTTGGCAGCGTCGGCTGTAGCCACATCTAAGTGATGCAATTTTCTGTAGAGGAAAGTTGTAAGGGTGCCATATTTCTTCATTTTAAGGTAAACTTTTGAAACTTCTCTGCACAACTTCTTCTGCTTGGCAGTGCTGCAGCACAAGCAATGTCTGTGCTGGCTGGTAGGGGCTCAACGAGTAACTGCTGGTTGTTGGTGTTCAGCAGATGGGAAGGAAAGACAAAGGGACGGTGTGCTCAGGGTGTTTGCTGAGTGAGGAGGTTGTATTTCAGTATTGTGCACCTGAGCTTCACGGTGCTCTGAAAAATGGGCAGTTTTTTTGGTCGCTGCCATCCCAGAGAGACTAAAACCTTGCTCAGATGTCTCTTATAAAGAAATCCTTTGGACATGGCTGTGCAAAACATTGGAGGAGATTAAAGCATAGCATTCCAGTGACTTGTTTAAACATATCTCGTTCTATCTCTTCGCAGCAATCCTTAAGCCTCAACCACCAAAGACTATCTCCTCACAGCGGTGACAAATTCCAATCCCAAACAAACCACCTGGGGCATGCTGAATCGCTAAACGCAAATGTCAGAGGTCTATATTATTTCCAATATTCTTTGACATTGCTCATGATGTGGCCTCTGGCACATTCCCAGCAGAAGAAAGTTCAGTTATATTTCTTTCAATTAAAGAATCCGATTCAGCCACTAATCATGTCAAAAAAATGTCTGGAGGAGGGGAAGGGAAAGGAAGAGGAGAAGATGAGTGTGCAGTGTGTATGGGATGGGTTGGCTCGTGCTGCCTGCAAGGGGCACGCTTGCTGGCGGCTCTGAGCTGGCACAAGGGCTGACAGAGAAGTGCCACGTGTGGCAAAAATGTTATTGATTTGATGAAATCATAGAAGTCCTGTTATTGCACGTGCTGCAGCCCGCTGCTGCCTTGTGTCCCTGGGTCTGTTTCCCAGAGAATGGTAGGAAAGTTTGGGGATGGTGAGGATCAGGGTAGCAGTAAGATGGTAGCCCAGAACAGCTGGGGTTGCTTCATCTGTTTGAATGTGCTGCTGGCCTTTGGTGGAAAGAAAACAAGGATTCCTAAACCTCAAAAAAGTCCAGGACTGTTGTTAAGAGTATTTGCATTGGGAATGTTTTGCCAGCTTACACAACAGACCGCAATCGTTGGGATATTTCTGCTTAGGTTTTCCAAACCTCCCTTCTCTAATGTCCTCATGGTAACGCCGCTGAAATTGAAGCAGACAGACCTCTGCACCTGCATGGTCCCACCACTGTGGGCGAGTCTCAGGGGTTTCTGGGGCTGGGGTCTCTTTAGGCACTGCGAGGCAGCAGCCAGATTTCCAAACGCAGAGCAGCTGTGGCATTTCTCCTTTCTTCTCTATACTCATGTGGCAGTATGTTCTAAAACCAGCCCCAAGATGATGCTTCTGTAAGGTGCGTGCAGCAAGATGCCGCACAGATGTGCAGCCTGCTCCTCTCCTGCACCAGTGCATGGTCGTATGTCTAGAGACATTTGTAAAAGTATTCCAGCACATTTCAGTTAGTAATTCAAGCAGTGCAGATCTGTGGGATCTACATGACTATATGAGTGTCAGAGTTTTTGGAACATCGGTTTTAAAATCAGAAAGTCTTTGCATCTTTCTCAGCACCAAATGCAGCCTCACAGCTGGAGAGAAGCACCGTGTGCCTGCCGTGCCTAGACCTTAAGGTGTGCCCTGGTCAGGGATCGGCTTTGCTGGTAACCTCACACTGCAAAAACTCACATCCCTGGGGAGGGAAATATTGAGGACAGATGTATGAGCTATCAGAGCCTGCCTGTTTGTTGCGAATTCTGTGTCATGCTGCACATCTTACATACATTAAGAAGCAAACGGTCTCATTCCCGTGGCAGCAAATATCACCGATCAGGACAAGAATTATTTATGGTGACAGGCAGGTGGTTCTGCAGACAGAGATTTCTCTTAACCTCGTGGAAATATGGTCGCAATGGTCCCACACAGGCTGATTTTTTTTCTTCTTGCTGGCTTTAGAGAAATGTTCTGGTTTCAGCCAGTAGTATTTTAAAATAGTGATGTCTCAGGCATGTGGACTGTATACCATCCTTGTTGCTTATCTCCCATTTAAATCAGTATGGAGAACACCTCAAGTTCATAGCATAAAACGTGCTTTTATCAGAAACTTACCTGCATGTGTTTGCACTAAGCCTGCACCACCATGAACAGAGGCAGAAATCCCTCTTTGGAAGGAGCACACTGCTCAGCACTGCAGTGCCCCAGTGTGGGTACAGTGCAGTCACTGCTGTCCAGGCTGCCAGCACTGGGCTCAGATACCTGTGCCAGCATTGCCTTGCTCCTCCAAGACACGGTGCTTTTATGGCACTATCTGAGCGGGTGCTTTGTGTAAATATGGAATGTCACTGGGGTCAGAGATAAAACAAACCAAGAAACTGAAAGGAAGATTTAGGGGTAATGATTTGCATTTACAGGTTGTTGGGTTTTTTTTTGCTTAGTGTCTGAAATGGCCTCAAACCAGGGGTGTTGTAGGGGAGAGGGGAGTCCGTAAACTGTTGTGGAATGAACACGCTGCTGAACTAGTGAATAGAAACAAGATGTTGGAACCACCACCTAGAGAGGCTGCTGAGTGGCCATAATCAGAGCTCCCTAGGAGGTGGACAAAACGTCTCCTTGCTATTCATGAGGTCAGAATAGCTTTCGTTTTATAATGCGATCTTTCTTCCTGACCTCCTTTCTGCTCTTAAATGACCTCAGGACTATAAATTCCCCCCTAGAAATAGAATTATTTACTTAGCTGTCCTCTGTTTGTTTTAGTCAGTTGTGATCATTCTTTCAGAGATGTCATTTTGAATCAAAAGGGAATTTGGTGGCAGCAGATGCTGGTGTCACAGAGTTTTTGTACTAAAACACACTTTACATGCACCCACTAAGGTTAATTTGCTTGTAGAATGTACCTGCCTTTTATAACCTCCCTATGATAAACATTTTGGATGTATTAAAGCTGGTCTTAGCAATATTTCAGGACTAGTTTGCTGTTGCTTTAAATATCAAGGACAGATTTCTGGACAGATTTGGACAGTAGTTCATATACACCTATGTGTGAGCTGAAGTGCTGTATATACAGCTTGTTGGGGTGAGTGTATACTTGTTGTGAGTATGGCAGATTGCTCTCTAAAGACCACTACGAGAGCATAAAACTCCACTGTTTTCCATTGAGATCCAACAGTATATTTGTCTGCATTATCATTCTGATCACTTATGGCAGTTCTTCCAAAAAGAAAAAACAGCTTTTTGAAGGATTGTGGCTTAAATAAGCAATATTTGTAGCTTGGGAAATGGTGTGTTCTGGATGCTCATAATTAGATCGAAGGTTCAAAAGTAAACCAGTGGCGCAGTGCTCAGGAAGTCACTGAACTTGAAATGACTTTTATTATTGTAATGCAAGGGTAGCGAATGAGTGAATGAATGAATAAATAAATCAGAGAACTAGGTCAATCTGCAAACCAACAGAAATTTGGGGTTTTATTTGATTCTTTGTTTATGGGGTTCATAAAAGTTCAGTTTACGTTGTACTGAGTCTGAGCCTCACATGCTTCCAACTTCAGGGCCAGATGTGGAAAGTACCTCGGTGCTGTAAAAAGCAGTTTAAAAGATTGTCTGAGTCAGATGGAGCTCGGAAACCACAGAGAGCTCAGAGAGGCTCTTGGGAAACCTCCAGCCGAGATTCCCAGATAAACTGCCATTGACTTTGAGCTGGTGTGATCCAGAAGGAGGACGCTCGGACTCGTAAGGTCTCCAACAAAATGTCCAAAGCTCTCAGAAGTCCTCCCAAGGTTAAGTGTGGGGGAAGAGGAATTGTGATTGACAAATAAATAGTCAAATGTAATGCTTTGTTTGTGGCTTGTGAGTTCAACAAGCGTGTCCGCTTTGAAGATCGGTGCTGCTCTGTCAAGTCACTTAAGATTTGGTTCGGAGCCCATCTGTATTAATGGAGCAGCTCCGATTGCCTCAGTGAACCGAGCTGCTTGCTGTCAGCTCACAGGAGCTCACAGCCTTCTCCTGCTGCTGGGATAGCCAGGGGGCACTCAGAGTTGGTGCCTGCAGATCTGGTAGCACTTTCACATAGACGTGGTCAGTGTGTTGCAGGTGCTGCTGCTAAACTACACCTGCTGAATGGCTGCTGGATGTTGGTGGCTGAGTTAGGGCTGTGCACAACCACAGTTTGCTTCTCTCTCAGCATGGAAGCTCCCCTGGGCCCCAGTTTCTCACTTTGCTTCGGGCTGCTGAGGTACCCCAGGTGCCATGCCTGGGATCTGCTAATGTCTGCTGGGGCCTCAGCATCTTTTCCACAGCATGGATGTGAAACCCTCTAACAGTTCAGGAATGAGGTGTTCTCCTATCTCTGCTTCCAGGGGGGTATTTGGGAGCATTTTCCAGCACAAAACACGCTGAGTAAAAAATGCAGCTTCATCCCGTTCAGCACAAGCAGAGGAGTCAGTGGTGACGCAACAGCAGGGTGAGGCCAGCAGATCAGTTAAGGCCGGATTTTGAAAGCTAAGTAGTCAGCCAGCAAGAACTGCGGAAATACGTTTGCAGAGTGTAACCAGATTCTGTCTGAGTACAGCAAGCTGGGTGCTTGGTTACATGTGAAACCGTCCTTTAATCCCTCTGAACCTGAAGCTGGGAGTTGTCCTCTCTGCTCTCACTGTGTTGTACTTCGATGCTTACACACCTTTTCCAGCATGACTTTGCCTCTCCTGGCCTCCAAATTAGTGCATTTCTTTCGTCTGTTTTCTAACTTAAGGTGTTTTATGTAATGAAAATGACATAAAGGATGGCAATCAGAATTACTCGGCAGAGCACAAATGATGATAACCACTGAACCAAAAGTGTCTCTGGCAGATAGATTTAGTTTACCTAAGAGTTAATGGAAAGCAGTGTCCAATTCCAAGTGTTGACACAATTTGTCAAGTTTGCCATTGTATATGTTTGAAGTTTCCTTTGAGGGGAACTGACCCAAAATTGTAACACTAAATAAACACACTCTTCAAATAACCAATGGCAGTTTCCTAAATTGCCAATCAAATCCATAAATAAAGACACAAACTCGGAGTGAATTTAAGTCCTGTTTAGCAGAACAGAACTCAACAGTAACATTCCTGCTAAAATGCATTTTCATTTCAAAGCAGTTTCCCCACGAACATTCCAAATGTAAACAGTCCTAAAAGATTTGTAAATTATCTTTGCCCCTTGGGTGGGTGAGGGGAACAAATCTGAAGCAGCATCAGAAACCCTAAAGTTGGATATGAAAGCCACGGAGACACAATACTGCATATTGTCGTAATTAGCACTTCTTGCTTAAAGAAATGAAAGCAAAGCCCAGTTGTCTTGGGTTATGAGGGCTCCAGAGTCTGAGCATTTGAAGTGGTCTTATTTTGTGAAAGAAAGGGAAATGTCATTGCGTTTTGTTCCCAGCAAATGCCATATCACTGAGGGCAATATTCACCCCGGTTCCACACAGACACCCAGGACTGGCACCTACCTCTCCCAAGTCCGCTGGGTGAAATCAAGGATAAGAGAAATTCTGCTCCAAATTACTCTCAGGAGTCAGAACTAAGAGGGAAACAGAGTGTGCAAGTAAGCAGGAGAGGGAGCAGCCTTCAGCTTGTTTTGGCTTCAAGTTCTGCCTTTCTGCTCTGTCCGCACAACTGGGCTTCCATCACCCAGCTTGGCAACTCTGTTCCTTCTCTGCTGTGTGGCATGAACGTGCCTGCTCCCTGCCTTTAGGATTTTGTGCTGTTTGCATGTTTCCTTGTATAAGGGCATGGGGAAAAAGGAGAAATGTGTCAAGGAAGCCATTTGCTTCTGAAAACACCTTCTCTCCTCCAGTCAGTTTGGTACTTTCCTGGAATGCCCAGCATTGCAGCCCCTTTCACAACAAGATTTGAGGCCCATCAAAGTCAGCAGACTCTAACAGACCTCAGTGAGCTGAGGCTTGAGATCTTATCTTGCACAGACATTTCGCTGTTTCTCATCCAGTCTGTCTTCAGATGACTGCTGGGAGCTGTTGGGAATCCTGGCAAATCAGCATCCCCCAGAAGGGCTGTTCCTGTGCCAAAAGGATGCCCTGAGCTGCACTCATCATTCTTGGTCAGGACAGCAGGGCTGAACAGTGGGGACCACCTCTCTGTAGAAAGGACAGTGTGGGTACACGTTGTAGAAATACTGAACTAAATCCTGAAGGATAAATAAAGTGGTGTGACGTGCAGATAGCACTGCAAGCAGGAGTGCTGACTGCAGGTTGTGGCACTGTGCAGATGAGTCTCTGAGCGCCCTGTGCAGCACTGCCTACTTGCCCCGTGCCCCCATTTTACCACAGCTGCCATAACTTTGGGTGGCCATTGCTGACGATTCAGTGCCAGGCACAGTCATGCAAAAGGTGAACTTGTTTGCTGAGCAGGCTGACATTCTGGAACTGCTGAGGTCAGTCCTGTCCTGCTACTTGGATGCACCAGCCCCATCTCTGAACTGACTCCTGGCTCCATTATCACTATAGCCAGTCATGCACATTTTGGTGGTTGAAATAAAAGGAGGTTAAGAGCCAGAAGAAATCCATCTTGTATTGTAGTCTTATATAGCTCCCAAAGATGATCTCCATGAGGTGCTCCAGAGTTGCAGTAACGGAACTGAAGCAGAGGTGCTGGTTTAGTGTAGGTTCTGCCCGTGACTCCCATTAATATCCTTTCTTAATTTTAGACCTATATGGATTTTTTTGCCCCATTTCCCAAGGCTGAGGGGATTTGTGTCAGCAGGCTTGAGGAGATGTCAGCCTGGAGTTCAGAGAGTTAATTTCCCCTTAACATGAATCAATAGCTCTCATCGCATGAAACCTCAAATCTGTGCCAAAGTGCTCTGCATTACACACCTCTGTTTTGCCCCCGGGTGCAATACACAGTTTAGTCAGAGTAAAGATGCCAGTTTCTGTGCAGGTATTTCACATTATCACTTAGATTTGCCCCAGGGTGAAAAGGAGGAGGGAATCCTCAGTTTCAAAAGGATATTTTAGTCTATGGGGCCACTGGGAATGTGTTTTGCTAAGTGCTATCTACTAGCAAGAGACAAAAGGCTCAAGAAAGACTCAAGCCTGTCTTTGTCACATACAGGGAGCATCACAAAGAGCACATTTATTTTTAATCTGGTATTAAACCACAATATTCAAACAGCATTTAAGCAGTTAAATAACATAAAGCTCACTTGTTTTCAAAGCGCCTCACACAGCCACTTGTGGGGATGGTGAAAACAGTATGTGGGGAAAAGCTGCTTTTTGGTTTTCCTTCAGAAGAAATGGAGGGCTGAGAATTCCTGCTGCAGTTCGGTTCGGGTAGGGCCAGTTTGTGCCAGTTTGAATTCTCTGGAAGGTGCAGTTCTGCATCCCCCATAGATCTGAAAGCTCTGAAGTTGGCTGTGATGGGAAGACTGTGCTGAGGAGTCCGCAGTGAGGAAAGTGGGGAGATGGGAACTTCGCGTTTTTCACCTTGCTTTGCCTAATGAGCGTTCCTTGCGATTGCAGCACAATATAAAACTTGGTGCTTGGGCACTTGAGCTATTAGAGACAGTCAAAGTAAGGAGGGATGGACAAGGGCAAGGCATCCCCAAATTCCCTGCTTTTACTATGGGGAAGGAGCAGGATCGTGGGCAATACTGCAGAGCAGCTGTGGTGCTAAGAGAGCCCCTTTTGAACCAGTAGGAAAATCCCAGTGACTGGATACAACCAACGTCAAATCTGAACTAAAATTGTGAGTATTTTCAAGGAGAGATTTCTTCCTGGGTGATCTTTTGCATAGATTGAAAGGAAACTTCTGACAGCTGAGAAAGAAGAGTTGGCAGAAAATTATGTATCACAGCAATAAATCTTCTAAAATGTATTGTTATAGTAGCTTTTATCTGATACCTAAGCTCTGCGAGGCAGAAAAGTGACATTATTCCACAAGAGCACCCAGAGGTGAAATGATTAACCACAAATCACACCGATTCTAATTCTGTATTCAGAGTTGTAAATCTGGAGTTGTGTCTTTGAAGTTGAGAAGGGCTTGAATTTACACCAGGTCAGCATCTGGCCACTGTCCTAAATGGAGCCTGGGCTCCTCTTCCCTGTTTGGGTTCTGCATTCTCTGTCTGTGAGAAAAAATATCACAGTGATGACATACTTAGAAGCAAATTCTTGCTTTTGTTAAGTGGTACCACTTGGTTTTGCAGTACTTATGGGGAGCTGAATTCTAGCTGAGAGGAGCAGTCTGGGTGTGAGGTCTGGGGAGCCATGTGCTGATACAGACTTTCTCCAACACCTGGATAGATTTGGCTCCAGGTTTTGGTCTGAGTTGCTCCAAAGATCTCTGTGTGGTCACTCCAGTTCCTACATATTGTGTCTGTGCTCATGTGCACAGAAAATGGCACCAAAGATATTGATGCAACTCCATGGGAAACTGGGAATTTCTTCTAGTGTGATTTGCTTTGGAAAAGGCTACAAGGTGTGATTCCTGGACAGTTCTGTGGGCTGTTTGTCAGTTACATCCTTCTGTAGGTAGGTTCACAAAGTGTGTACTGGGTGTTAAAGAGGCAACGAGAAGCTCAAATATTGCAGAAATAATAAATCATCATGTGAAACTCAATAGGAATTGTTTCTTTACCTGTGTGATAGGTGAAAACTCTGCTGGAGGCTACATCTCTCAGAGCTGCCCATTACCTACATTCCCTTCAGCTCAAATGTAAATCCTTTTAAGAGACTGAGAGTGCTTTGAAGTTGAAGTGAGCAGCTCCCAGTGACAAACTTATATTTTTTCTGGATGTTGTTAGCCTCAAACTGGTGTTTCTTCCTCCCAGGTTCTTTAAGGCACAGCTTAACTATCATGCAGAAGCCTGTGGTTATTGACCTTTGGGAGGCTGCCCACTTCTGGTCTCTCCTGAGGTTGTGTTGGGTGTTGTTGTCCCTACTTTGTGTTCCTGATGTTGTATCATCTGGCGGCAGAATCTGTGCTTTTGGCTAATGGTGCCTTCTTCTAAAAGCTGACTTCCATGAAAAAAAAAAAAAAAAAGGCATTTATGGGGAAATCAAAATAATTCTAAAGGTTTAATTGAGTTTTTGGATGACAAATATTGCCTTTGTTACGGAGCGATTTGATGGAGTAGATGTTTTAGAGGGAAAAAATCCAAAGGAGAGCAGTTTTGAAACCACCACTGTGAGATTCCTCAAAACACATAAACACAAACAGCCCCGTGTGAGAAAATGTGGACAAACAGTTCCCACTTGGATGAATAGGAGCTGTTTGTCTGAAACTTGGGCATTTTTAGCTGTACGGAGACAGACTTCCTGGAGGACAACAGCACTCAGACTGCAGAGGAGCTGCAGCAGAGCATGAGGGCACAGTCACAGACATGGCAGAAAGCAGCATTCGTGTTGCTGTGTTAATTTTGCAAGTGGAGACACTTATCTGAATGGGTTTCTGACCAGAAAAAGAGTACCACCATTTCCCCACGTTTATTGGTTTGGTTTTTTTCTACAGCCCTTAGGCAGCCTTGCTTTCTTTCCTTGCAGTTGCCATTAGGTTCTGATTCCACCAGGAATTAGGGGCTCTCCAGGAGAGGAGAGCCGCAATGTTGGGGATGGGGTGACACTGCTGTGCTGTGTGCTGCTGCAACCTTCAGGTCTGAAGTTTGCCTCAATTCAGGGCTTTGGGTCTTCTGTTGATTGTTTCCTTCTCAAAAGCCAACCTGATCAGACCCACTCTGGGCTTGTTGAGGCTCAGGACCTCAGTTTGTGCAAACCATGAAGTTAGTGCTGGGACACCCTTTTGTCTCAAAGGGGGATTTAAAAATCCCAGGTAATTTTGTGAGATGAGTCGCTAAAAACAGAAAACACAGAGTTGAAGATGGATTTTCTTGTTGTTTTTTCTTTCTCTTCCCGGGGCTGGAGGTCACCATGACTAACCAAAAAGGTATTCCCAGGTCTCCGTTCTGTTTTGCAAACTGTTCCATATTAAATATCATCCCTCTACTGAAAGCTGTCAAAACACTTTCATTTCACCGTCACCAGTAGAGAAATCTCAGTGATGCCACGTAACAAGCATTATACAAATAGCTGTCAGTGTTCATTACATCTTCTTTGAAAAACAATATTTTCTCCGGTGCTTTGAGTGCTTTAATTTCTTAAGGTGTTACTTCCAAGTGCTCACGTGCTGATTTGCTCCTTGAACTTTTGGATCCTCCTTATCATTATGTTTAATGGGAACTCTGAAGTGATGAATTTCTGGAGAGGGTTTCCGTGCCTTGATGGCAGGTCAGTGACATGGAACCAAATGACTGTCCAGACCCAGGGGCAGGTTCCAGACATCAGGCAAATCAAGGCAGAAAGTTGGTAGGAAAAAATGAGGCCACATTGATCTGCAGCATCAACAGGTGGCAGTTCCTTCTTTTCTGTCATATTTTCTCTAAGGGTAGAATTAAATAAATGGCATTTTCACACACATTCTCACAGCTCAGTATGGAAACTACTTAGAGGAAAACCTGCTATCAGCCCAAGTCTTGTTCAGGTGCTGAGTGAGCAGGAGTGATTAAAGCTCTGGTGGCCAGTGCTGCAGGATGGGCAGTGCCTGCAGGGTGGGCTGGGGGTGTTGGTGCTGGTTTGCTGGGCTCTGGGTGCACACATCTGCACTGAGAGCAGATTAGAAAATGACACAGAAAGTTCCCAGAGATCTGAAAGCAGAAACATGTGTTGGAATATGAGCAAGGGCTTTTTCTTCTTTAGTAAATTGAGCGGTAGGAGATAGGAGTTGGGGTGACCCTTCTTCTCAGTGGGTGTTACGCAGACTCCGGCTTTAAGCACTTCCTTACGGACTGTCGAGAGTCGGATATAATTCAGTCGAACAGGCAGCACAAGTAACAATGTCAAGGGAAGGATTTGATGTTTCAATTTAAGTGAATCCATTTGTTTTCTTTTTAATGGGAACGGCACTGCAAGTCTGTAAGAGCTAGAAATGAGCTCAGCGGCTGGAAACTACAAAGCAGAAGCCCTCCTGCTCCCTGAGCTCTGCACAGTGTTACTAGGGTGACCGAGGGCTGGCTGTGCTCAGCCCTGCCTCACCGTCCATGTTCCTGCACAGATCATTTTGAATCCATCACCAAGTGCTGCGTGTCCTTAAGGGAGTGTGTGATGCTCCTTACCTTCATCTCTGAGATTATCTGAAATGCAGCCTCTGCAGCCAAGGCTACGCGGCCTCACCACTCCTCCACCTCCCCTGGCAGAAGTTTGCAGACTTGCTATCAGCCAATGAGTAACTTTAGTAGCTGCTTATTTCCACCTTGAAACCCTACAGCAACCCTCAAAGGTAAAAGGATCTCCATTGAGAAAGGGCCTCCAGTGTGCCAGGTTCCATAAGAAGCAATGCAGGGAAATTCATGAGATATTTCTATGTCATTAATTTTTCCCCTCTTCATCTCTGAGAATATCTAGAGTTTTGCCTTTTAGAAAGAGTGTTCCTCCTTTTATTCTAAGACATATATAGTTTCATTGTTTTCCTCTTCAGTCTCTGTATCCTGTGGTGGCAAAACTTGGAGACCCAGCTAACCAAGCCGGGAGAACTTTCCAGAGTACCGCCGGCCAGATTATTTATGTCCATTATAAAAATAACTGGGTTTTCTAAGTAACTATCTTGTGGGGCACTCAGTGTAACGTTTTCATCACGAATTACCAATTAAAACGCTCATCCTCACAAAGCTGTGTTGAAATGCCCATTTGGGGAAGCTGCAGGCAGTAGCACTAAGTGGAGCTGTTGGCAAAATGCACCCCCCCAACCCCCCCCCCCCCAAAAAAAAAACACTTTTTAATAAATTTCAGAAATTCGTATATTTTTATGCATTCTAAGTTCTATTGCTTATTATCCAGACCTGTTCCAGTCTTTGATTTACCTTCAGATTCTTAGGAGAGGTGACAGTGTAAATGTTACCCCATGTTTGTCTTGGCTGTCTGATATAAACCTGTCCAGGGTTGGAGCCCCAGATGTGTCCCCATGGCCACACGAGGACAGAGCAGTCTGACCTTTCTCAAGGCCCTCACTGTGAATCTGTGGGACAGGAAGGTCCCTCCCTGTGGAAATGAAGGGATTGGATTTGACACCTGCTCGCTGCTGCATGGGTTTGTGCAGACCAGTGAAGAGCACTTCCCATTGCATTGAAGGGGTGAAGGCACTTCAGTTGCCCAACACCTATAAAAGTCATGCTGTTTGTTTTGGTGCTTGAATCGATGTAGGCTTTTAAGGTCACAAAACAGCATGGATTTCAATGAGGAAGATTTATTTCCCTTAAAAGTTATATGGCTTTGAACTTAGGATTTCATTCCAAGAACGGAAATACAAGACATGGGATCGATTTTTCTTTTGACAGATGTTTGGCCTTTTCTGATCCCTCTGCCCATCCCATGCACTGAAGAGGTTCACCAGTGGGAATGTGGGATGCGTGGCACTGGCCCTGGCTCAGCTGCTTCCATGGCACCTCCTGGTGCTGCTCTGCAAAGAGTCCTCTGAGGGAGGTCTTGCTTCCAAAGAGCCCTGAAGAGCCTCTTTTCTCAGTAATTCCTGTTATTCGGGAGACTTGGGAGTTTAAATAAAGCTCAGAATCACATGGAGTGTTCCAGTCAACACATTTTTGTTTTCCCTTTTTAATACTAGTCTTAAAAAGTGCTCTGTATTCAGCTGTGCGGCAGCCAGCAGCCATCGCTTCCTTCCACATCAGAACATTTAGGAGCATCTATTTTAGTCGGGAGAAAACAAAAAAATCCCACTAATTTGATTTTCCCTTTGATCCCTTATATTTCCTACATGCTTTCCTCTCTGTTTATAGCATCTGACATAATTTCTTTGGTCAGATTTTATGCCTGAAGTCATTGAGGCCAGTTTTAGCTTTGTTTTTTGGTGTGTTTTTTTTCAGGGCTTTGACGTCTCAAGCAACTTAATCTAGGTCAGTAAAGTACCTGCTGTTGAAAGGAATTTTCTTGAGTAATGTTTTGATGTCAGAAGGGCCGTCCTTGGCATCTGCGGGTCGGAGGTCACCGAGCTCATACAGTATGGAAAGGGCAAGCCACTGTGTGTTAAATATTGGTCAAAACACCCGTCTGAAGTGATCTAAATGCAGGCTTCAAATCCTTTCAAATGCAGGGCTTTGTGATTTTCAAGTGTTGTATTGTACAAATTCCATCATGGTTTTCTTTGAGGAAGATGGTGCTGTGAGGCTGTTGGGCTCAAGATCACAGAAGGAGTGATTTCTCTGGTTTCACATAAAACTCCCAGGTCAAATTTAATTGCCCGGTTTACCATCGTGTGATCCCAGTGAGCTCATCCATGGGAACAACCACAGGGTTTGGCTGTGCGGATCACCGTGACCTGCTGGCAGCTCATGGCAGGAGCAAACCAGGTGTAGTTAACATTGGCACTGCCAACATTTGCATCAAGTTCATGGTTTCCAGTTTCTGCTTGTAGACTGTTTGATGGTGTGTTTGAGAACCCTTATTATCCCATTCCTGGCCAGCAAAGGCTGTAGAACAGTCCTTCATTCCGGTGTCTCACAGCTCTGCCTCTTGCAAATGCCCAGTGAAGGTGATGGGGACACGCAATGAGCTCTGCAGCCAAAGTAGAAATGGCAGTACCTGTGACAGGGAGAAAAACAGAGATAAAACTGTGTTGTATGTGCACCAGAACTGGCAAAGATTCTTTTCTAAGTTCATATCTCGTGATTGATTCAGTTTTGCATCTCAGAAGGGGGAGCTCCAGATGAAGCCTTTCCTGTCATTGCCTTCAGGCATTTGCAGGGTCTCTCGTGTTCCAACCACCTGTCTTCACAAACACTGCAGGGATGTAAGTGACTACTTCTGTCCTTCTGGCAGATTTCAATGAGAAGGGTTCAGACATAACTGAGGTGAGTCACGGGTTTGGAGGCCAGAACTCAGCAAGGTGTGTAATTGCAGCTCCCTTCCAAATGACTGAAATTGATTTTGCCCAACCTTTTCCCTGAAGTTCTGGAAAAAAAGTATTGAGAATCCATTTCTCTCCTTGTTCAGTCATTTCAAAGGAGGAAGTGCAAGCCTGCATTTCAGCGCTGGTTTTGGACATCCACAGAATATCCAATTTGAATGACGTTACTGGAAACTGAAGTGGTTATGTATGTGCTCCTTTAGCTCATCACGGAGTGGTCTATCAGTGGTATACTAACGCGTCGTGGTATTTTTGCCCTTTTAAATTGACTTGCCTTAATTTGTTACATTTGGTTAGCTGGTTTCTAGTGGATTATGACACAATGGTTCTCAAATTGTGCTCTTCAGAGCATATTTTGGTGGACTGTCTATAACCCGTGGTCATGAGATGCTGTTTTTCCTCATTTCCAGTTGAGAAGTTGTATTATGAGACTCTAAAAATACATTCACATGTTTTCATTAAACTGTTTCTCCGTGGTAGCAATTGTTGTAGCTGCTGTGCTCGGGTCTTTGATCGCTACTGGGAGAAGGGGTGGCTTTTGGGATTGGAAATGGATGGAGAACGGAGCTGGTCCAAATGCATGTCTGCATGGGGGATGTATTTTTGTGGGGCAGAAAAATGGATGTGGGCATGTATGAAGGAGAGCGTGGCTCACAGGTGGATTTTGCCTTTTCTTCCTCCCATGAAGTTTGAAAGTAAAAACATTTTCTTTTATGCGTTGATTGAAAGACGCTGAGTTCAAAAACTTCGGCTCCAAATAGGCTGAAAAATTCAAACTTTATTCATTAAGATTATGTATATGAGAACAGAACATAAGCCTATAGAACAGAAGTGAATTGAAATATCTTCATATATGCGTTAAATGTTTTAAATGGACTGATTTTTAATAATAAAGTTCAATGAAGTTTGTAAACAAGAAAATTTAATTCCACATTTGAAACACGGAAATATATTCTTTTAAGATTAAGAACATCCCCCTTATGGTTTCGCTGTGTGATCTGAAGTTAGCTGCTGTCTCCTGGAAGTGGTCACCCAAACCCAAGTCTTCCCAAGCAAAGAAAAGCAGCGTTCTCTCAGCTTTATTTCTTAGCCTTGTTCTTTTCCAGGGGTTAAAATTGAACCCTCCTCCTTGCAGCTCTAAACATTACAGTCCACTCCATCTGTTTGAAAGTGGCTGAATAAAGTCAAGAAGGTAAATTAGAATCATCTGCTTTCCAAAGCCTTTCTTGTCTCCATAAAACAATGCCCTCTCCTGCCTCCCAGGCTGTGACTAATTCTCCAGCAGCCCTTTCATTCCAAGTAAAACTCTCATGTAGGCTGACCGTGTTTTAATGAACAAATGCACAAAATGACTTTGCGGGATTCATCTTTCCCCTCTTTATTTCAGTGGCATTAAATGTGCAAAGGACACAGAGCGGAGGACAACACTCCAAATGTGGATGCTGAAGGATGATTGGGTTGTATTTTTTTTTTGCTGCTGTGTGATTTTGACATAGTTGTAGGTCATGGCCTGTGTACAGTTAATTGGGGCTCATAATGAGGAATGCTTAATGCCAGTGTATACATCAGGGGCCAACACGAGGATGTTCCTTAGGAAACCACCATGGCCCTGCTTTGGGGACAGGAATATGCTGGCTGTGTGGACAAGCCATGGGAGTGCCCAGGGGGTGCAGAGCTGACATGGGTGGGAGCAGAAAAGCAAAGGCTGCCCTGAGCTGCACGCAGCTCAGAACCAGACTGATTGCTACCTGACTGCAACAGCCAGAGGAAAGGGTTAAAGTGAGGAGAACGTGGTCAAATCCGCGAAGAAATGGTGTGGTTTAAATCCTTACTATGAAAGCTTGGTGTCTTTGCAGAGTTTAATGGGGAGCTTTACTATGATGTGAGAAAATGCTGGTCTGCCCTTGGAAGTGCTCATCAGGCACTGACAGGCCCTTCTTCCAGACAGTTTTCCAATGGAAACCAGCTCTTGCAGCACTCCAGCCTGCTGGTGACAGGGAAGTAATGTTTAGTTGAGAGAGCAAGGAACATTGGTCCCCTCAAAGCTCACACATTTGACATCTGTTCAGGCTGATTTAACCCAAAGGAACTGAACATGATTTTCTTGTGCCTCTGCTTGCAACCCTGGGATCTGTGCTTCAATCTGCCTTCCTGATAATCAGGGAGCCCCACCAATCGTGCATGGTGGTGAAGATGCTTCTTCCCTCTGACTGATGTCATTTACCACTAAAACCCCTAAGCTAATTGTAA
Source organism: Excalfactoria chinensis (assembly GCF_039878825.1). NCBI lineage: Eukaryota > Metazoa > Chordata > Aves > Galliformes > Phasianidae > Excalfactoria > Excalfactoria chinensis. The sequence continues at coordinate 11,115,785 of NC_092839.1, read as the reverse complement.
ACTGAGCAACAGGAGTACATACGGCAGAGCTCTTTGGATTTCAGCAGTTACCTAAAATCCTGTAAGAAAGAGAAGTAGCAAAAAATGCCACCTCTTTTTTAAAAACCTTCTTACTGTTGAGATCCCATTGATTCAAGCAGTTTCTAGTCAATTCTTATGCTAAATATGTGTGCACTGCCTTCTAGCCTGATCTGGGGGGCACCTGATGGCAACCAGCAGGAAAACCCAAGTCTGTGCTCCAGCTGCTTTCCTGGTTTGGATCCAATGCATTTTGTGTTTGCTTTTTGGGACCCGATGGGCTGACACAGCACTGTGCAGAAGCAGCAAGGCATGTGCATTTGGCTGAGGTTTGGGTGGTGCCTGTGCTGTGGGGGGAGCCAGCTGAGGTTCTGCACTGCTGCCAGCAGCATCCCTTTGGAGCTGAAATTGTCAGGGCAGAGCACGGAGCTGGGGAGCAGCATCCACACTGGGTGCCTATGGCTGTGCTCCCACTTTGTAGCTATGGCACAGAGCAATGGGAACATGCTGACCTGAGGTGTCGATCATACAAAACTCATGTTGCTAAATGCTGCCAGGCAACAGACACAGAGTATGGGGAGCTTCTGCCTGGGGGACCTCATGGGCAGGATCCAAGATCTCTTGTGCAAAGGGAGGGTCTTGTGGGGATGAAGGGTAGCTCAATTTGGAAGTTTTCATATTAACTTATTATAATTCCCAATGAAGACAGTTATTCCAGTTGGAAGGGTCTCACATGTAAGCAATGGTTCTACAGCACTTTCTTCTTGCAGTTGCTCCATGGTTCAGCTTGGGCTGGTTCTTGTCTATTAGCTCAGGAATGCTGAAGATGAGAGGAGAAACCTGCACGCGTCTTCCACTCCTCCGTATACATTGCTGTGTTCACTAGCCAGTCTCTCAAGCTTTGTGTTCTTCTGTTTGCTTTTAATGGCAGTTTGCTTTTGTACCTCTTAGTGTTTTAAAGCCATGCAGGCTAAAGGTCTTAAAACACAGAATGGTTTGAGCATCCTTCATTTACTGATTGTTTTATTGCAGCTTTGGTTGTGAGGACATTGCAGTAGTGAACATGCTAGCAGCCCATCAGAGCTGTGGGACAATGCCTGGCAGTGTCAGCACTCTATTGGCTGTGCAAACCCAAATGGCTTCTTCAAGAACATTTCTGTCAATAAAAATCACCAACAGATATAGTCGATATGTTTCCAATGTAACATCTTGTCCCTTGCTCATAGTGTCTGAGGCTTAAAACACAAACAAATCAGCTCTTTGCAAGGAGATGCTTATGTGCTAAATCCTGCTTTTCCTTGGCTTTGACAGACATCAACAAACATCTTGGCAATAACATGCAAGAGATGACATGTTATGTATGGGTGGCAAGCATACAATGTAGTGGAGGGAGGGAACATATCTGATGAAAGCAGAACGCTAAGTGTTACGCCATCAGTCATGTGAAATGCAGCCAGCAGCAGCCCAACGGTCAGAGCAAACGCTAACGCTTGGGGTGTCCTGTCTGGGCACAGAGCTCAGCGGGTGTGTGCAGGCTGGGCAGACGCCGATCCCTGAGTGGGCCTTCCCAGAGATGTCCTTACGCCAAAGTTTCTTGTCTTACTTTTCAGGCAAATAAAACTCCCACAGATGAAAGCTTGTCTCACGTAAAAGAACTGCTGAAAAACTGTTTCTATGGACATGAAATCTGACATGATAATCTGAAACTGCTCACTCCCCAAGGATGACAAAACTCCAGGAACTTCAAAGCAAATAAGGATTTGCCAGAGGGGAAATTGTGATTAAAATTAGATAACCTGTATGAAAAGCATCCAATTTGTAGTCTATAAAAGCATTTTAGAACCGCAGCTCTTCAGCCCCAGGACCATAGCTGTAATAATTATCTCAGGGCTCTCACAGTGGAATCAAAACATATTAATTTGTCAATGAGTCAGTTTGTAGCAGTAAGGAAAAGATTCTAAGCAGGGAATACAAACATAGAAACTGCATTTCTATTTTTAAGTAAACGCACTGTTGAAGTCAAAGCTTTGGTTCCTGTGAAAGTGCCTGGAATGGAACTGAAGATTATACAGAGTGCTTCTGGTTTGAGTGTCTGTGAGATGGCAAGAGACAAAGAGAAACCTTGAACCCAGATGAGAATTTCTTCTTGTTTCCACACTTCCCGGCAGAGTTTTTTCATCCACCCCCTGGTTTGCAGCAGCTCATCCATAGAGCTGGCACTTCTCCAGCCCAACTGCTCTGCTGGCGGCTGCCATCCCAGCAAGGCAGAGACGGAGGCTTCCCTGTGACTGTGCCAACAGAGAGCAAAAATGTTATTTCCAGCTGATTATTGTATGCTTTGGATTAGGAGAGGATTAAGGACTTTTTTGAGTTTGGGTTGTTGGGTTGGAGTGCAGAAGTGTGATGGGGGTAGATTGGCAATGGAAAGCAAAGTGCAAAGAGAAATACAAAAAGGAAGGAGAATTTATTTCTTGACTCCTCCACTGCATTATGGCAGTCATCTTTAATGTAAGAGTAATTTAAAGCCTGGTGATATTAATACTGTCAGTTAAGGCAGAACTCAGGGAAGTTCTAAGGCCAAAGTAGCCCTTCCTATCCCTTGGCTGTTCAGTGCCCTATCGCTAAAGCATTAGAGTCCCTTTCATGCTATTTGTTTTCAGGTCTTCTCTCTTTTCTGTGGTCAGTAAAATTTGAGATCCAGCACTGTATCCCAAAATACCCACATCTCCCTCATCTTTACTCTTTCCAGGCATGTTGTTTAGATCAAATTCCATTTAGTGCCCTGCCCTCATTCATTGACTTATAAAGGCACCCACTCAGTCACCTCCCTTTGCTAAGGAGCCAGTGGACAAGAGAGGGTAAGAGAAGACATAGGGCTGCAGGGAAAAATAAGATTAACCAGAAGAGTAAGAAGTTATCTTCTGGGTCTGAATCTCATAATTAGCCAGGGAAGACTCCTCTTTGTCTTGGGATTAGGAAAAGAAAAAAGAAAAGAAGAAGAATTTACTGGGTTACTCTGAGTGAGCTGTTTCACTGCCTTTAGTGACTTTACAGTATGTTAATAGCCAGGAGGAGGAGGAGATTCAATCTTTTCCAGATAAGAAATCAGGGAGGAGGTTGATGTTTTCTCTGTGCCTGCTTCCACGTGACATGGTAACCCAGTGTATCGTACCTGACAGTGGGGAAAAGCTGCACGTCTTCCTATGCTCTTGCAGACAGCCTATGCTTGCAAACACCTATAATGATAAAATAGTCATTATATCATTTTTGCCTAAGGCAAAAATATTCTGATGATCTGATTTAAGTACTCAGAGTTATCTCATTCTGGTCTCTATTTATGGGAGCAGTGACTGCGGGTACCGCTATTATTAGCACTGTTGTGAATGCTACTTGTGTTTTGTTTCAACACTTCCCATTTTATCTAATGTCCCAAGGCACTTTCATATCAATAGTGCAAAACATAAGTAAATATTCCTTCAGCCAGGGCTTTACCTTCACCTGGGAACTGCAGGTTGTTGGCTGTCTGGACCATATCTGGAGGCCATTTGTAGTTATAAAAACTTTCTCTGTTGGATCAAAGGTTGTTCAGTGGTTAAAACCATGGAGAGAGTAGGGAGATGGTGAAGCAAAAGAGTCAACTGCCAGGTTCTTCGCCTTTCTGAATCTTTCTGTATGAATTTCCAAACATCCTGCTTTCCAAATAAAGGAATTGCAGACACACAGGCCAAGTGGGAGGTCAGGGCACAGAACCTGTTGCATTTTAGGTGGAGACAGCAGCATCATATCTGCGTATCTGGTTGTTATGGATTTACTCACACAGTATTACAGTATATAGAAATATACTGCCTGCTAGAAGATTTCTATCTGTCAGGCTCCCTCTTAAGAACTCGTGCTGTTTTTGTGAGGAAAAGGCCATGCAGTACCACTGTCAGTGCATAAATTGCTGAGGAGCCATGAGAACAGAGGCCATCGAGTGAGTCTCACATGTAGTAAATGCCATAGATAAGTACAATCAATTTTAACAGTATGTGCTAGAAGCTTCAACATCCCAGTGAAGACTTTCAATCAGGAAGCAGGGAATGCAATGCATACCTGCTTTAAAGGGGGAGATTTTAATTATGTCTAACTAGGGACGAATATGCCTCTTATGTCTGTCATTTGCCATTCTAGTCTGGCTGGGAAAGAGGAACTCCACTGGGTTTCATTATTAGCCTTTCTGCTGCTACACATAAGATGTGGAGGGTCGTAGCAATCCCCTGAATCATCCTCTCGGCAATATTGTTTGGGTTTGGTTTAGGATGTTTCTCAAATTCAAGTTGAGGCTGGTTTGATGTTTCGCTCTTCAAAGTTATTCACTACCCAGCCCTTTTGTGGCTCCATTGAGTTCAGAAGTTGGCAGCAGAGCCATGTGCTGTATCTGTGCTTTCACAATAGCAGCCAAACAAATTAATCTTTTCCAAAGATGCAACATGGAACTATTGCATCTTCCATTTTTATGGCCATGATTTTGCTTTATTTCATACTCAGACTCTAAGCTTAATTTGGTGCCATTTCCTTGCCTTGAGTACTGAGTAACTACTTGTGTGCTGGAGATATTATGTGATACCTTCCTTCTTCTACTCCCATAACTAGGGCAATATGCCAGTCAAATATTTCCTATGAACAAATCTGAACTGACCTACAACCCTGGAGGCATTCTTGTTTAATGGTACCTTTCATTTGAAGGTCAGAGCACAGGTTGCCAACCTTTTCATTAAGAGAATGGAAATAGAAACATGGAACTAGCTCATATCCCAGACTCGGCATCAGCTGATCTGTGTTACACAACACAAATCATTGGACTGTTGGAATTACAGTGCTGAGAAATAACACTGAGCTCATTTATGGTATTGTCCATTTGAGAATGCTCATCAAACGATTTCCAAGTCAAATTAAAAGTTAAATGATATTAATACCTTTTTTAAACCCTTACTCTTGGCCTGACCAACATGGAGCACCATGAGCAGGAGGTCTGGCTCTTCATCTTATTTGAACTGTCTCTGCAGTGGGGATGTGTGCAGGAGGAGGTGGTGTAAGGCCAGGGAAGGTCGGGTAGGTCCAGGATCCTCAAAGCTCCCACTGTGGCTCTGGAAGCGCCTGTCCCTGCTGCTCCCAGCCCACCACCCCGCACAGCCACTCCTGGTGACTCCAGCAAGGCAAACAGTGGGGAATCTCGCCCCTCATGAATCACTCAAAATGGAAAATAATCGTCTTAAATTAAAGATACGATCTGTCTGCAACCAGCGAGACTTTGTCAGCACAAGAATAAGATGTTCTCCGTAATCCCGTCCTTGCTGAAAGAAGTTTATTCAAGTATTTATCTAACCTTGTATTTAACCAGGAAATCCAGCTGAGCTAATCACTTTGTGCCAAAGAAGTATTTGGGTGCACATCTGCCATGACATTTTTGAGTGTTTTTGTACACCCTGGCCATTCTTTTAATGGTTTAATCACACCCAGAAAGAGCCATGCATTTTTCAACGAAGTTTCCCTCAAAAATCAAAGAGCGTCGACTTCAGGGAAGACTTAAGAAAATGTTTTCATTATTTCTAGAGGTGTCGCCTTGAGATGAGCAAGGCCAAGGGGTTCTGCCTCACATGCTTTGTTTTGTCCCTTTCTTCCTCCATCAAACTTCATGCATTTCCATCCTGTGTTTTACGTCTTCAGCCTGTTACAATGTTCTCCTGAGATTCCAAATGAGAGGCTCATTTTTTCTCCATGACCCCTAGGAGTCTGATAACTTGGTTACCTCTAGCAATATGTCACTTCAGGAATAACACTGTAGTGTTCTTTGCTGCCTGTCTTCTCATAAAGTGCAAGAGATGCCCTGTACGCAGATGCAGACATGTACAGCTTATGATGAATTTGTGGGTGGAAAGGCATAGGAGAGAATTTGTACTTTATATGCAGTTAATGAGGATACTGTATGGAAATATGCTAACAGCAATCCTGGGAACAACAGATCTGCAGTCACTCTGGGCAGAGCCTCACACACAGTCCCAAGGATAGTGGCTTGAGGAACTGCACACCCCAGTCCCTATCGCCATTCTGGGCATCATGTGCCTCAGTTTCCCTGCAGGTACAGTGGTGGCGATTGGCCTGACCTCATGCAAGGTGTGCAGTTGGGCAGTGCTATGTGCATCTGTTGAGTGCTGTGTGATCTCCTACCCTGACTTTTGCAATGGGACTGTGAGTGGAAAACCATCACGAGGCAGCACCCAGATGTCAGTGACTCAGATGTCACTGCCTCATCTCACCTCTGTCCGTGAGAGACTCATGTGCAAACATCATCAAAAAAGCAAAAAGAATTTAAAAAGGAAAAAGGCAGACTCTTAAGGCTCATCCCCCTCCTTGTCCTTTGGAAAGAATATCCAACAATAATGATTGTCAAATAATTAGCTGCTGCCACTCCTCTATTGTCCCTGTGCTGAGTCAGGCTGTGCACTTGGGGTGCCCCATTGCCTGGGGAGCTCAGCAAGGGGCTGGGAGTGGTCCGAGCCCCCCGCCACCCACGTGGGGACACACAGCACCCTCAGTATCCCCTTTGACACCAGCAGGATGCAGTGACGTGTGGCAAAGCACCTCGCAGGGTCGGACTGCCAGGCAAATAGGGAGCAGCTAAGCGGCACAGCTGGGCACGTTGTCCTCAGCTGGGCCTGGGAGAATTAAAACCAAGTGTGTGATCTGAGCCCGCTGACACGACCCCCGTGTGAGATCCAAGGGAGCTCTCTCCTTAGCAGGGAGCACAGGACCAGACTGTTAGCGTTTTATAAAGTGTGGCCAGTGTTTTAATAAAGTGTGGCCAGTACATTATCCAACACGCTTTTACAATTACTGCAGGAACAAGGACAGGAACTTCATTAACACTTTACAGGGGAAAGAAAGCTGTGCTAAGGGCAAGTGATATATTGCTATTGTGACTGTAGGTGTCCTGCATTTAAGAAAACAAGGAAAAATCCTGGGGAAGGGAGCAATTACACTGTCAGCAAATGTGTTTGGTTAGCAAGGAGTGATTCCCTTCCAAGCCCTGCAGCTGCCGGCAGCCTGCGTCGCAGCGCGGCCAATTTCTGGGACAGAAGGTGACTCCATAAACGCAGCGAGAGCTGTAATGAGAGAGAGAAAACTCCTGAAGGGGCAAAAGCAACACATGCAAAACCGTTTACAGTGTGTTTTCCAGCAGCTGCAGCAACCACTGGCAGGCTCAGACTGAGGGCCTTTAAAGCAGAGGTGAAGGGCTTTGATAGTGCGGGTGAGGTGCATCTCCTGGGCTGCGTGTCAGGCAGGATTAGCTGCTTGGCAAATTATCAAAGCTGACTGATAGCAAAACAAGTTGGGACTCTCCTACAGTGGCAGTTTAAAACTAGGTGTAACTTCACCCACAACAAATGATTCCAGCGGGGGTGTGAAGGGACTACCTAACTAATTAACCCTTCATTAACTCCCCGGATGATGACAGTGCTGCTTAGAATTCAAGGAGGTCTCAAGAGAATCAAAGAGTGGTGGGTGACTGAGAGCACACATCTGGGTGAGTCATTCCCGTGCAGTGTGGGGGATGCAGCCCAAGGTGGGGAGTGGTGCACTGGGGCTTCCAATGGCCTCCCACTGCCACGGGTTCCCTATGGAACCCCTATGGAACGTGTGGGTTCCCAGGAGCTGCACACTGTCACACATTACGGTGTTCCTCCGAGCGTGGTGAGGCAGCTCTGCTCTTTGGGAAGCGCCTCCAAGTGTGTCTGCTGAGATGTTAAACCACCTGAACTGCAGGGTTTTATACTGCTTTGAATTAAAAGAGCTGAGGAGCTGCAGGAGAATCCTGCATCCTCATTCCTCCAAATGGTGCTGCAGGTACCTGTGAGGTCTGTAACAGCACAGAGTCATGCAAACGCTCAGCTGTCTTCAAACAACTGATTTTGCATTTTGGTCCCTCTGTACCAGGAAACACAAACTATTTCACATGCTCACAGTGAACACATGGCCTCATTTGGCATCCCCGGCTCCCCTGACAAGATCATGCAGTTGGTGGAAACTCAGAGAGCAACCCGTTTTGTAACATATGGAAAAGCAGGCATGCGAGCGGGCTGCTGGGCTGCAACTGTGGCGTGTTGGGGGTAATGAGCGAGACGGGAGGCAATTAAACGGGGGAAAAGTGACAATCTGACAACAGGCTCAATTAATGTAATCAGATCTCACGTTCTCTGTGTGGATGCAGTAAATCAAAGCGTAAGAGGGAATGATATGAACTTTTTAATATTAAAACTGTTCCCATAATATGCAAAGTCAGGGAATACCAGTAAATTTCTGCCTGTCTGTTGCCAATCAGTAACTGATTTAGAATAGACTGTGTTGAGTAATTACGTTTAATAAGAGCTTGTCCATACAAGCTGCTATCAGATGTCATTTTATACACTTTCAATCCAGATATAATGGCTGAGCTGCACCACATTAACTTTCTATAACATTGTACTGCCTTCTTATGGGAGGGGGGTGGGAAGATTCAAAAATGATCATTGTGTGGCTTCCTCTCAGACAGTTGTATTTGATCTAATGTGATTTATTGCTGCGCATTTTGAATGAGCAGAAATGTCTTGAGGGGAAACAAGAGACTTGTTGCAGTAACTGTTTGCGTTCATATATTTTCACCTGCTTGTTTGGTGGGCTTTGCCGTTGGCTGCGTTCGTTGCTGTTTGGGAGCCTTCCGTATTCAAAAGCAACTCTGTATCTGTTTGCTCTCTCTTGTAAGGATGTAATAGCTTCCCACACCCTCCACGAGATTGTGTAACTAATCCAGGCTGGCATAACAAAGTCTTCACCTAGATCACTTATATTGCTAAACATAAATGCAGGACAAAGGCAGACCTTTAATATTTTGAGTAAAGCACAGGGAAGTTTTGTAGGTAGTCCAAGAGGACAGAAGTCAAGGAGATGTGAGCACAGAGGGCAGAGGCTCCATTTCATTTGAGAGAAATGTGGGTGCTGCTGCTGCTTATAGACACAAAACCACAAGCAGTTTTCCTGGTTGCTTAAGGGCTTCTGGGTCCCCACATAATGCAGCGTCTTCTTTAATGTATTGCCACTGTTTGTCCTCAGCAGAAAGATGTGGGGAGAAGAACCAGAGGCTTTTCTATCACACTCTTTCTAAGAAAGGTATAAACACTTAAAAGGCATCAGACACTTCTGTGTGAGCCTACCTGCACTGCCATGCAAGGACACAGGGCTCTTCTGCAGTTTAAGTACAGAATTAGAAATGTGGAATGTGGTCTGGGTTTTGTAACCACTGTTCTCTAGAATGGTCTGAACTAAAACACATCTATGGGAACGTCAGATTTCAATCTCCATCTAGATGTGAGGTTTAATTTTCTCAACCCTATTTACATCCTGAGATATACAGAAAATGCAAACACTCGGTATTCAGACAAACTGGTGCCATTTGCATCCTCATCTCCAGCGACTGCAGGCCCTGCATGCCGGGGTGTGGCAGCGATGCACACCCAGCTGGGCCATGCCCAACGTGGTGACAGCTTCCCAAATCACGTATCCCGCGGAGCAGCGCTGCCTTTTCTCACATGCACGCTCGTTAGGGAATTTCTCTTGTTACCTGGGCCATAATCCCTGCCTGGGGGGGTGCCTTGTGTGCAGAATTAATTTTATTTGGCCACAGAAACTCCCTGTACCTTTGGCGTGTAATTCTTTATATATGGAGAAGAAACTCCTAAAGCAAAGCGACTTCGCTTTGCCTGACCAAAGGCCCAACTGAAAACCCCTCTCACCAGGTTGGACTGGGAATCAGCCTTACTGGCTGAGATGAGTGGTGTGCAGAAGGGATGAGCTGGGTGGGTTGGAGGTGGGCTGAGGCACCTGGCATTGGATCTGCGGCATACCCAGCAGCTCCTGCCAAGTGAAAGCTTTCCATGTTTCATGGGTTTTTAGTATTTCCTCTTGTTTGCCTTCATTCCCTTCAGAAGGGTAATTATCTCCGTCATTTGTAGAGGGAAAGGCTGTTCCAGCAACCAAAATGGTTCTGCAGAGGGCAGCGTGCATTATTTTTCACAGGGGAAGTGAAAATTAAAATGATTTGGCTGAAAATACAACTAAGATTGAGCCCCAAATCCCCTGAGCTTTCAGCGTGACTGCAGGCTTCTGAGTGGTTGAAATTCCTGCAGAGGTTGGAGGGAAAAAGCAAACATTTTCACCATTTCCAGATGCAGATGAAATGTATCGTTTTCATCAATGATAACAGAAATTGAAAACATTACATGGATTTTCTTTTTAGTGAGAACGTTTTGGAGGAGAGTGGGAAACAAACTAAACACTGTAATCGAGCGTTTCTTAACTGGTGTGTGGATTCATGCGCTTCACGTTTCATCAGCATGCTTAATGAGCTTGAGGTGCCTCTAGTAAATCTCAGCCTGTTTAATGAATTCTTTATAGCTCTTAACTGCTTCAGATAGAAGCTGACGAGTGTAACCGGTAGCGCAAAATCTTGGCGTGCAATAAGACGAACGGCCCCATCCTTTCCCTCTGGCGTCCCATCTGAATTTCTGCAGCAGAGATAACCAAGAATCTGTCACTGCTATTAAGTTTGAAATTTAATTAGGAAAGTAATAAAACAGCCCTCATATAGCACTGCCGTTACCGTGGAAATGATGTGTGTTGTTTAAGAGCTTCTACCAGTGGAGGGGGATTGCGTGTGTCAGGGATTTCTTGTTTGAGTGAAGGGAGTTTAAAATTGACTGCTTCTCTTTAGCAAATGATTTCCTAGTAGAGTTAGTAATTTACTAGAAAGACATATAACTACTCCTTGAAAGAGCCATGTACACAGTACTGAGGAGCAGAGTTTCCATTCTTGGTCAGATTCTCAATGAAAGAGACACCTTTTTTATTTCTAACTCCAGTGCGCTGAGAATAAGCCTGGCACATCTAGAACTCCTTTCTGTGGGAGCCAAAACTGGGACAAGGGGTCTCAGCTGGAGGGGCCACATGTGATTGTGAGAGGGTTGGATTAGATTCTTCAGGATGGATCTTGCTGCAAGATCAGCTCCTGAGCAAACGCTCCGTGTGGTTCATCCAGACCAATCCCTCCTGATCCAGTGGAAGTCTTGGCACTGATTTCAAGCAAGGGGTTTTTGGTTTGATGCAAGTCATTTCAATGCACATCATAGTGAGTAGATAACATGTTATTTTGTTGGTATACTGTATAAAACAGAGTCCTTTTCACCATTCTGTAAGTACGCAGATAGTATTAGAATTCACCAGACATTGGCTTAATCCTGCCTTTAAGATCTCTTAAGATTTCAATTACTTTTCCCACACCGCATCAGAAAACCGCTGTACTTTGTGTCCTGAATCTTTTTGAGATAAGCCAATTTACATTTCAAAACGAAAAGCTACTTCAAATCAGAAGCACTTTTTTGGTTCTGCAAATGCCAAAGAAATCTTCTTTGACCATTTCAAAACCATTGTTTGTAGAAGAAGAAGAATTGAAATGAAAAATATCCACTGCAGCCGTCCCACCCCTCCAAACTGTATCTGTTTGGGCAAAGCAGCATATTCCCGCAATAAAAGGAAACCACATTAAAAAGTATTGACCAAGCCTAGTTAATATTTATTGCTCTTTGATAACTGAAGAGAATAGGAAAATCTTCTCAGCGAGGCGCCAAGCAGGAGTTTCTTGGAGAGCAGTTTTACTGAGAACATCGTGGCTCCATTATGATTTTCTCAGCTGAAAACCTGGCCTTTTGGCATGTCAGTAAATGAACATTAAGGATTCTTTTTGCACTTCCTGGAAGCTCGTGGTAAGGGAATGTCATTGTTTGAGGCTGTGGACAGCACACCAAGCTGAAATGGAGGCAGTTGTTTTCCCAGAGCGCTGGGATTGCAGTAGGCTGCAGAGAGGGTGGTATATGGGTTTGTGCAATAGCATGATTGCTGGAGCCTTCCAGTGACAGATGTACTTAAACTGATTTATTATCAACATAAATGATGTTCAATAATAATAAAACAATGATGAATCCTCACTTTCTGCTGAAAGACAGCAGCTCATGGCCTGTGGCAGGCGGATGACTGAACTTGTAAGATGAATTCTACAGATCTCAGCTCAACAAAGTCAAGATGTTTATCCCGTAAAAATAAAACAGCTTTTTAGTCTCCAGAATAAAGTACTCTGAAGTGACTTGTATTTTCACAGCAGCTCACAGATTTGTCTCCGTGATGGATAACAAGTTGCTCAGCTGCAGCACATCTTTATCTGGCTGCAGCTCGGGGCGGGACTCAGCTCTGCTGGTAGAACTCCTGTTGTCTTTGCAGAAGTGTCAAGCAAGTCATTTTTACCTCAAACAACAGTGACCCTCTTAGGGCTTTGTGAGCACTGTCTGACTAATGGAGGTGACACTGAGCCCCTCCTGCAAGGCAGCGAGGACCTCTGAGCCAAGAAGCTGGTGGAAGGATGGTGCACCCGTGGGCACTGCAGACATTGTGCTGAACTGATGCTGGTGTCCAACCAACAAGTCTTTGAGATTTTCTTGTGGCCAGGAATGAAATTATTTTGAACTGAAGTTTTCATGAACTGAAATTATTTTCCAGCAGGCTGAAAGGCTCTTGGGAATGTTACTGGATTACGGATCTTGCTGCATCTCAGTTATGGGTTCAAACCCAACCTTATTAAGGCGTTGTAAAATTACTTCTCTGAGTTACACCTCGTCCCTCCTGAAGGGTCTGTGCTCCAAAGGGGATTTCATAACATGACTGAAAGTCATCCTCCTGTAAGGAGTATAGAATGCAGACATTAAGATATGATGAATATGAGTATGCCACAGGTATCACCTAGAAGGGGAACATATTGGAGTGAGGATGGGGTTAAACTTCCATCTCCAGTGTATAATTGCTGGGAGAAGTGGGCTGTTTGTAATTATGATGATATTAAACCTAATAATTTTTTTGGGCCAGAATTTTTCCTCGTTTATACTGGTATGAATCAGGAGCTGTGAGAGGAGATCTTGGCCAAGGGGAGTTCTTCAGATAAGCCTCAGGCAAAATGAGATTGAAATCTTCCACTCCCATAATGCCCCTCCAAACAACTCTTTTCTTCTTCTGTTAGAGGCCAGGCATAGTTATGGTGTAAACCATATAAAGATACCACTACGAATTAACCGTGTTCTGAAGCTCGTAATCTCATCCTTTTCAGGGGCGCTAAAATACTTTACATACCAGAACAATAGTGTTGACAAAGTTTCCATCTGTTTTCCATCTTTTCCAAGAAATCTTTAGACGTTGGCTTTTTTCCCAGGAGACCATCTCCCCAAGGAAGCATCTCTTTACCAACGTGCCTTCTCAGACTGCGCTAATTAAAGCACTTCTATGTGAGTCACAGGGACTTTCCTCTTTTTTCAGCAGATATGAGTGATGTAGAAGAAAAAAAGTAATAATATCTGAACTGTGTTACCAGTGTGGAGAAAGCATGATTCTGGTTGATACAGACAGGGCTAGTAAGGGCTAGACTGTCAGATGATGTAAATAGCGTAACTTCATTGACTTGCTGATGAGCTGTCCTTAAAAATTCGACGTATAAAGTCAGTATCTGACATCAGTAAATCTGGTACAGCAACATGGCTTTGGATGCAAACCATATCCAACACTGAGCAGATCCAAAATGAGAAGATATTAGTGAAAGAATTATAAGCAAAATGTAAATAAAAATGCATTTATTTGCAAGGCATAATTTCAGCAGTTTTATTTATGGCAGTTCCTCAGTTCTGTTACAGATAAAAGCTGTTATGCGCTCTGTTACCTCAGTGGTTATCTAGCAATCAGTCTTGATTTTATTTGCATAAACACTTGCAAGTTTTCTTAGGACACAGAGCTACAAAGTGATGAGAAAATTCTGAATGCTAAATGGAACTTCTCAGCCATTGCTCTCCTAGCAGCAGTCCCAAAGAAAGGCAAATGGGAGGCTGTCCTGCAGCAGCCCGGTGTCCCATGCACCGCAGGCACTGGGGAGCCCTGGGCAATAGCACGTCCCCATCCTCCACCTGAGCTGAGGCGACCAGACAGGACAGTGCCAGGAGGGAGAGGGCTCCATCTCTGCCTCCACCCAAGCTGGTGGCCTGCATCACCCCGCTCTGTTCACACAAAAGGGAATCTGGTAATGCTGCACCCTGTAACAATGAGCCTGGTATTTCCGTAGTGATGCATATTGTTATAATCCCTCTCTGCTTTGTTTCCTCGACATATTTTTTTATTAAAAAGCCTTCCTAGCCTTAAATAAGTGCAGAATAAGTGTGGTCATTCTGGGAACATGAGAGGCCTGATATCTGACCATCAAAGCCTGTGCTGTAAACAGGATACTAGTAAACAGGAACCGAGCCCCATATGGAGAGCTTGTGGTTTTCTTCAGCCTCTGTTTGTTATGTCTTACATCCTGTTAATTACAGAAAAAGAGCTGGAAAGTTGGAAATAATCTTTTCTCCAGATTATTTCCAGCTTCCCTCAGATAGAAGAGAATGCAGTGTAGCACTGTCTTACCTTGCTTCCTTCAGATGTAAAGCATTAAGACAATTCATTCCAAGGGGATCGTTTTTCAAGGGGATTATAAGTAGATTTTTTTTTTTTTTTTAATTACAGAATGAAAATGAAGATCTTAAAACATCTTTTTCAGGGAATCCTTTTAGTTTTAGCACAGCCCTTTTTTTTCTGTTTAGTTTGGAATATGTCTGACGTCTTTTGCAGCCTTTTGAAAGACAATTTAAATGATGGGTGCGATTCATCTCTGGGTAGGTGGGTTCTTACAACAAAGTTTTTGTTGCACAAAAGCAAACAATGGAAGTTATCTTTGCCATTAGGCCTTGCTGATGGTGCAGCTTTCCCAGCCATCTCCCATCACTTGCTCACAGCAGCAGGTTGGGTTGTCCAGCACCCAGAGAGGTGACTCTGGAGGTGGCCACGGCAGCAGCAGGAGAGGGCACTGAGCTTCTGTCCCTCCTTTACCTTTCGTTCTTTACCTTTGTTTTGGATGAGCAATAGCTCATCTTTTCAGCTCAGTTCAGTCCCAATTTCCAACATTAACAAATCGATTCAGAAGCGAAACAGTGGAAAACTTGATCCCTGAAGTTCTGCATTTGGTGGTATGTTCCCCTTTCTCCTTAACAACTTGCTGTGGAGTTCTGATGCCCGAGGCTGCCAGCCTGGAGGGCAGCTCGAGGCCATGCTTTGTTTCGACCTGCTCTTATCCGATTAAGTTTTTGTTCTGTAAAACAAAAAGCCAGAATCTGTTCGGTTCAAGATTCCTGTTATCTGGGATGAGCTGACAGTACCAACCACTGCTGATGTTTCTTAGACAGCCCTGAACCAGAGACCACAAATAAATCTCCCATTAAGTTATTTTTCAGCTCTCTACTCTCCACACTGTTTCCTCGAACATCTCTCTGGTGCTAACCATCTGCTCCATGTTGCTGCGTGACTCTTGAGCTGCATAAGGCCAAATCTCATGCGCCGTACCCCCCATGAGGCTCAGCACCCATGGGCTGTCCTCTGGGAGGAAGATGTGTGCCCACATCCCTGAGCCGAAGGCTTGAGTTCCTCCAGGCCTGGGGCTGCTGCTGGAACAGGAAAATAATTTCAGGTTTATGGGGTCACCAGAAAGAAATGGTGTGAGAATTGGCTTCCTCCAAACAATATCGGTGGGATGCTGAAAAGAAAAAGCTCAGTTCTCGCCTAGCTCTGCTCCCATTAAACTCAAGGAATAAAACTCATAACAGCTTTACCAGGAGCAGTGTGGAAAGCAAGAGCTTTTGAAAATCCCACTGTATAGCTGCACTCACTTCATGTATCCATTTTAATGACATGATTAATAAAATACCAATGGAGCTCCAAACAGTTCTGTGTTCGTTTTCCAAAGCAGTTTGACTCATCCGTAACCATAACCAGACTTCCAATTACACTGGATTTTAATTGTTCTCCTTTCAAGATAATTACCAGTACTCTGAAAAAAATCACTCTGAGGAGCTGGTGATGAGTAGGAATAGGCATCCGAGCTCCACTGCGTCTGTTCTGTCGTTTGAGTTATGAGGAATGTAATCGGATATGTGACACCCAGACAGAGAGTGGTTTCCAGGATCTGAGAGTGCTCTGTTTCAGTTAATGTGTTAATTTGGGCTCCATCTTCTCATTTGTTCTGCTTTGATCTATCATTTCATAGAGCCGAGGCACCACATTATTAAGTGCGCTTGCTTGATTAATGTGCAAGACTGCATTTGCATGCACATTAATATTTTTAAAGTTTTGGTCCAAATTTCTGCAAGCCATAGTATGGAGTAATGTGAGCTGCAATTTCACACTGTGTGGCAACGACTGGTGGGAATAAAATTGTCCTGCAATTTGGCCATATTCACATACCAGCAGCTATTTTCCATTTGAGAGTTTTGAATATTACCAATAGAAATGTGTCTGTAAGCAAGCTGCCAAGTGAGGCATGAGCTGAAGGGCGTGGAGCAGCAGGGCTGAAAATCTCATGCCCGGCATATCTCGAAATTAAAGAATCGGGCTTAAAACCTCAGTAAGGGGGAATTATTCTTTTTGCCTGAGAAGTCAATAGAAGCAAAGGAGCTTCATCACGCAGGAGGCTGTCAATGTGAGTGCAGAGAAAGAAAAGGGAGAACAGCTAGGACTGAATTTTTGGATGTGCCGCCCAGGAGGTTGGATTTGCTGTTGTTCACAGCACAGGGCTGGCTTTGGCATGGCTGTGTTTACACTCACCTTGTTAAAATGCCAGCTGCTATTCAACCATAAGCACGGATTATACGTGTGCCATTCCGACAAGCTGCTCCTTTCAGCTTTTAGGGCTCTGGAAAGTTAAAGGCTTTTTGTTTCTGCCACTGAGCCCAAGGGGCTGGTAGAGCTGCTAAGAAACTCCTGCAATAATTTCTTTTTATAATTCATGTAGGATCCTCTGAGACATACAGTAATGCCATAATGTGAATATAATCATATAATCCTTTTAGTTTTATTATAGTAATTATTGGAATTACAAGAGTATTGTTTTAATAATACTGTTTTTCTTCAAAGTGCTCCACAAGCTCCGTATTATAATTCATTTTATTTTAAGAAAAAGGCTTCCAGTAGGAAATGCTGATTCTCAGAAATGTGCGTTTTTGCTCAGAAAATATCGATTCCAGTGATATTTCCACTCGTTGGGGTGAAATGTTGCAGGACAGCCCTCAGCCATTCCAGCTGCGGGGGGCTCTGGGACTGCGGCCATTCCATCCAGATAAGCTGAATTTCCCCTTCTCCCATTGGAGATGTTTGATTCTGTTCTTTGCTACAATTTGAAGCTCTGCTTGGGTCAGTTTGATTTCTGCTCGACTGGCTGACTTCAGAGGTGCTGGTTTGTGTTTTCTGAGGGGAATATCTGCCCTGTTGCCGCTGTGGCTTTGCATGTTACAGTGGGGAGATTTGTGGAGTGTGAAGATTTGTGCATTTCCTAGGGGTGGTTGATAGCTGGCTTTGCCTGCCAATGTCTATGGTTGTATTCAGTGGGAAGATCATCCTAAACATGACAGCAGCATCCCCTGCCCTCTCATCTGCCATGGAGCAGTGCGGCTCAGCAGGGAGCCTGAAACTGCAAGCTGTGTGGCACTGCCATCCTTATCAGATCTGGACTGGAATCCAGAGGCAGAAGGGCTTGAGAATCATAGAATCATAGAATGGCCTGTATTGAAAAGGACCACAGTGCTCATCTCGTTCCAACCCCCTGCTGTGTGCAGGGTCACCAACCACCAGACCAGGCTGCTCAGAGCCACATCCAGGCTGGCTTTGAATGCCTCCAGGGATGGGGCATCAGTTAGAAGACCTTGCTTTCCTTCCACTGCTCTTTTGCTTCGTAAATGTGTAGCAAAATGTTGTCTTCTTTTAGCTTGTCAGAATAATCAAATCCAGACATTTCTGATTTAAATTACAGCCTTTTCCAACTAAGAAACTTTCAGAACTGGCTTTCCTTTTAATCCCTTCTTATTTATTTATTTTTATATATCTCGCCTTGACAAATTATGTTGCTTCATGTCATCTCAAACGATGTGGTGTAAAACTAAAAGAAAAGCCACTTTGTAATGTATCAAAATGTTATTAAAAAACCCCCCAAATGTTTGTCATTTATTTTGCTCACAAGCAGTCCCAAGCGGCAGCGCACTGTGAGGTTTTCTGTGAATGCATTTACAATAGGAGCCAACCACACATTTCACTGAATCAACAGGCTTGTCTCGAGATATTTATGACTTGGATGTTGAAACTTCTGTTTAGTCAGACATCCCCAGGAAAGGCAGCGCCTGAAGGAACCCGGCACACATTGTCAAAAGGGGCTTTGAGACACCTGAAAGCCCACTGAAATACAGCTTTGACAGCCAAGCTGTTGGGGTCTTGCAAATACTGTACCGAGCATCTAATTCCCATTGCAACAAGCGTGGGTGTGGGATGTGTAACACAGCTCCCTTCACCACCGCCGACACAGCAGCAGCAATCCCAGCCCATCACAGGAACTGAAGCGCTGACGCTCGCTCTGGATGTGCCACCTACCAAAGCAGCCTTGTCTGGCCACACGGGATGACTTTGTGTCAGTCCCAGGGTGGGTGCTGCCCTTCATTTCACCCATGTTCCTGCTGGCAGGATGCTGGCTCCCTCCTGGTGTGGGGCTGTGTGCTGGGCACCAAGGATCCCAAAGCTCCGTGCAGTGCTCGCTGCCCAAGTAACTCCAGAACAAACAGTGTTTTCCTGCGTGTGCTGTTCTGTCCATAAGATCCCCAAGGACTTCTGGCAGCAGATCCATGCCCCAGGGGTGAAGGCAGAGGCAGGGCAGGGGACGCTTTGCCCCAGCTCCCCAGCCTCTCCCCGCAGCCCCTTTCAGTGCCATCTGAGCTATTTTTCCAACTCGAACCAGGCTGCCTCATCTTGTCCTCGGTATGAAAAAATGTGTGAAGGGGGGCATCGTTTGATCCCTAAAAGCTTTCAGAAGTGTTAATTCCATGTCTGGAATATTGTCACGAAGAGGCCGAATTCCAGCACGTAGAAATGCACAGGCTGCACCCAGGGGGTGCATGCAGCCAGCTCAAAGCTCTGCCATGTGGAGAAGGACATTGCTTGCTAGGCTTTGTGTTTGGGCTTTTATGATGCTTTTAAAATGAGAGACTCTTATCGTGGTTCATTTGCTTCCATGCTTGTGGTTTTGCCACTTGGGGGCAATTATAGGATCCTGTGATTCACGCAGAAGTTTAGATGGTGAATTATGTGGCTATTTTTTGGTGGACTTGTGTTGGCATTGAGCTGGAAGATGTTACTGCACTCTGGTCCAACCAAGCTGACAATTTTCTTGTGCATGGCCACACGGCATGTTTTGTTGGCAACAGTCCTTGGCTGTTTGGAAACACTGATAGAAGTTTAAACACAAGCTGTTCATGATTTTGCTTTCTATAATAAAGGAAAGCTCTTAATTAAGATCCACTATATTGTTGTTGTTGTTTTTTTTTTTCAGTGCATTTTTAATGTATTATTTGCTTTGAGTTTCCAGAATGTCTGTGCTGTAACCATTTCATGTTGTTTCTTTCTTTTGTCCCACCAGTACTGATGTCACTTGGAGATCTGATGGTCGGCATCAGAAAAACAGCAGCAGGAAAAGCCACAGGATGCTGCACAAAGCCCCGAATGACAGAAAGTCAGAGGATTTCTTTCCAGGAGATGCATTTTTCACTGGTGAGTAGGTGGAGCCGTTTTATTTTTGCTGATGATTGTCTGGAACAGCCCGAGTTGCTGGGATCGGTGTTTTGGTGTCATCAATATCTTTCCAGGACAGGATAACAGCAGCAGTGTTTCTCCCCAGTCTCGCCATTGTATGTTCTGTATGTTCCATACTCCATTATTAATTAAGAACAGTTTTCCTCCATTTAAACAATGTTATTTCTTGAGATGGCCAAAGGATTTCTTTGGCTGCTCATCCTTCGTCAGATTAGCAGTAGGAATGGTTTGCATCTGTTTGCATCTGGTTTGCAAACAAACAAGAGATGAGGGAGCACTGCAGGCTGATCTGTCTGCAACTGCTGCTTAAAAGAAAAATAGGGATAAACTGTCCACAGTGAAAGACATCAGAGACGATGGCTAGTTCAAGTCTGGGGGTGTGAAGGGAGCAGAAGACAAGCAGTGTATTGAGATCCCATGTATGGAAGAAGGTAATCCTAGTTTTATATGCTTTCTAAAGGACAAAGTGAAGTCTGTTGCAGATACCTGACATCCTGCCACCAAAGCAGAGACATCTGATTGCCACCAAAGGAGTTCAGATATGCAGAGGGTTTCAGCTGCAGGTTTCAGACCTGCACTTTCTCCAGGCCCTTCCCTTCTCCATCAGCTTTGGTTTAGTCTTTCCCCATCTTAGCTTCTTCCAGGTATTTTTGTCAGACCGGCTTTAGAAGAGCGCAGCACAAAGGCTGTTGCTTCCATTTAGCACCAAAGAGCTTTTTTCCCAGGTATCCTCTTTATGCATATCCTAAAACAGTAGAAAACATTGTGTCAGTTACGGGATATATACACAAATAAAACACACAGGGGGGGTTTAATAGGATGAAATCCAGATGGAAGGTTGTTTTCCCAACAGAAAACACAGGCCAAACCCTGATGTGCTGCAGACTGGCTTGGCTGCCCAAGGACAGTGCCAGTTTGCTCTCGGAGAGCCCAGACACATTTTCCTATACATTTTCCTATGCAGGTTTCCCTCCTGCTGCTTGAGCACGGCATACATAGGCTCCATTTCTCCTTTACAATTACCTGCCACGGCTGCAGCGAGCTCATGGTGACGTGGTTTCATCTACCTGAATGCAACTGGGCTTGGGGCAGCCGCACGAACATAACTTGTGTTTACCCCCTGGGCTGTGAGTCCAGCAGCTGCTCCTATTAGGAAGATTTGCATATGACCTTGGCACGGTTTTAAGTGAATCAACTGTTCTTCATGGGCGGAGACAGAAAATCTGTCTCCTTTGGACTCGCAGTCATTGCTGGAACATGAAGCCCATGTTTGGCGTGCGGGGAAAAGAAATTGATTAAAGAAATAATAATCTTTCAAAATTAGAGTTTTTAAAGTAATTAAAAACAGAAAATAAGTGGTGTGAGAAGATGAGGAAAGAGTACCTGTGTGCATTCATTGTCATCTAAATATAAAGCTCTTTTGGTTTTGAATGCTAATCTCTGCCTCCCTCCATCCTTCCACGTACACACAGGGCAGGGCAGCACACCTTGCAGGCAGTGTCCATCACTCCCATCACACAACCTGCACAGCTCCTGGCTGCTTCTACAGCCCCTTCCTTCTGTGGGAGGCTCTTTGGTCAGAGTGGGAAGGGGAGGTGTGATAGGTGTGCTCCAGCATTGTACCTGTGGGATGGCAAACCCTTTTGTGTCACTTCGGTGAGGATTTTAGGTTTGGTTTCATTTCAGTGGCAGTTTGGCACATATGTATCAATATTAATTCAGGGAAGAGAAATCCATGCAGCGCTATTCCACCCAGCAGAGCCCAGGGGTGTCCTGGCAGCACACACTGCGGGGCTGAGTGCGGCCTGGGGACTCCGCTGTACTCCTGATGGACCAGGATGGCTGTGGCCATTCTTGATGCTCTTAGGGAGCCTACACAGATCATTCACAAGGCAGCTTTGAAACATGATGAATGCAGACAAATCACTTTGAAACTTTTGGATGAAAGGGGCTGCATAACTGCTAGTCTGGCCCCAATCTTGCTTTGTGCGATGTGAAAGCGATAACCAAGTTGACAAAACTCATTAAATGCAGCGCCTTTATCGTACAGTATAATCTGTAAAACGTTGCAACACAAAATGTTGGCAAGCTACCAGCACATCGTCATCCTCTTTCAGTTACAGAACAGTGACATGGTGATAAGCTCCTACTTGTTCAGCACTGAGCGCTCCTGGGATGATGTGTTGGGAAATTCCCCACCGGGTACCTCGTGGTTCTCTTCTGCCTCGACAGCCTTGTGCTGGACCAGAGAGCAGCAGAGCAAAGTGGAAGGCAGAGGCTCTGGCAGTGCTCCAGCCAGCAGCCATAGACGTGGGCAGCAGTTGCAAAAAGCTGCTTTGAAAAGGGCTATCCAGATTTCACAATTAGGACACGTGTCAGTCTGTTGGAGGTTAAGGTGAGCTCGGTCCTTCTCCAGCAGCTGATCTCCCCTTGAAGGACATGGAGTTGTTCTTCAGGTTTTGTCTTTACAGGCAGAGACAATTAAGGTTTGGATCGTGGACATTTTATCATGGGGGGGGGGGCAAAGAGAAGGAAGAAGATTTTGGTATGGTGACAGCATTTCAGAAACACTTTGAGAGAGCCCAGACTTTGGCTGCTGCCTAAAACAGATAAAAACTAGCTGAGTGCCATGGGGTGTTCCCCTACATTTTCTTACAGTAAAAGAAATTTTCAGTAAAATAAATCCAGTGTTTTAGCAGAAGGCTGAGCTCGGTCTATTGTTGAGCTCATAGGGAAATGTAACAAACAATATTTTCAAGTGGTTTTGTATTCCAGTGAGACTATTTCACAAGCTTGTTCTTAGCTCTTATGGAACCCTTTATATTTTCGGAGCTCCTGAAAACAACAAGCCTGCTAAAAAAATGCCAGCACTATTTTTAGTGCTGTCATGTCTACAATAACAGCACAGTGACAGGAACTTCATCAGTGTTAGCAGGGCGCTGCGGTGCCGGGCGCTCAGTGTTCGGGCTGTGGTTCCCAGCAGGATGGGCTCAGTGTGCTGTGCTGGAGCAGGGTGGGCACACTGCCCTTCCCCTGCAGCCCATGATAACAGCCAGCCTCTCCTGGCTGCCATCAGAAAACTGCAGCTCCCGCTTTTGGAATCCTGCGTGTGGGAGAAGTGGGTTTTCTCTTGGAGCACCTCTCCTTTTCGACTGATTTTCTGACCCTGTCTTTGATTTCCCAGTGAAATACCACAGCTATTATTTCTCCCATCCTGGAATTCCTTTCCCAGCATTTCCAACGGGTAGCAGAGGCTCTTTCCAAGCACTGAGCACTGACTTTGGCACAAAGACATCTGCGTGAGGAGTAGCACCGAGGTGCTGGCCCCTTCTCACTGTAACCCTGTTGCTTCTCCAAAATGTAATATGAATCCAAGAGCAGCTTTGTTGAACTATAATCTGGGTCAACAGTGTTTGGTGGGTTGAAAGGTCACGCTGAAACCCCATCTGTTTTAGCTCTCCATTGGAACCATGAAAGTACTTTAAACTTGAGATGTTCTGTAGCATTCCTAAATTACCGGTAATGTGTAGTGACACCAAGAACTGTGGTCTAGAAATGCCATGTTTCTCTCCCTTTTTTTTTCTTCTTTTTTTCATCTAACTGGGTGAAGCATCAGATTTAGGAAGTAAATTCAAGTCAGCTGGACATAGGTCAGTGGCTGTGTGTGGAAGGGGATGGAACAGTAGGTGCCTCTGGCCCATAAAAAGTCTGTCCTACTGAGATCTGGCTCCAGGGCTTATTAAATACCAGCCATTTTTGACTAGTAAAAGACCAAACAAACCGTGTTTTTTCTCCTTTGATGATTAAATTCAGCCTGAAGTGAGTGGTATCATTTATATAAACACTTGCGTGCTGTCCTAAGAGATTAGCACATTTGCTTGCATGCTTACTTTCAAGGCTGTTTTGCTTTCAGGTGATAGCAAATGTGACCCACAGACTGAGGGAAGACCCAAAGCATCAGGGAGGGCAGAGCACATCTGCCTTTCTTCTGCTGTTGGGATCCAGCCAGGTCCTTCCAGAATCTGCCCTAGAAGAGCTTAGCACCACTGGTTCCCACTGCTCCAGAGCTCTCCTGAACCATTTCCAGTTAATTCATTGCCATTCAATGCTGTGTGCACCAGGGACTCCTTGTTCAGCATGCTTCATTCTGGAACGCAAAGCAACAAACTCACGTGGGAGGAGGTCAGGAGTGCCACCACGCTGCGGTTATTTCACTCCAGGGGCGAGCACAGAAGTCTGAGTATCTCAGATCAGCCTGTTTGTTTTATCCATTTCACATCACGGAGTGGAAGCAATGGGGGCAGATTGATGCAGGGCTGTGCTTGATCTCTCTGTACTGTAACAGGGGAGTGGCTGGGACAGCAGCTGCAGGAATTGGTTTTGCTGTTAACATGGGGGAATCAATCAGCTTTAACTTCAGCAACACTACAGCTGTGCCCCAGCCCCCCTGCCAGAGAGCAGCACAACCTCTGAGGGGCTCTGACTGCCCCAGCCACCCCCAGCCCCATGCTCTGACAGGTCTGTGTCCCTCCTGCAGGAGTCCATGTCTGGATGAAGCACTCCAGGTGAGGCTCTATCCTTCTGTCCCACTGCTTGCATTGCAGGAATTGCCACTACCCAGGTGCAGGACCTTGCACTTGGATCTGTTGGACCTCACAGGGTTCAGGGGTGGTTCCTTCACAGCACTGCATCCTTACTATCCGCTCTGCCCTCTCAATGCTTCAGGGCAGCTTTCTTTGCACATATTCCCACTGACAGCTCCCGATACGGAGCGGGTTTCAGGCTGCACTGAAGACCACACTGGTTTCCATTGTTTATGGCTAACTTGGAGACAATGACACCACCAGCAGCCTCCCCCAGCCACCTTTAACCTTTCTGCTCTGTCCGCTGCCTCCCCGTCCCCATGTAACACAAAGATGAGAACCATGCTCCCTGCTCTGGATTGCAGTGTGATTATTGAGCAGAGTCACGCTAGCTACACACAGGCAAATCTGCAACTGATTATGAGGTTTTCTTCTCAATTAATTGTCAGAAGCAAAGGGACGTTTGATGTTTAATGTCTTTTTCTTCTTGTTTAATGCGTTCTCTTTGCCACCCGTCCTCAGACACTGGGAATAGACAGAACTGCACAATGCAAAGGCTGCCGAGTTGTCACTGCATTCATGCATAATCCATCTCAGGCATTTGTCTGTTGTTTGGATGTTACACACAGGTCTGTAGGGGGCTTTGCTCTTCGATCCATTGACACAGTGACACTGACATCTTACTGAGAGGCACAGGATGAATCCTGCACCCGAGATCAGGGCGTGAGGCTCAGATGCTGTGTATGTTTTTGGGACAGGGTGGGAGGATGCACCTCTTCTGCTCTCCACGGACACAGTCTGTGGCTGTCAGCATTATGGTTTGCCTGGGCTGTCCTCACACGTCTGTTTTGGACCAAGGAAGACACCTCCTCTGTCTTAAAAAGTCTTCCTTGGAGGTGTTTCTTCACGTGGTCTGAACCAGGAGCAGCCCTCTGTATTTGCAGGGGAAAAGTTGGGGAAGGGGGTTAGAAAGGGCTGTGAGAGGAAGATGTGCTCTGTGCAGCCAAGCAGCAAAGATTTGTTTAAAGTGACAGCTTGGGACTGGAGGGCCAATTCTTCTATGAGACTTTCTGCTGCTGTACTTAATCCATTTTTATTATTAAAAAAAAAAAAAAAAAAAGCAATCAACATCAACAGTTTGCAGATGCTGCATTTGACAAAGGAACAAACAAACAACTCCAGTACTTCATCAATTCAGAAGCTTTGCACAGGTGCAAGGAGAAGCCGTTCACTTTTGAGCTGGGAAACCAAGGCTCAGCATCCCATGGAATCTCGGTGCTGCTGAGGCCATTTCGGGAGCTGGTGGAGAGCAGAACACCTCCCAGCGGTGGCTGACATCTCCATCCCAATCAGTGCAAAATTTGTTCTCATTCCTATGGGGCTCGGTTTCTTCCTGATCTTCCATAAGTCTGCTCCATTCTGGCGGTGCTGAAAGTTAAGCACAAGTTGGAAGATTTGAACTAATCGTAATTGAGAGAGTTACTGGCAGAGCTCTGATGAAGATGTTGAGAATTCCTGGCTCCATCCTCTGCTCTGACCGCAGGCAGGGCTGAGCTGATTGCGGAGCATCTTTGGGAGGCTCCTTGTTGTAGACCCAGAATGCTGAACTTTCAGGAAGACCTAATTTAGATCGGAATGTAATAAACAGCTCAGTATCAAGAGTGTACTTTCGTAACTTGGAAATTGCCAGAGAAAGCACATAAATCATTCTGTCCTATGCTGCTGGGTTTTTTAAGTTACCAGTTGTACCAAATACTTAAGATAAATCTCTTTATTTAAGAAACAATATGGATGTGATATTTGACTGGGGAAAAAAAGAACAAGAACCACCTTTGAAATATCATACATGATGATGATGTTATGGTGAATATCAAATGTTTCATTAATGATGGCGTAAATTTGGTGTAGCCACTGTACTGCAGTTAGCAGGCAGGTTTCTGTGCATGTGTTCATGCATGTATCTATAAGCAAACATTTGCAAAGTTTGCCATTTCTGATGTGCTGAATAGATTCAGAGGAAACCTCAGACCTGCATATGAACCCACCTCACTTGATCCCTTGAATGCTCTGCACAGGCTGAGTCCATAGCTCTTTGCTCAGCCTGGATGCATGGGGCTGTTGTGCTCCACCAACCATCCATGATTCTACAATTCCAAGTACACAGACTGACTCCAAAAAAACATTTGTTGAAATTATGTGCCCTTCTTTCAGGTTTATCAGCCTTTGCTCTTATGGATCACCGGGGATATAAGGACGAGTTTAGCTCCCATCATCCTTCTCCGTTCAGCTGATATGACTGACAGTTGGATGCACCATGTGAGTACATGTGATACTTCATACTTTGGAAAAGATTTCAAAGTCTTTGCTATGAGTTGTTATGGACATTTAAATGTATGGCAGGATTGCCTCCCGTTTGCACGGCAGCACAAATATTCTGACAGTCATGTTGGTGAATCTGCAACACAAATTAGAGGCAATGCACTGACTAACAGAGGAGACGAGGCCAAAATGGAAATTAGCCATGAAAAACTAGCCAAGAGAGACATGGCCTCTGATAGGGAGCAGAGCAGAAGGGAAGGCTGCAAGGTCTCCAGGATGCTGCAGTTCTCCTCAGCCCCGGTTGCTGCAGATCTTGGGCTGTTCACTTTCAGTGAGCAGAAAGGTTTGATCTGGCTTTAGTTCTTAGGCCATCAGTCAGCTGCCAGGGTTAACACTGGGCTTGAGGTGAGGACCCGAGTGAGGAAATCATGTTTTGCAGACCCTCCAATGTTGCAAAATCTCCTTTCACCACCAATAGTGGATGCTGATGTTTTGCAGAGCTTTTCTGCTCAGGTGTTTTGGGGAACTGCCAGGAGGTGGCTCTGGGTTGGCTTTTAGGGCATCGCGCCTCGTGCTGCTGTGCTGCTGGCTGCAGAGGTATCTGCTCTGCCCATAGTTGCACACACCTGCCTCAGTTCGACTCCTGAGGGCACAAGGAAGGCTGATGTGGTTTGTTGGGATCCTTGTGTTATTTCTTGGGCTGTGCAGGGTGCCTTAGGCTAGATGCTGAGGGTCTTCCAAAACTAAGCCTCAAATCAAACATA
This sequence comes from Excalfactoria chinensis, assembly GCF_039878825.1. NCBI lineage: Eukaryota > Metazoa > Chordata > Aves > Galliformes > Phasianidae > Excalfactoria > Excalfactoria chinensis. Next base: position 11,088,292 of record NC_092839.1, on the reverse strand, counting down.
GTAAATCAAGCTATTGCATATGCAACACATCAAGGCGGTATTTATGTTTGCAGCCTCCAGCTCCAGTATCAAAAAGCCTCAGAGATGAATGCAATCAATAGCCAGTTCACGGGGGAGTTGGCAAGATTTATTATGTTTATGATTCTGCACAAATATTGTTGACAGATTTCTTCTGATGCAGAGATAGCTTCCATGCTCAGATCAGCAAGCACAGCTAGACCTGAGGGATTCACCCTCAGCTGAGGTCCACATCATAGGTGCCCTAATTCCTTGTGTGCTGTATTTTAAGCACTGCCATATAAAGGGACTTTACACACACAGTGATGATGTGCTGTCCTTCTCAGATGGTAACAGCAGTGTTATCTCTTTGGTGGTGTTGTATCATTGCCATTAAGTTATAATCATTACTGGCTAATTCGGTGCGGTTCTAAATGTTTGTGATGCACTGCAGTAACTGAAAAATGAGGAAAGAATGCCATTAAATGTGTAGTCTGGGGCTTTGGTACAAATGCCATGGGATAAATGGGAAGTTTCCCTTGATTTCAGTAGGAGCTGGATCTTGCCCAAGTAGTGCAAAGAGCCTCCTACACTCCAGAACAAATACAAAGAGACATATGGTTACTGTCAGGGAACAGGTGGATATTCATATGGTTTGTAAAGGAGCTGGAGACAGCTTGCTGCATTTTGGTGAGAAGGTTACTCCAGGCAACCAGAACGGTGTGAAAGCAGGGAAAAGTACAGCATGGCAATGCAGGCACAGGTGAGACTGGGACATGAGAGAGAGAGGAACTGTTATGAAGAGGTTTGGAAATGGAGAGGGAAAGCTCAATTTGATACGTGAAAGAGGTGGAGGGAAAGCTGAGCCTGAGAAAAGGGCTCTGCAGTGGCTCTTGCTGGGGCTGGAGGCAGTTGTGGAGGATGGAGGGCACAGAACAGTCATGGGACTGGTGCAGCTGCTGCTGAAATCTGGTCCCTTTTGCTCCCTGCCAGGCATGAGGTTACGTGAGAAGCATCACTCAGGATGGTGCTGAGCAGGGCAGGGGTGGCTGGGGCTGTCCCTCCCATCTAAGGCAGCTCAGGCATCACATCGTCTGCACCTCTGGAGAGCAGTAAAGTACCAACCCAGAGGAGCTGCCTTGCTGAACGCAGGATCCCCTTTCAGCCACTGTCATTCAGCACAGCTTGAAACCAAAAGCTTCTGATAGCAGAGATGAGATGCAGCTTCCAAAGAGCAGAATGGGGCACAGGGACTCATCCCATGCACGTGTCCCCACCGCGATGCTGCGGTCTTGCGGGCACAACCAGCATGGCTCACACTGGTGCACATTCAGCTCTTTCCTCTGCCCCAGGCTTGGAATAATCTTTGTGTGTGTGTTAGGACCGGGTGGAGCTCTAACCTTGGTCTGGGATGGAAAACTGAGATAGTCTTGAGAAATGAGCAAGTGAAGGCAGTTCTGTGCAGAAACCTACACACGGGTTGTGCAGTAACGCTGTGGCGACATACTGCCAATGTGTGAAACAGCGAGGATCCCCCGGCGCTGGCATGAAGCACATCGGAGATCTGCCTGAGAGCTCCCAAAGACTGCCGCACATCGTCCTGGGTGGGGAACTACAGCACACGACTTCCTAATGAGAGCCTTTTGTGTTTATGGCGTTTACAAAAGGAAGGCAATGAAATGTAATTAAAAAAATAATAATAATAGGAAGATGATGATGATGAATCCTGGGTGTTTGTGAGGATTTTGTAACTGGAGCCCCTTGTTTATACTCGCTCAGCAATTAAGCTTCTGCACTGCTAAAATAGGAATGTTCATATTTTGGAGATGCTAAATCAGCACCATCGCAGCTGTTCTAAAGGATGTGTTTGGAAAGGTACCGGGTGAGAGAAACGATCCTTGTGCTGTTACAACTCGGGAATGGCTTGTAAGGATCCTCTGGAACCTTCTGTTAGAACAAGGGAGCAGGAAAACGTGCAGAGCCTTTCATAATGGCTGAGATGTCAGAGTTGTTAGAGTGAAGGTGTCCCTCCGCACTCGAAGTTCACGTTGCTTGTTGCTGAAGTGAAATACAGAAGCAGGGAAGCCGTGGAGTTTCGGCCCATTGGAGCCCTCTCCCATCTCTTCAGGAGCGATGCACACAGCAAAGGAGCTGGCAGGTCCTGCTGCCACCAGCACTCGTCCCCTCCATGCAGGGACACACCTGAAGGCAGATCAGGTTCACGTGGGCCCAGTTGCTGCTCCCAAAGTAACAGCAGTGAAGAACACAGCGCGTCAGATGCTTTGGCACGTCCTGCACTAGGCCGAGCTCTGCTCGCTGGCCGCATTTTCTGAGGCTCTTGTAGGCAGCGCTGCGTGTGTCCCACAGCAGATCGCCTTAACTTCTGTTGCAGAGACGGACCGGACGCCGAAAAGTCGCGGCTGCGGATGGAGCAAAGGGCCGCGATCAGCGCAGCGTGAGCTCCCCCTGCCCGCCGCTGCGGGAGGAGCTGCGGTTCCCCTTCTCGGCCCTTTACCCCATTTTCATCTCGCCCCCTACAGCCTGTGAATGCACGGCAGGTATTTAAGGCTTCAGCCTATTTCGGTCCAATTGTAGAAGAATCGCTCGAGAATAATTTCACAGAATCACAGAATCACAGCGTGGTTCGGTTGGAAGGGATCTGATGCTCCTCCTTGTCCCCCTGCCGAGGCCTGGCTGCCCCCCAGCTCAGGCTGCCCAGTATCCATCCACAGCTTCGGGCACCTGCAGGGATGGGGCACCACAGCTCTGGGCAGTGTCTCACTGCCCTCACGTCTAACCTAAACCCCCTCTCTTTCAGTTTAAAGCCGTTCCCCCTTGTCCCATCACTTCGATCGTGTAAAAAGTCGGTCCCTCTCCTTCCTCAAGTTCCCTTTAGGTACGGGAAGGCACAATGAGGTCCGGAGGACGTCAGATATTGTCAGATATTGCATCAATAGGATGGAAAAGGTTAGAAACGGAGTTGAAGCGGTGTAGTTCACCGCACCGGAGCATCACAGAGCGGTGGCTGCCAAGCTCGGGTCGCGCCGCTCGCTGCCGGCAGAGGTCAGCAGCGCCGTCCCAGGCGGCTGCAGGGTGCGAGAATCGCACTTCTTCATGAACTAAGGACTGTTTGGCTTGATTCAGTTTGTTAAGACGTTTGGTAAATGATCCCTCATCACCAAAGAGTGAAATGTTCATTCTGATGCTCCAGAAGTGCTGCCTCTGATATTAGTTTTAGCTCCTGCAATGAGAAAAGGCTGTTGTGGTTTTGGAAGTTCAAAGGATCTTAAGCTGTGCAGCATAGGGGAGATACAGTGATTACAACAACATGAGATTGAAACATTTCTTCCTGCTTCTGAAACACAACAGTGTGAGGAGGAGCAGCAGTGGGAGCTGTGTGAAGGAGTTTGGTCCTCCCCTCCTGCTCAGCCCTTCAGGTCCTGCTTACAGTTGTGCTGGTAATAACAAATAACAGCATCACTTGGTTCTCCTCCAGGATTTCTGGAGTGGCTGCTGTGGGATACACATCGTCCTTAGGTTACAAACATCCTCACAGGGAAACAAAGGATTATGTGGCCCTCTTGGTTTAAACTATTGGGAAGGCCCAGCCTCTAAGATGAAAGGGACTTTTCTTCCTGGAAACCAGGATTTCCTGAGGCCAGGGCTTAGCGGTGCAGTTCCCATGGTGCTGGTGGAAGCTGTCCCCACCAGGCAGCCCTGGTGTAGGGCTGTCACTGCCTACGTGGGGACATGAGGACACCTCACAGCTGTTGTTCCCCATTCATAGCCGCAGCAGAGGCCCACGTGGGTTGGTCCCTGATGTGCAGCATCACAGAAATAAACAAGACAGGGCATTTTGCTTCTCTGCTGTTGGGGCTTCGCAGGGTTTGTGGCACTGCTGCAGGCTTTGCTGCAGTGCTTTCCCAGCACCTCCATGCCCCAGCAGTTTGGCAACCTCTTCCTGCATTAACCCACAGCAGCAGGCTTTATAGCTGAGGGCAGGGCTTTATGAAGGTTTAATTAGCATGATCTGGTCCCCATCAGAAGCGGCCTTGCTCTGTGCTGCTCAGAGCCCTGAAAAGCTGCGCTGTAGTGCTAGAAATCACCTCTGGTCCTTACAAATGCTACCTGTTCAGGGATGTGTATGAGGTGCCTGAAGGTGTGTGTGCTGATGCTTGTATGGAGGTAAGGGTGCACCCACCAGGGATGATAAAGGCACACTGAAAGAGCAGTGATTCCCTCAGCACAGGGCTACTGGTCTCCACCCTCTGAAGGGTGCCGAGGTGTGCTTCTGTGGATAACATCTTAATGGTATTGATTGAATAGTGTACAGTCTGCAAGTTCTGCTACAGAGATTTTAATCTTGGACTTGCTTTGAGGTGTTCAGAGAAATGTTGTAACAACACACTTAGTATTTATTCTCTTCTCACTAGAACAGTTGGAAGTGCCTTATTCAAGGCCAATGGCTGCAGAGACCTGTGTGTTGTGTATTAGTATTCTTAATTCTTCCACACTGAATGAATTGATCGTAAGGCAGGGAATCTACTTTTTTTTGCTTACAATTTGGGTTCTTTTCATTGCAAGGTACCAATGAGTCACACTATCCAAAAAACAACATAGTTCAAAACAGTTTGGCTACTTAAAAAATGCCACAAGAGATTTGCAAAGCACACACAGACACAAACCATATGCAGCCAAGTTAAGAAACAGGACAAAGCAAAACAGTTTTAGCAGGTAAGCACCCATACAGCAGCATGTGTTGTATATCAAGGAGGCACAGACTGTAAACCAATGTCCCGCAGTTTGCAGCGAGTGGAAAGGCTCCCAATAAAACCTTGGTCGTCCCTCTTCTTTGATTTCACAAGCTGTCCTGGGTAGTAGTCGGGAAATTGAGTCCTAACTACCACCAGGGGACTGGAGTTGTCCCAGAGCAGGTCCATGAGCTTCTATGGGATCCAGGGACTGAGACTATTGAGTGCTTGGCAAATGTGGGATCCTTGCCTTGTTGGGAAGCGTCTCTCTGCAGCCTGTGCACATGCAGAGCTCATATATACCCTGTGCTGGCTTTGCTGTGTAATTATGAGCATTACCTGAGCATTATCCAACCTGGATGTCACTGCTGCCAAGGCAGATAATCCCTCCATGTGAGCAGTGAAAGCAGTGCTTGCCACCACACCTCACGTTTGCAGTTTCTCTTGTCTGCTGAATTATCTGCCTTGATGAATACGTGGTGTGGAATGGGCCAGGACAAAAGAAGAGATATTTAATTTGACCCTTAACCAGGGCTGAAGAATTCGAGGGAAAATTAGCCAAAAATATTTGTGTTTCCTGCCAATCCCTCTCAGTGATTTTTTTCTTTCTCTTTTCTTCCCTCCGAGTTTCACACAGAGCCCTGTCTCTGGGATTAGCCGTCTACAGGCAGCTCTTTGTTTTCAACCAAATTTAAGATTACGGCTGGGCCATAAAAGGGGAGAAAGGTGACACTGGAGAGTTTCTGCAGCAGTAAATCCTGAGATATTTGGGCCTGTGGCATTTTTGTAGCTGGCAAATGCTGAGTGAGGCATATCTGGTCAACATGGAGGCCCAAACCTGGCTAGGTTTCACAGAAGAACCCACTGCAGGTCTCAGATTCACGTGGCATCACATACTTCTAAAGAGATCTTTCCGGTCAGATACCTAAAGGCTGATTTTGTTTGCTGCTATTTGCAGTGAGGGATGAAAATGCTCCTGTTGTTAAACGTCCCAGGCTGGAGAGCAGCCAAACTGGAGTGGAAATACAGGAGGGAACATCACCCTGATAAGGGCCGGACGGACAAGCACTATCACGTCAGCATGTTTAATTTACATTAACAGCTATCACTTCTACGATGCAGTGACCACTAATACTGCTTAAGAAGAGGCTGTTAATGCTCCAGTTCATCACAGAATGGTGGTAAATCAACAACCAGTTAAGACACATGTCTAAGCTACCAAGTTTGAATTCACAGACCTTGGGACAAATGGGATTCTGAGGATTATTAACCTAATGTGCTTATTTCAGGCTTCCCTGCTGGAATTCTTGTGCTAGAAATCATCCACCCCCTTATATGAGTGAAGCTTATGTGGTTCTAGCTCCAAAATGCACATATTTAGTGCATATTCGGAGGCAGGAAGGCAACTTGAGATGTGGTTTTTCTCCATATCTAATGAATGTTATTATGAGGAAATCTTCTGCTAGATCAGATGCCTCCAGTGATTCTTTTGCAGGCTTTGGATGTATTTAATAGGGTGCCAGAGCTCACCACAACTAGGAAGAGGAAAAACTTTCTGAAGTCTGAGGCTTTGTCACCATGGTGACATCTATTTGAGTTTGGAAGTTGCATTAGTTTGAGCTCGCAAATTTTTCTTTTTCCTGTCATTAAAGTTACGCCTTTTATCCTCTCAATTACCTCCTCCCTCTCTTCCTACCTCGCTGTGATTGCGTTTAAAAACCGAATTTCCTTTCAGGAACAACTATGCAGGATAAATTACCTCCAGCAAGCTGCCAAAGACGCAGTCCATATCCAAGTGGTCTATAAACACAAAGGGAACAACACAGTGTCTCTCCTTCTGCATCTGACAGTTGAACAGCTATGATCAGATATGTTCAAACATGAGAGGTCTTTAGCTGCCCTTTAATAATCATGGAGATTGCCACATTCAGCCTTCTGATGACTCTACTGGATTAGGTGGAGTTCACAGCAGAGATGGATTTGACCTAGTAAGTATAGCAGTGGTCTTTGGGGTTTGCTTTACATAGCACGCAAAGAAGCTCTTCAAAGGTTTGTGGTGCAACATGACCTTGACTTCAACTCTCATTTTAATGGCTACTTGGAAGATGACAAAGACCACACTCTTTGGGAGATTGCCGTAGGGTGAGAAGCTTCTAAACCACATGGCCAAATCTAAGCGTAAGTGAAGTCTGTGCAGCCCACACAACTGCAGTGGCAGCTGTCAGAAGTATGCCAGAGAAAGCCATGCTCCTGGCTGACAACTGGAGGGCAGGGAGTCTGAAGCACAACTTAAAGCAAAAATGTTCCTTTGATTGGTATCCAAAATTGGTGACTGCTTCCTTTCGGGATGAGCACGCTGTGCCTAGAGAGATGCTGATAATCTCTTGAAACAACTGCAGTCCGCATGGATTGATGGGCTGATAGGCACGGTGATCCATACGCTGTAGCAGTTAAAGCACTTGGTTTTGATGAATTTGGGTGTTTCCCTTGTTTGAGGGAGGAGCCAGTCATTTTGTACTGATTTCCTGGCCACTGAGCAATGTGCTTTGAAGCAAAAATTCACTCTTAACACATTTTCAGAAGGAATTTTCTCCCTGCATTGACAAGGATCACACGTCATCCCTCCCTGCCTCAGTCTGTCCTCATCATCAAGTTCACTCTCAGTAGCGCGTATTTTATTAAATTTAGCTGTGAGAATGTCACCAATTATGAAGGGAAAAGCAAGAGTGAAGGTTAGGGGGGAAAGGTGAAGGTTAAATTCAGACATTCATGAGTTTATGGGGCAGTTTGTCCTCAAATCAAAGCCAGGCATTCATGTCAAGCTACATAAACAGGAATGAGTGTTCGTGTGAAACTTGCTAAGGAAGCAAAAACCTGTAAGAAGTTTTGCCACCAAAAAAAAAGTGCTTTCTTCTGCCTTTCCCTCCTCTTGGCCCAAAGAAAGGAGGTTGCTCAGAGCATGTTGCTATCCAGACAATGCAATCATTATGAAGGTAAAGACCCCCAAAAAAATCCCTGCTAGAAGACACATGTTCATTGCCAGCACCCTGCCGAGTGCTGCAGCCATTGCTGTGAGCACAGCCTGCAGACTGACAGGAGCAGGATCCCAGAGCAGAGGTGTGTGCCCAGCGCTGGGACCAGGAGCATCTCCCAGTCTTTCCTGAGGTGTCCAAGGGTGGTTTTTCTCAGTGTCGCACCCTGTAAAAGGTTCAGTTGAAGGCAGAATTTTGGGAAGGGATGGGAAAACTGGTGAGAACATTTTTTAAAGAGCAGATGATCCTCACATCCCCGGTACCTTCTATTTACCAAACAGAAGTTTCCCTGTGTGATACATTTCTTAAATTATAGGTTTCCCGTTTCCTGGCATCCTAATAAAGTCTGGATGAATGATGAGAGAGTCTGCAGGGAGAATGAGTAAACATCTCCTACTGTCTGGAATGTAAGATGACTACTGTCTTATCCTTTGTTACAGGTTGTTAAGATAAAATTACCCTATATATCAACAGTGCTGTCAATGAAATTAGAAAGGGCATTCTGCCTCCAAGCTGCCTGGAGGGTTCACGGAGGGAAAATGAAGGCGGTTGTTTCTCTGTTTATTTTGGTTATCCACTTGCTTTGGAAAAAAAACAAAACAAAACAAAAAAGTTATTTTTTGGGGGGGTTGTTTTGTTATTTAATAAGCAAAGGAAAAGCAAAAGAAATGCCATGGAGTGTGTTGCAGTTTGGGGTGTTCCACCAGCTGTGCAGGCAGGAGAGGAAAGAAACTGTGGCTTAGTGAAAATCCTGTGATAGCTCATGCCTGAACTGCTGCTGCAGGAAAGTTTGGGTGCACAGAGATCCTGTGGTTAAAGATTTGGCCCTCACAGAGGGCAGAGGCTGCATAGTGTTGAGCTGTGGGGATCGGTGTCCTGAGACAGCAGTTCACATTTTTTGGGAAGATCCAACTAAACCCGTTGATTAATGATGGGCTGATGACTGAACTCGATGATCTTACTGATGTTTTCCAACCTTTGTGATTCTGTGATTGACTTGCGGAACTGAAAACAGGACTGGAGGAAAGTTGGGAATGAAAAACTGAAGTTGGGTGAGAAACACTGTTGGATTTTCAACACATTCCTCCATTTCTGCCGTCTCATCTTTTACTGTGTGAGGGAATTTGCTTGTCACCCTCATACCCTTCTCTGTGTGAATGCATACATATACATACACATATGAGAATTCTCTGTGACAAGCTGTAGGGCTTTGCTCCAGGTTTTCCGTCCCTAACCATGTCAAAAGAAAATATCTTAATGCTCTATTCACAAAATGCTTTTGGCCTGTTTCCGTTTGAACGTTCCGCTTGTTTGCATAGGCAATCCATTGAGGAGTTCATAAAGCCTCCTTTTGCCTGAGTTTGTGAATGCCTGCCCACTGCCCGGCCTTGAAGTGAAATTTTATCGGAAAAAAGAACTATTTGGGATGCACGCATTTTGTGCACTTGGAGGTGTTTTCAAGGGAAGAAGTTTTCCTATGGACTGAAGGATGTAGTTGTATCACTACTCATTCTTTTTAGCTCCATAACAGCTCTGAGGAAACAGCTGAGGTTTCTGACAGTTCAGTGTTTCCAGCTCTTGTGTCTTTTCCTTTGAGGGTTTCCTCAGTAAAAGGCAATGTCGTGCTTTGCTTCTTGCTGCCTCGTCCCAGCAGAAGACCCTTCACTGTCTCAGTTCTCAGCTTAAAATCATGGTTATGGGGACAAAACAGCCCTGCTGCCCAGCAGAGTGCCAATAGCAGCCAGCACAAAACTGATGTTTTCCTTTATTAATCATGCACACGCAATCTGCAACCTGAACTGTGTACAGAAATGAATGGAAAAAGCGCAACCTGACCGCGAAAGTATTATTTTATAAATAAGGTCCTTTAGTAGTAGTTAATTGGATACACATTTTGCTGGATTCATGGAACATTAAAAGCTATCATATCCAAATTGACTGACTGAGTTCATGTTACATCTCCCAAATTACCAATGACCATTTGCCTTGCAACATCAGACCTTGGGTTCAGAAATGTAGCTCGAGGGCCTTTTTTAAGTACATGGCACTTTTTTTTTCCTAATAGAGATTGATTTAGTGTATGTTTAATGGCCCCATAAATCACTCAACATGCCCAACTCGCATACAAATTCTGCCAAAAAAAAAAGTTTTCAAGGAAGCAGATGCCTTGTACTTGGAACCAATTTGCCTTGCTCTCTGCATGTGCATGAACCCGCCATTTCAAGATCCTCCTAATAACAATGTTTTGTTCTCCCAGGTCTGAGCACTGGTCATTTTCTCTGGGTCTGCTTTCTTACTGTGCCAGGTTATACATGGGCAGTTCCCCTGCTGTGCCCGTGCTGTTCTAGTGCCTTGTAGATCAACAATAAATAAATTCATTGTGTGTTTCAACAAGAAGTAAAAGCAAACGCCAGAGTTGCATTCTGCTTGCTCTTGTGAAGATCCATTGTGTGCAAAGTAGTGTGCTATCAAATGGCATAGGTCATTTTTCATTACCCCACTGAGGATGCAGCTCAAAGCAGAGGATTATAGAAACTCATTTCCTTTGGTTAAGGAAAAAAAAAAGAGTTAACATTCAATAAACTCGAGGGCTATGACGCAATGTGGCCCTCAGAACCTTCCGAGCAGAGCTGTTAATAGCTTCCTTTCCCAGGACGCGGGTTTGCCCCATTCACTTATCGACTTTGATGCATTAGTAAAAGAAAATATCAACCCCTCATAACTCTCAGAAATGATACAATACATCACTTGGAAGTAAGCTAGGATCAACACATTGTTAACTGTTTGATCTCTCAAGTCAAAATTAATGATAGGTGTTTTGCACACACACACAAAAAATGAATGTTAAAAGCCTATTTAAGCTAACTAAAGACATCCATACAACATCAGGGTTGAATTGGAGGTGATTTCCTGCAATGCAGCTGTTATAAGTTTATCAGTCTGCGGGTGGCAGTAACCAGTAATCATAACCAGATTGCAGAAGGATGGGATGAAACTTATCTTTAAATAGAAGATCTAACCAACTAACTTAAGAAAGCTGGTTGAGAACTAAGTCCATGGTACTGTTCACTAGAACACCCAAGGCTCTGGGAAAAGCCAATTTTCTATGTGCTTTAAAGAAATGAAATGATCCTAAAGGTTTAACTGCTAAGCAGGGAGAAACCAAGGTTTGTAATGATTAACAGCAGACCTCCTGCTCTCTGGTACTCACAACATTTACACAATAATGATAGCTAATAAGAAATGGCATTAAGAAATATCTTCGACTTTCTCCACTGAGACGTTGCCAAGGGCTGCTGATAAACTTTAAGTCCGTTCTGCTGTGACATGGAAAGGTCTGTAACGTAGCATAGATTTCCAGCAGAAGAACGATTGAGAAATTCCAAGAAATCTCTCTGAAGAGCCATAGAGAAGTGCTGCGCTGTGAGACAATGCCTCTGGACATCTACAGCCTGTTAGTTTTAATGCATCTTGAATTGCTTCCATCTGCAGCTAATCTGACCACTGGAAACAGTCACTTTTGCAATGCCCTTTAATATTTCTGATTTGCGTGTGGGCGGTATCTGTTGGTATTAATATGAATGTTTTCCGGATCGAATTAGAGAAAACAAGACGAGCTTTCAAAGCAGAATCAACTTTCTTTGAGAAATGTGAACTCAGGAACAAGTCCGGGGCAATGGGAAACCATGAAGATGATTTAGGTCTGTCCCAGATCACTGCTGTGCAACCGCAAAAAGGAGCGACAGAAAAGCCCCGCTGGATTCTCAGATCCCCCCAGCATCACTTGGCAGTCTCTTTATACCTCTTTGTTCTTAATTTTACCAGGTACTCAGCCCCTTCTGTGCACTGCTCCATCAGTTAGAGCTCTGCCTACGATCGCCTCGCTGCCAGCAGCCAGCAGGGACACCCATATTTCCTAACTCACTGACCCATGCAGACCCACTGTTTTCCATGAATGAATGAATCCCTTTAACAATTAAGGAATGAGCCAAAATCTTCTTCCACCCCCAAAGTCAGCTGAACAGGAGCTTTGTTTTAATATGCATTTAAAATAGGTGCTGTTTTAGCCTTTCCCATCAACAGCTGTTGGTCGTGCCACCACTGGGTGCTCCCTCCTGCAAGCAGCACGCCTCCCTGTACCTTGTGCATATGGTGTTAGCCCTGGGCTGAAACCCAGCTTCTAGAAAGCACAGCTCTGGGGAATATTCTTAGTTTATTATTGTTGTTGTTCTTGTGGAAGACAAGTTGAAAAATGGCAGCGACGTTTTAAAAGATGTGTGCTATAAAAATTCTTTACGCACCTTTCCTCCAGACTTCAACAAGGGTTCAAGCCGAAGTAACTCTTCCCCTGTACTTGGTGTCCGTGTTTTAACTGTACAGCATCATTTCTCACAGGTTTTTAAAACTTAGATGTTTTTCAGCGGAGAAAAAAGGCAGTTATTGATAAAACTGAACAATTATCATTTGTTTCAATTAAGACACTCGGCAGTTTCCGGATTTTGTTTTCCAGATCTTGCTCAACAAAATCTCATCATTCTTTCCCCGTAGCCATGGAATCAGCTCACTCCCTTCTTCTCCCTGATGGGACCATAAAACCCTCAGCTGGCAGATCTGTCTGCCCGGCCGAGATGTGACACAGCGCAGGGATCTGAAGTTTTCCATTGAACAAAGTAGCAGAGAGAAAGCAACTTAATTGCCTGTGGATGGCAGGTGGATGCTGGCCAAATACTTTCAGTTTCTGACCTGCAATGTTTCCCATTTGTCGTTTCTTTGGAAGTGACTCACCCCAGGCTGTCCAGTCCAGGCAGCTGGACCAGGCAGATCTTACAGCCTCTTGGTGCTCATCTGCTCACTGGTGTGCTACTGCTTGCCAAATCTTTGGGCATACAGTGTGCCCTTACGTACAGTGTCAGGGCTTTGTTTGCTTTACAGCCCATATTGTCATATCAGTTTCATCTGGAATGTGACTTGTCTTTCACATCACTGTTACCATGACTGAAACACACCACCCACCATCTCATGGTGTTCATATCCGCTCTTTGGTCTCCATGTGTCAACGAATGCCAAAGGCTGCCATTTTGTCTGCATGCAGGAGTTCAGTGTCACACCTTTGCTCCATATACATTTCCGTGTCAGACACCAACCTGTCTGACTGCCCCTCTTAGTAATGGGACACTGACAGGAAGGTTCAGCCCCCAGTGTCACACCGCCAACATCCGCCTCTGACTTTGTAATCCAACATCAAAAAATGGGAGGCATTACTTTCAGAGCAGCCCTTGTACAATCAAAGTTCAATATAGGAGCTTAGTCTGTATCGGTGTGATATTCTCCGGTGTGTTAACCACATAAGATATAGTAAGGGTTACATTAAGTTATTGTGTGCTTTAATGCAGTCCTGCCACTCACAAATTGACTGTTGAAGCACAGCCTGGCTGGAACACAGGAAGCACTGCATGTCAATTGAAATGAGGGAGATCTATATGCAGAAAATAGGGGAATTGGTAAATAACTGGTTGTGTGCTTCAGACCACTGTCACTACCCTGTACTGAATTCCTAAATGTGGAACCCAGATGCAAAAATAACAAAGACCACATTAAAGCAATGCTAATATATGAGCTCTGGTTTTAGAGGAGGATGCGGAAATGCTTTGGAGGCTGATATAGGACTTGGGGAAAGATAGCTCAGCTTCCAGTTGCTTTTTCAAGTCATGTGTGAGGTGAGGGGTTTTGTGGCTCCATCAGATTTCCCAGTGTTGGCCTTGGGCACATGAGGCCGTGCACATCCCACACACACGTGCCAGACCCCAGCCCCTCTGCAGACATGGGGCCTCAGCTGAGCAAGCAGGCTGAGAGAGGGCAGACTTGGGAGCAGTGCAGTCACATGCTGTGAAGCACCTCCCTTCTGTACACCTGGTGAGTTCACTACAATCACCTCAGCTGCCTTACACATTGTAAGAGGAGAATGACTGTATAGCACTGCTGAAATGCATGTTGGAAATGAACCCAAGATGGGCGCAGAGCTCTGCCTCGCAGATGCATGCACGCAGGTGAGCGCAGCTCATCAGGATGCTGGTTGTGTTGCTTGTGCACGCACAGGCAAGTGCAAACCTAAACCTAGGCACTTCTGCAGATCCAGCAGCTGCTTCTTCCCCCATTGCTGCAGCTCTCCTTGCCATTTCTGCCCACCTGCTATCTGCAAGCAGCCCAAGACCCGTTCAGAGACCTGCCTGCCCTCCCACCCCTCCTGTGCTGACAGACCAGGGGGTGCTTGTATCCCCACAGTGGTGTTGGCAGGAAGTTCCTCAGCTGGGGTCTGGGCAGGTGGGTGGCTGCGTGAGGCTGACAGGAGTCCGCAATAGGCTGTGTAATGGCACAGTGCAGTGAGGTAAAGGTGAACGCCAGCATGAACTGAGAACACAGGTGATGGCTTTGTTATTGAGCTCTGTTAATGAGGCTGGAGCCTCCAGGAGAGCAGGTGCAGGCTCAGTGCTTCAGCTGTGCCACCTGGGAGAAAGTAAATCATACCTTCTGATTGAAAAAACCTGAAGGGTAAATAATCACCAAAGGAGGAGATAGTCAGAGGACCCCAAAGAGGTCTGGGCTACAGCATTAAGATTTTTAACTGGGGAAGTGTGTTGAGGTGGGAGCTCAGTTATAGAGGTCTGGCTGGAGGACACAAGGATCCTGCTGAGGTGAAAACTTTGTGCCTTTGGTGCTTTAGTGGCAGCCAGAAGATGTGAGCCAGCTGTCACTGGAGGGATGGAGTGTTACCTGGTGTTGTGACCTGCTTCTCTTGGGAAGAGTCTGTGAGATGGATGTCAAGAGCCCTGAAATTTGGCGCTGGAGAGGTAAGCTTTCACTTTTGTTATATTAAACAATGCAGTGCATCAGTCAGGAGTGAATGCTAAGCAGAGCAGTGAGGCTGAGCAGTCAAAAGTAGGGCCTGTGGGACTAGCATTGTCATGCAGGGCATGGCCAGCACCCTGTCTGCCTTCATCTGAGCCAACCTGGGGATGGGAATGGCACAGCAGGGTCAGGATGTTGGAACTGAGTATAGGACAGACTGTGGCTTAAAATACTGCATGAAACCTCTGAGAGGAGTTTTTGTGTGATGTTCTTTGCCTAATAATAATGAGTATTTTTAACTATTACTTAAGTACTTGGCTTGTTCTGGATTTGCCTTCTCAGTCATGTCAGGGAATGAGATCTAGCTGTGTGCAGCAAGCTAGGTAGCTGCCTTGCTGTGGCTAGCAGGATCCCTCTGTTAGCAGTGCATTTTGTCCCTCATGCTGCTGCTCACGTTTCTGCTGCCAAGGATGAGCGTGGGGCAGGCAACACTCCTGCAAACTTCCCACTCAGGGTCCTGAACTTCTGAATTTGCTCAGTGGAGCATGAGCACATTCTTAAGGAAAGAGTGGATGTTCCTTTATCCTTGTGGGGTCTAAAATCGTCGCTTGCAACAGGGATGTGTAAGCAAAGAGTAGGAGCTGGGAGTTCATGTTCTGCCTTTGGGAGTTTATCAGCCCTTGTCTTAGGGACAGCAGAGCTCAGCCTGCAGTTCTAGCTGGTGTGATAGTGCTGCCATTCTCCCCAACCCTGGGTGGGATGTGCTGAGCTTTATCCCACAGCAACCTGATTCCTGCTTTCTGAGTAATGCTGTTTTATGAGAATAACTTCCCTTTGATCTTGCAGACAGGAGTCCACAACAGCTGCTCTGGGATAGATAAGGACAGCCATTCTCCAGACTGATGGTGTTTGGAGATTAGTGCTCAGGACATTGCACAATGGAAGTGTGCAGCCCATAAAGGCACAGTAGTCCTGTTGGTGCATGCACCTGCAGTGTTGGGGAAGGGAGCAATCTGCTTGTGTGTCAGGGCTGCAGCGTGTTAACTGTGGTGTAAGTGGACATATTCCTGCATCTTCCCCCTCTGCTATATACCCACAACTACTATATTTTATGGAGAGTGGGAGGAAATGCTGTTCTTGCCTGTTTAAACCTGCGGAGTGTGCTAGCAGATGGATGCAAAGGAAGCTCAGTGCTGAATCTGGAGGTTGACGCAAAGATGTTTCATTGATGTTGTTTTTTTCTTTTAATGGATTAATCTTAATTGCAAGCTGTTTCCTTAGAAGTGAATTTGTAGTAAGAAGTTCTTAAAGCTCGTTACTCCAAATAGGTTCACTGAAATGCTCCTTTATGTGTGATAAAACTTAAATGTTTCTTTGGTCTTGTGAGATAACAGCAGAACTTGCTCAAGGTAAGCATTTTTGGCAATGTTGGCTTTGGGCTTCCTGCAAAGGTCACCGAAATCTGACAGATAGATGCCCTTTCAGTAAGGATAAAGCTCCACGTTCTCCTCAAGGACTATAGAGGTGAGAACAGGGCTCATCCATGTAGAATATTTTTAAGTGTGGGTCACAATGAGTCTGAGAACTGGTCCTCACCCAGAATCCTCTACTTCTGAGGACAGGTTGGTGCTTTCTGTAGGGGCTGCCCAGCAGTGAGAGATGTCTGTGTAATACTTGGAGCAGGGCTGCTGTGACCCTGTGGCCTTTGTTGCACCTTCCTTGGCACATGGGGACGCTGTGAGCTGAGATTCCCCCTAGCAGCAATGCTAGCCTGGCCTGCAAGAAGCAGGACTTGCTTTAAGAGACTGCCAGAAGCGTGGGTGAGACTGTGGAAATAACCTTTGCCTGTTGTCAAAGGTAGAAGGGAGTAGTGGTGGACATGACTTCACCGCGCCTGCTGCTTGGTATGAGTAACCAGTTCCATGCATTTCTATGCCAACCATCATTTCCAGATGCAGTGACTAGCACGGTGTTTTCCATCTCCAGATTTTGTTTGTACTGGCATGATTTAAAATACTTTGTGTAATTATAGTGGTGGTTCCTATAGTCAAACTGCTGGAGCAATGCATTCTGCTTGGAAGTTTCTTCTTTAGCTAGTAATTTTGGTAATGACAGTAATTCAGATAATCTCTCCTTGTGGCCTTGCGGCTTGCAGAAGTAGAGGGTTTTTTTTCTAGAATGCAACCTTATCTATATATAGTTCAGTCAATATCTAGTGTTCTGAATGTGTTATGAGAAATTCCAGTCCCATCACCACAAACATTCTACTGTTGTCTTTTAATGCAGTCAAGGTAGTGGGGAAGAAAAGGAAAAGGACAGAGCGGGGACCTTAGCAGGCAGCCATGGGCACGGGCCGGCTGTATCACCAGGCAGCTTTGGGTGCACACTAACAAAAACCCCTTAGACTGTTGGGTGGTTCTGAAGATGCTGGACTTCTCCTGAGCTAGGCATGCTGTATAGAGGTGGAAGAGCCCATGGCACAGTGAGAAACCTTCAGGTTTGGTGACATGGTATGCAGCCCAGGGACCTGTGGGATGGGTGGTCCCCACAGAATCATGCTGCCGGTGCCTGACCATGTCTGCCTCCACACTTGAGAAACAGCAGCTTTTTGTTAGGATTGGCTTCAATGAGTGGCAACAACTTCAGGAAGCAGATGAGCTTCATTTTGGCCTACAATTCACAGCACAATAAACAATTTTGTCAGCCAAATATGACAACATCTATTGAAGAGCAAAAATCTTTCTGCTTCTGGAAATGTCTGAATTGTAAAGCTGCTCTCGTTTGCTGCTGAAGGAGACACATCTAAATTACTGCTGGGAGAACCTGGTCAGGCAGATCAGAGGCAGCCATCTCCCTTGATGTGCAATTACATGGGCTGCTTGCCTTGAGAAGAGGCCAAAGCAAACGGGAAGCAGCAATTAAGGTGGGCACCTGCAATGAAGACTTGAAGTATAGAGCACAGTACCTATCGGTCATCGCTGTACAGAAAATCTCTCCTAAATCTTCCTAAGCAGGGCAGTGTTTTTGAATGCTGATTGAGCATCTGTTATTTTTTCCTCCAGAAGATCCTCATATGTTGAGGAGGGTGGGAGAAGCAGGTGTTGGTTGTACATTGTTATGAAGAATCCTGTAGTGTGAGAGCTTCCCCAGCTCCTGACCCCCAGAACACTCTGCTGCAAATCTGTGTGTGTGACCTGTGGCAAGTTGTTCAATCCTACCCTCCCTCCAGAGACAGGGAATGGTGGTGGAAAGATTTGCCATGCCTTTGTATGGTTAACCCGTATATTTTTCACAACTAGGGGATACTGAGTCTCAGATGAGGTTTTAGATCGCTACTGTCTGACCAACGATAAATCAAGAATCATTATTTTGATGCCTTAAGCAGCAGGAACAGCGAGTGCAGCCTTACTGATATTCTGTGATCACATAATGCATTGCAGATTGCAGAAGAGAACTGTTTAATACTCAGCATGTCATGTCCAGGATGTTTGTCTATAATGTATATGGGAAGTAGTGTGTTTCCTGTAAAGCAATAAAATCTCATTGAAATCTAGCTGCATTTGGAATTGGTATATAAACAGATTCAGATATAAACATTTATCTTGTAGGTAACCTGTGTGTAGGGCTGTTTTTGCCACTTCCTGGGGATCTGAAGGCCAAAGCTAAATCAAATGAAATATTGTTGTCATCTGGTTCCAGAGGCTGGGAGTATCCAACAGCCTTGCCCACATCCAGGTGGCAACAGGGGGGCTGATGGAAAATATCTGGCAGATCAGCAAGGTGGCTTGACATTATTGCTGGACAAACAAACATCAGAAGGGTGGGAGCAAGCTCATCTGCAAGTGCTAGAGAGGGCTGGTTGTGCCTGGCTCTGCAGTGTTTGGGCCTCATCTCCACAGTTGCCCAGTACAACAAAAACTTCCCACTCAGCCTGTTCATCCAGCAAATCAAACCTTTCTCACTGTCAGCCCCAGAGCCTTCTAAGGACAGGAACAGTTGCCCTCATAGTAAAGAGCACCATTCTGCAACCAGATATAAGCTTATGTCTGTCTGCTGTAGGAACATCAGCATCCCATGTCTGTTTGTGGAATTATAGGGCTTACACCACTTACACCATCTATGCTTGTCCCACTGTATGTGCAGAAGAGAGGCATCTAGGAAGGTTAGTTGTGGCTTGCTTGCAGTATGTTAAAAGCACGGCACTGACTTTATGTTTGTATGGAGCCACAAAATACCAATTCTGTCTGTGACAGATCAGTTAGAAACTGACTTCAGTAGTGACAATCCTCATGGTCTGATCAGCTTTCCAACTAGTGAGGATATTTCAAGTGGAGGTAGGTGAATCAGTCTTGATATTTCCCTGCTCTTCACCCATTTCCCTAAAGGAATGGGGGGGGGGTGTCAGAGAAGACATCAGAGTATGTCCAACACGTGGTCTGGAAGTGAAGCAAAAGCAACTCCAGTATCCTGCCATGTTGGTGGTGATGTTTTCTTCATTTACTGCCTGAGAGGTGCTGCAGCAGAAAACCAGATCTGCTTCCTCAAAGACTGTAGGTCAGTTATTATGTTCTCCAGATGGGAGTGACAGTCTTAATTTGCTGTTAGTCTCACCCATTTCCAGGAAGATCTCCTTTTAAGTTTAGACTGCTATGTCTTACCCGCACAACAGGTTTCTCAAGGCTTATTCCTCAGCCAGATGAGAAACATGAAATGGATAAATGCAAAATGCAATCTTCTTCCTTTGTAATTAGTGCCAATAAAAAGGCTTTGAAGATGGTGCTTTGCAAGTGCTAATGAATAGGATTGTAATTGTGACTACATCTTGCTACTGTGGAGGAATTGGACTGCCAAGTGTTGCTGAAGTCGCACAGCTCACCCTGTTTGCAGTGATTTCTATTGAACATCTTGCTCTCAGCTGCCACTACAAGCAGGAAATGTAAAACTGGGAAGGGCTGATACCATTTGTGCCTTGGATTGGTTATGCTTTCCACCTACTGCTGTGATGCTGGAGCATCACAACAGTTCGTCCAGCTCTTGGAGGGAATTGTCTGCCGTACCTAATTAAAGGCTGACATAGTTGTGGGATTGTGACTAAGTGATATATGCTGCCAACAAACATGGTGGAGGTTTGGGTGAATGTACTTCAGTCTGGAGCCTGGCCTTCATCCCCACGAGGCTGATCTCACAGATGTCCATTAGTACTGCTCACTTGCCTCTGGATCCTGGGATTGCACTACACTATCTCTGTGCAGTGTGGTTTGGGCACATCCACACTGGAATGAGCTCTGAAGAGCTCTGAAAAGCTTTGTCTTCCTGCAAAACAAAGATGCCAACTTTAAAATAAAAATCTGGAAATAAACAGTTATGATCCACTGAAATTCATAACAAAGGACAAATTGAATCCTTCATGCTGTGTAACAGCCATAAATAAAGGCTTTATGGTTGAGAAGTTGCAGGCAATGTTCCAGCAAAATCGGATTTATTCCCTCCCCACCCCCTGCAGTATAAATCTCTGGAAATGGGGGTTCCAAGGGCTGCTCTAACACAACATTAGCTGCAGCTTCTTGAACCAGACTCCCTGCCAATATTTATAGTTCACGTTCTGTGCATGGTATGTGTGTATATTATTGCACTAGCTTTTACAGTTGATTTCTCAGTAGTCATGTGAAACCAAAACAACTGATGGACTGAACTTGGAATCATTTGTGTATGGCTCCAATTTTTGTTTTTTTTTTTTAATTTAAAAAAGAAAGAGGATGTAGGGAATGTCTGCCTTGCAGTTAGGAGAAAGGTTGCTTGGTTCAAATTTCTCCAAGCCAATGGAGGCCCAGCCTCCATGAATGTTGAGATACTTCTCCCCCAAAATTGCTGGCTGGGTTTGCAAGAGGAACCTTAAGAGATGCATTTCAACAGGTGATCATACCTGCTAAGTGAGGAGCGTTGTGGTACCTCCAGTCTGCTTAGAGCTGCAGCCCTGAGGTTTTGTAAAATAAGGCCTTGGAGAAATTATCTCCAGGTCTTAAAATGGCAGTCAAGGCAGGTCATTCTTTGTTAAGGGAGAACACTGCAACTCACTAGGCTTTTAGTGAAAGATTTCAGATTCAGGATCCAAATATTAGTTGGTGTTAGCAGAAGGTCACTGAGAAATTAATAACAGATAAGGAACAAAACTTCATAAGAGTCCATTTTGGGTTAGAGGAGTGTGCGGGTTTGTGCTCCCTCCCTTTGTGCATGGCGTGCAGTAGAAGCTGGATTCCAAAATGAGTAATTTGCTCTCAAGTATCTTTTCTGAGAGGCTGAGTAGTGCTTCCACACAAGTGAGACAGATGTAGAGCCTGTGAACTCTCTGCTTTTGTCTATAGCTTGTTAAAAATGCCAAACAAAATGGCTTACGTTGTTGGGACTCGAGAAGTGATATCTTTGAGCTCTGACCCTTCCTAACAGAATCCAGACACTGCATCTCTGCTTCCATGTATTTTATATGAAGCACCTGACACAGCAGTGACAAATAGCAGAGGAATAAATCCAGAGGCCTGAGACAGTTTGTATTCATTAGCTGAGCCAGAGGTCATCTTGCTGGTGTCACTGCTAGTGTCAGGCCATTGCCCACTGTTGTTGAGAGCTCAGGGGATGAAGCTGAAAGGATAAAAGGCTCTTGATGCTTCTAATGGGGCTTTTTGTACCCTGCAACCACAGTGACTTCCCAAACCTGAATAAGCTGCTTTGGAAGTTTAGCATCAGCCTGAAGTCCATGGCTTGAGTTCCAGGTGCTGACACACTAAAGCATGACAGATGTGCAAGGGGCCTGAGATCCCCTGCCTAGCTACCTAGAATAAGATCATTAGGCCCAAGTTATCAGCAGCACGGAACTGTTAACTGCAGAGTCCATTCAGCTTCCAGTTCAGAAAGGGCAAGTGCATGTTTCTAATTACATGGACATTGCAGTGAATACAGCCACTTACCCCTCAGCTCCAGACAGAAATGCTCTGTTCCCAAAATTATTGCTAACTGGTTTGGGATTGGGTTTTACTGCAGACAAGCAAAACCAATTCTATGAGTGAGGCTAATTCGAGCAGCTCTGTATAGGGCTTTATCCTGCAAATGGTTAAATGCTTAACTGTGCCCGCAAAAAGAGTCTGAACAATTAGCCAAGTATGAAGCTGCCTTTCTAAGGTTTAATGGGACTGAAACCATAGCACCCTGTTCTCTCCTTGCTCCCCCAGTACTTCCCTCTGGTGGAAGGGGGGAAAAAGTGAAGCAGATGAATATAAACCCAAGGACAAGCTGTGTAAAGGCTGTGCTCTCTTCGTTTATGGAATTAATTCAAACATCAGGTGGCAGACCTCACGGTATCAAAAGAAGTCTC
The DNA here is from genome assembly GCF_039878825.1 of Excalfactoria chinensis. Taxonomy (NCBI): domain Eukaryota; kingdom Metazoa; phylum Chordata; class Aves; order Galliformes; family Phasianidae; genus Excalfactoria; species Excalfactoria chinensis. The sequence continues at coordinate 11,066,300 of NC_092839.1, read as the reverse complement.
AAAGCATTAAACTCAGTCCTCTCTTAGTGCCTGCTCAGAAGCCCCTGGGGAAACAGCCGTGTGCATACTGGGAAACAACACAATGTTACTTGCTTACAATGGTACTTATCAAAAACTTCTGATCTTTCTTTCCTGCTGGTTTAGGAATACAAATTTTACTGCATTAAGCATAAAGGGATCGATATTTTTGTTTAGAACAGAGTAACTCAAAGTGGCCTTAATAACCCATTTGTGTTGCTTAAGTGCTTGGGTAATGAATGATTATAGTATAAAGTGCTTCTAGTTTTTGCCTCAAGCTCTTGTCAATCATTACCTGATAAATAAAAACTTCAAACAGGCTCCTTTTAACTTAATTGGGCAGTCTTTTTCTCCAAAGGAATGGCTGAATACAGTGAATTATGTGTTCATGGCAGCTATGAAAGTCAGCAGGCAGGGTATCTGGATGGAAACATGCAGAGGATGCAAACTCTGAACTCCGAGGATGAGTCTTTGGTTTTATTTCATCCTGAAGTGTCTGTTCCCATTGCAGGCAGAGCTGAAAGGGGTGAATAGAGCTGCAAAGGAAATCCCACAGCCCTTGGCACCGCTGCTGAGCTTTGCTTGTTGTAGCCCCGCTCTCTGTTTGGTTTTTAGGATCTGCAACTGACACCTGTAGAAATCAGAAATCTTAAATTTGCATGAAGGCTCATCTCAATTATTGCCTCATGTTATATGAACCTTGGCAGCAACAGAGGCAGCTTCCTGCGTAGGGACCAAAGGATCCTATTGTCAGAACTGGAACAGATCTAAAACAGCTCAATTAAGAGAACATAACATCCTTGAAGTTTGGCTTTGAAAGCAAGTAAGAATAACTGATCTATAAAATGTTATAAATGTGCTTTAAAATGTCATTCCTCAGATAAATCCAGCAGTTCTGAAGCTGGCTCACTTGAGTTTTATGGCCCTGCCTGTTTATGGCAGTGTATGTATCCACATCAAGAGTTCTTCCAAAACAGTAGATGAAGAGACAAAGCTACAGTAGTGCTGTGGATTGAGGGAGGCTGCAGTGAACTTGGGAATGGAGTTTTGGCTCCTGGTCTGGGGAAGCTGCTATGAAGCCTATCCAGCAAATTGTGAGTGTTTGTGGCAGAGCTGGAAACCAACTGGAATTTCGTGATATAAGGCTGGATGTGTTGAAGTCGGTGGTGAAGCTTCTGTTGGCTGCTATATAGTGAGGCTGGCGCTGTAAGGCGTGATGATGTCTTACTTCTTTCATCCCTTTGCTGGAACCACATCTGGCTTAAATGGATTTGTGTGTGGAGAATTTGGTCCATACTGAGAAATACTGGAAGATCCTCCTCATAAGACTAACCAAGACATACAAAGCCTGGGTAGACATCAGTTAGGTCCAGAAAGGTCTTTCCTTTCACACTTTGCTGGACTTTACATCAGAACATTATGCAGACTTACTTATGAGTGTATAATCACTTGTGAAAGGTGTTAGTTGAACTCCAGAAAGCTGATGATTTAAGCTTCTGGATCAGCAGATGAATTTATGTGAACTGGCACAACTCTGCTCACAGTTTGGAGTAAACAAGAACCCAAAAATTGCTGTTATGCCCCGAAGTTATAAAGTTTAGTTAATACAGGAATTTAGACCATTATTTTTTTCAGCTGCCTCCATAGCAATGCAATGTGGTATCCACAGTAGGAAACCTCCTGCCAGCAGCATCTCCGAAATATGCTAAAACAATCTAAATTAGAAAATGTCAGCTTCTTGGCTGATGTTCCTTTGGAGTTTCTTTTTTTCCTTCCTTGTGCCTCTATAATTTTATTGGGATGACTAAATCTCTGAACTATGTTAGCAGTAAACAGAACTAATTTACCCCCCACTTCTTTGAAACAGCTGCTGACAGCTGCACTATAATTCAATCATAGATCTTTGCAATGCACTCTGCAAAACATATTCATTTTTTTGTTGTTGTTGTTGTTCATATTCTTTCCTCTGTTGTGTTTGGACAGAAGGAGCTGCACCAAGCAGTGACGTGCTGATTTTGCCAATTCATTGAGCTATGTGGAAACAGATGCTCAAGGTGAAATATTGCCCGGCCTAAAAGGTTCTCTGAACACAGGGAGAAAAACCACACAGATACACGATGTTGTTGGGATATCTTTTGTAAAGTCGCAATGATTTATTTTACTAGTTTGTACAAAAGGCTTCTGACAACTGCTCTATGAGAAGAACCAGAAATGTGTATGCATTTTTTGCCAACTGTTAATAAATATCTTCTTAAATAAGGAAACAAATGTGCTTAGGAACTGAGAATCATTTTTCCTGGATGTGATTGAAAAGGAATTCAGAGATGGAAATAAATAATTCTTCTGCTTTGTGACAACTATTTACATAAAAATGTACAAACAGTGAAGCTGATGTTAAGCCTAGCAACAGAAATCCTATTATGTGGAAAAGAACAAACAAACAAACAAACCCCACATAATATTTAATATATGAATCCTATACAGCAAGATACTGCAGTCCAAGTTAAAAAAATGCAATACACCAATGCCGTGACCACCAGCACAGAAACAGTTGCAAGAAAAACTAACCCTTGACTACTAAATAGTGGAAGTTTAAGTCTGATTAGCTCATAACTTCTAGGTATAGCACCTTACCTTTAGGAGGCTTACAGAAACACTGGTGTACATACATATACAACGTCCAAAGATGTTTCTGACCTGTAGGATTTCAATACCTCCCTCTAAGAGATGCCCCGAGGGCAGTTTTGACTTGACTGCTATAGATGGTCTGCTCTGCAGGCTCCAGGGAGACATGTTTGGCTTCAGTAGTTGTCGTGGCTGTGGGTGACAGCTTGGTCGGTCTCCCCTTGCTGCAGGTCGGAGGTTCTCTGCAGCGATGTGCTGTGGGTGGGCCATTCCTGCACACATTTGAGCTGTCTGGTTTGGAAGTGGGGTGCATCTGGAGATCCAAAGCCTACCGATACCATGGGGAGACTTCCACGTTCCCATAAGCCTAATCCTGCTGCTGAGAGAACTGTTAGGAAAACACCAGTTGACTTAAATGCTATTAGACCATCAGAAACAAGTTTCCAATTTATTTCATAGAGTAATCTTTTTCTTCCTTTACTTGTTTGCTTGCTTTTTAAATAAGCCATCTGGTCTGGATTTGGTCTGTGGCTGAAGGAAGAAGCGGTGACCGGTTTCCAAATTCTCGTGGTTGCATTCTGTTATCTTCTTTCTCTCCGTCCTCTAAGGATGGACCTGGGGCTGAGTTCCCCCTGCAGCTGTATCACATCCCCTCAGTGTGCTGGGAACCAAGTCGAGGCACTTAATGATGTTCTGGACCCATCTATTAGAGGTCCAGACTTCAGAAGTTTGAGGATTTAGAGCTGCATTTGCTGAGGACCTGGAGTTTATTTGGACGGAACCTTTTTCTCTCTAGTAAAATTCATGCCAGTCCTGCTTCTGTAATTGTAATGTAAGCCCAAGTTTTGAGTTAGCTTGTGATTGGTTTCTGCTACTCTGTATTCTTACCACAATGACTTCAATCAAGTTTAAATTACATAAATGTGCTGCTTGTGTAACCTGTGCTTTTAAAGGAAGGCAAAGGGGTGGTTTCTTGTTCCTAGTTCCAGCTTGTTGATGTGGCTCCTGAAAGTTGTTGTGGGTTTTTTTTTGTTTGCTTTTTGCTTGTTGTTGTTTTCAGAGATGAGACCGGTAGTAGAGCAGTGTCTTCTATTGCAATCACTGACCCTGGGATGTAAGGTCCCCTGCAATGTCCCTGGCTGTGCTGGGGTGGTGCTGGCAGCTTGTCTCTGCTCACAGCACCTTCTGACTCCACGTCTTTCAAAAGAGGAGTTTGTTTTGTCACTGAAGTCAATGGATGTTTTCCAAACAGGAGCAGGATCTTCAGCTGTCTTTCACAACTCTGTAGCTGATTGGGGTACCCCAGCTAAGCGTTAGGTTTAAGCCCAAATTGTTTCTTAATGTTGTGCTGCTTTCCTGTTTCAAACTCATAGCACGTAAATTCTTTCTGGTTGCTACAGGAAGTTTCTTTTCCCTTGAGGAAAAAAAAAGTATCCCCCCAAAGTCTTGTTCTTTGGAGTTACTTCCTTCAGTTCTTTTGCTTGCCCGTTACAATGTTCTTTTCCTCAGTCTGGTTTGTCCTTTTGAACTCCATTCAATCCAGATATCGCTTCTGCTCCTGCCATTTAAAACTGGAACTTGCATCCAATTAAAATTGCTCCTGCTTATGAAATTGTTGCAAACAGAGGGATGGAAGTAATAATTCTCTAACAAAATACCTGTTCACTCCAGGTATATTTTGTTCACTTACTTTATTGCAAACTGTGTTACAGGAACTACACATGCTCAATAGTCACAGCGCATTCTTGCTTTGGATAATTATTCATTTTTAATTCACAATCAACATTGGTGAATTTGCAATCTTCTGAAAGACTCGTTTGCAGAAGTATGTGTTGTAGGAGCCAGTTTTGCAGGCAGATTTGGTTTTAAATGGTTTCTCTGGCTTGTTTCAGTTTACAAGCTCATTGTCTGTAATAAACTAAAACAAAATGTGTTCAAATGCCACTTAGATCCAGAAACTGTTCCATTGTCTGAACTTTCAGAAGCCCAGTCCTAAAAACTGGTGTTTTTGAGCCCATTGCTGCAGTGCTAACCTTTTCCCCTCCCCCACACATCCATACAAAACTCACTCTTTATGAATAACCTTTCTCTTCCCTACAAATCTAATGACAGCCACACGCTCGTACCACCATATTCCTGTACTTTTTTAAGATAACGTTGGAGCTGTCATCAAAATAGAGCACTGAGATGGCATTGAGTTGGGTGGGAGCGCAGCAGGGTTTCGGCACAGTCTCTGGGTTTATAAAGTGAACCTGAGGAATTAAAGCAGAGGCATGTTAAGATTTCCATTTCCCTTCTCCTCCCTCATGTTTTTCTTTCCCAGGCAGCCCTCTCTCCCCCATAAGCACACACAGACATGTTTTGAACACCTGGCTTTGTGTACAAATGTCTTGAGATGTCCCCTTGCATGTATGGGGGCTGACGCACGCACCCAAGTCAGATCTAGTTGGAAATCTTTCAGTGAAGCAGGTTTTCATTAGAAAATTCCCATTTGTCAGAGCAGGCAGCGTTCTGCAGAAGTACCAGTTCCAATAAACTCTGCAGGACGTGCGTGTGAGGTTTTGGGAGCAGCCCCATGGGTGCTGTGTGTGGGGCCCTGTGCTGGCTGGCACCAAGGGCTATAGGTCCCTGTCTGCTGCTGCAGGGCCTCCAAGAGAGGAAGGAGAGTAAACAGCCCTCCAGGAGGAGAACATGCAAAGCTTCTTGTCTTGGATATGTGGATGCTTCTGGCTTCCCTAGTGCTTTTTGCGGTGCTGTTCTTAGATGTGCATAGGGCATAGGACATGAATGAAGAAGAGGAGTGAGCCTCCTTGTGCTCTACAGATGCTTGCAGGGGATGTGTCTGTGTCAGGAGGGTGTCCCCATGTCAGCTGGGTACCTGGGGCTGGCGTGTCCCCTGGCCACTTGAGCTGCTGTGGTGTGTTGGCTTTGGTGAAGCAGCTGGGATCCCCAGCGGTCCCTCAAAGCACAGGCACTGTGCCGTGTGGATGTGCTGGCTCAGGGCTCCCATCTGGACATCTTTGCACAATTGCATAAAATAAATACACCCACAGAGCAGCTGGGCTGTGTAATTTCGGGTTTTGCTGACCCCTTTCTCAGCCTGTCCCCAAATCTGCTCTTGGTGGCAGCATGCAGTGCTGGGTTATTTTTTTCAAGAGATGCTGATAATGGGTGTCACATCCTGCTCTTCCCTCCCCATGCAGTGGGGCCATACAACCATTAAGATGTCTATCATAGGGCCCCTTTAAACTAGAGAGAGCATGTCAATGCTTGCAGCAAAGACGGGGTAATTCCTTGCCAACTATTAATTCAGGCCACTTGGCTAGACATGTTTAGCCAGATGCTGCAGGCATCTCAATGAGCTAATGCAGACCTTCCTTCTCTTGCTAGGATAGAGATTTGGGGGGATATAAACTTATTTCTGAGCAGCACCCATTAGAAATAACTCTGCTACAAGCTGTGTTGCACCTACCAGTGTCTGCACAATGGCGTGATTTGTAGCGTTCATGTATGAATTCAGTGGGAAAGCACATTCTCCTTCACAGTAATACGCAGCATAGCCCTCCGGAGCGATGATCCAGTCCTTGATTAAATGAAGACATTAGGTTGTGAAGAAAGACAGCAATATTGTGCAGTGAAATACAAAGTAGAGCAGCACATAAATCTATCAATTCCTACGTGTGCATACAATTACAGTAGCTCACAAAGCAGAAAATCTGACATGCTGGCCCTTCTGTTGTCTTTTACGCCTCTAAAGCAGCTGCCCTTCCTACAGGATCCTGTTCCACCTTGGAGACATGTCCACGGAGTCACTGAACCTAGGGGTTAGTTTTAATGTCCATGCAGCAATGTCCTCCCGGCTGCAAACCCATTGCAGAGAGAAATGAAAATACCTTAGTCAAGTCTGAAAGTATTGCTAGAGGATGTGCTCTCAGTGCTGCCAGAGGGAAATTCAGTATCTCACAAGGACCTAAGCATGCTGAGTTTTGGCCAGTTGCACACCAAATATTTGTATATCTTAACTTTGCACTTTTTCAGCATACTAAATGCAGCATGTAATTTTTCCCCTTGAGGATAAATAATAGTAAGGATTTTTACAAATCCATTTATTAGCTTGATCTCTGGAGCAGCCTGGAGCACCATTTGCAGAGGCACCCGCTCACGTGCAGCCCTTACCTGCCACCCCAGGTCCCTGAAGCTGACGTAGAGCTCGTGCTTCTTGCAGGCTTGGCGCTGGTCGCTGCTGCTGTTCTCTGTATGGGAAAGGGGCTGTCAGGCTGGGCTCCCCAGCACCACGCAGCAGGGAGCAAGCAGCACTTCTGAGCTGCCGTGCTTGCTGATGCTTTTTTGTTGTTGTTGTTTTAAAGCCATTTTCAGTCTGTTGTGCTGCAGTCATACAATATAAACTGCACTTCTGGCCAAAGGTGGCCTGGGAAAATGCTTTTTTACGCCTGAGTTTTCTCTGACCTCATGTTGGCACTAACCAGATCTCTTTGCGTATTGCCTACTGTATGAAAAGGACTTGTGAAAGGATTGATAGGAGAAAAGCAACCTTTAACTATTTCCTGTGCTCCAAGCTGTCTGAGCAGGATAGCTGCACCTTCAGACATACAAAGCGGAGTTAGGACGTAATGTGAGATCTGTTCTATCCAGTGCAGCTGCAGTCAGAGTGCAGCCTTCTCAGAGTGGATGATGATGCTTTATGGTGAACCCAAAGAACAAAGCATGAGATACAGACCTAGGAGAAGTACCAGAAGATATTTTTTTTTCCCCAACTCTTGTTGGAAATGAAATCAACACAGGGGCCCCAGGCTGCAAGCAGACACTGCTTTGCAGGGGCTTTTCTGACCCAGTCACAGAAGAAAGGAATTATTTTATCCATTATCCATCCTTTGAAAAGCAATTGATGTATCAGTTAATAAAAATGCATGCTTAAACTGCAATGCAACAATTGCCTGGGGAACTGCAAAACCCTGAGAGATGCAAGATATGGAAAAGCATTTTAAGAGGCTGCAGGATTTGGGGTGCAAGGTGCAGAAATACGTACATGTGGGCAGCTCAGAGAAGCCACACCTGTCTCCAGAGCTGCAGTAAAATATCATTAGTCCTTGGACAGGAATGACCTGATTAAAAGCAGGGAGCTGCAGTGTAGCTGACAGGGAATAGTTCTCCCACAGCCCTGCAGGTTGCCCCAAACAACCCCCAAGAAAGGCGAGTCATGTCTTGTGCCCGAGGTTGTCCTGCTCCTGCCATCTCTTGCATGTTCTTTGTCTGGTGATGTGCTCACAGAAATAGAGCTGGAATGCACTGCTGCCCTCAGCAGAGCTAGCCCTGCACTCTGGGTCCTGCTGGGAAGGTCACTGAGGGCCCGTTATGCTGAGGTATCTCATAATTAAACCACGTTTCTATTTTAAATGCCTGACAGTTTTCTTCCATATTAGGGAAGTGCAGCTCCCCCCAGAATAGCTGCAGCTGTCTGGAACAAAGAATGGGTTTTTCTCTTTGGGGATCATTAAGCTTTGGGTGGTGGCATTTAACATTGCAGCCTTATTTCAATTCAGGTCCTCCGAAATACATTACTGTAGCACCCACGTTACTTGTTTTAAAGTCTGAAATTTCAAAATACGGATTTACTTTGTGTGAGAGACCTTCTGCATAGGTGGCTTTTCTTTGAAAGTTGGGTTAGGGCATCCCTCAGTTCTATACTGCTTCAAAGAGAAATAGTGTGCTTGTTTGTTTGTTTTCATTTGAATAAACCCCAATCCCAAAGGGTTTCAGACCAGCAACTAAAAACTAAGTGGAAACCAAGGACATAACAACCAACACCAAGTATGGGAGGGACAGTTTCCATGTAGTGCCAAGTCCAGCACAGCATTATCCCAGGCCCAGCAAACCTCCCTGTACCTGCAATGTTTGACACCCGGAAAGCTTCCTGGTTCTTTGGCGTTTTGGATCGATTCTGGCTCCTCTGCTTCCCTCCTGTGGAGCGGATGCTGCGGAGATGAACCTCGGTGGCTTTGAAGAAGGCGACCGTGAAGGGCTGCTTGTTTTGTGGGCCGTGCCTCCCAATGAGCCCTGCCAGCTTGGGGTTGATGCTTTGCCCTTAACAACAACACAGCATTGAGCAGGATTGCGTTAACTTTCCGTTTTCAGCAGACATTGTAAATACAGCAGGAGGGAGAGATGCTGTCTGCTCCAGAAGGGTGATTCCTAGGTACATCCATATGCATCAGTCCACCAAGGGCCTGGACTTAATCAGCAAAGCTGCTTCTGAGAAGAGCAGCTTAGCACAGCTAACTTCATTTTATATCTGTGTGTAAAAGTTACATAAAATACTCCTACGTATAATTATTTTACCCTAAATCCGCTTAGCATTAACTTTTCCTACATTCTTTACAGGGGTTTCGTTAAGTTCACCAACCTATAATTTGAAGTGATCCTATAAAAGGAACCATAAAACTCAGCCCATAGGAGCACTAAATGCCCACTGGAAGGTTATTAACTTAAAATAAAAATGCCTTGTATGAAATGCTGTCAGAGTTCCAGATATGCTGCAGCTGAGAGAAACAAACAGTTGAGATGTTCAGGGATGTTTTGCTCACTGCTGTATCTCGGCACAGTGGTACCCAATAACCTTGGTTCAAAGCCATTTGTCACCATGAGTGCTTCCTTCATCCGCACTTTTAAAAGCTCATTATGTGGTTTTGCTGTAGAATTAATTGTTTACCAAAAGAAATGCAAGGAGAGGTTTATGGTAGGTGAGGGCATGTAGGGTCCCTGTGAACAGTTTCCTGGGCAGGTTGAAATAGCAGCAAGTCATGTAATGAAGACTTCTATGTGGACACACAACTTCTTCCCTGTCAGCCTAAGCTCCTATCTGTATTGATACTTATGTGGGGAGATTATAAAGAAATGAAAAGATTGGTTACTTAATTTCTTTTCTACATCTGGACAATACTCATTATGTCACTTTAAAATGTTTTCTAATGGAAGCTGTACTGGTTTCATGGTTGGAGATCTCTATATTTAAGGACAGATACAAAGGAAAGGTCTTTCACTTAAAGCTCTGGGGGTTGCCCAAGTGTACAGCATTCAAGCAAAACCCTGCTGTGCTTGCAGCAGATGATTTTCATATGAAATCCAGGTGTAAAAGCAGTTCTCTTGTCAGTGTGCAGTTGGTCTAAATCCAAAACAAAACTTGGGGAGCAAGGAAGGACATGTCCTTGCCATTCAAAATAGAAAGAAAATTCACATGCATGGTGGAGAAATGTGAGAGCAGAGGTTTGCTGCCAGGGGACTCAGTTACAGACAGCAAGAGACAATCAGGCCCTGTATCTCTGTATTTACTTTCTGAATGCTGCAGTTGGCTTTCCGAACTACGGTGACAGACTGATTAAAGTATTTTGTTAATCTATTTTGAGAAAGCAGCAACGTATTTTTTACATTATTTCCAACATGTTTATAAACACAGCTGGACTTTTCAGGAGTGTAAAGAGAAACCAGATTCCCAATTTGCTTTGAGTGATGTAACAGATGGGAAGGCACAAATCATTGAAACCCAGAGTTTCTGGTTTTGAAGAATTGCTCTGATAAATTTGTCTTTTGCTTTTAAGGGTCCACTTCTGACTGCTCCAGCTCAGCACATCACATGGCTGTGCGTGTTGTTGCCTGTCCTTGTATGCGAGACCCCAGAAAGTCACAAGTGAAATCTGTAGCCTATAAGAAAACAACTACTTGGGTTTCTCCTCAGCAGTGATAATGGAGCATCCGGAGCATACCTGGAGCATCCAGGGTACTCTGGCTTTCTTGCACAAGTCCAAGTGAGGAATCTCAGCTTTAGAATAAGGCAGTTTGGCTCTTTAGTTCAGACCTAGTTAGGAAAATCCCCAGCCTGATTCTAAACTTCCTTTCTGAAGATATTTGAGAGCCAGCTTTTCCCATCCATTCTCAGTCATCACGACTGTACCTGGACTGGAGAAATGCAGAAGTGGTTCTGTTGCACTGCAGGCATAGCTGCGTGCACATCCCAAACACGGCAATACTGATGTGACTGCTTGCAGATTACTAATCTGCTAAAGCGTTTGAGTACATCCTAAACTCGAAATATGGCTTTTTCACATCTTAAGCAAATACAGGAAAAATATTCTCACGAGATCTTGTTCAAAGGACAGAATACTGAATGCTTAAGGCTGTTCCTGGTTGGGACTGCATACCCGTAACAGATATTCACTGGCAGAATGTGAAACTCACCGTCTATGCTTTCCACAGATAGCTGCAGGCCAAGGTTGTGCTGTGGATTCACCACCCAGTGATTACTGGTTGCAGTGATGTCAAACACCAGCCATCCCTCTTCTGCAGCCCAGATCGTTCGGGAGTCGAGCAGGAACAAATCAGAATCCCTGAAACAAGAAGGGTAACTCCCAGTTAGTTGGACTTTCCACTGGGACCTCTAAGGGCATTCACATACATGCTTTAGGCAACACGCTTGGTTGGCTTTCAGGAGCAGGCAGGTTATGCTGGAGCTGGGCTGGCATGCTTTCCTCCTTAATCACCTTCATACGAAGTGCTTTTCTCCTCTTCAAAAAAGGGAGGATGGGTTGAAGCAGAGTTGAGGTGGTTTTGGGTTACTTTGCTGCTGCAGTTAACCTTAGAGCTGCTGATGCGACTTCAGAAAGAATGCTTGCCAGGCACAGATTTGCAAAATTATTGTTTGCATATGCAAACCTCGTAATTGGGCAGACAATGCAGCTCATTATCCTTTCCACACATCATTTCCTGACTTTTATGCATAATTGTAGCACTGGTGCAAGCCAGCTGGAACACTGTCGTGCATATATTAACATATGTAATGGTTTTTTAAACTTGTTCATCTGAGGTTACAGATAATTGATTGAGGCAATAACCCTCTGCACAAACACAGGTCTGCATTACATTGGGTGGCAATTTCCTTTCAATTTGTTCCTTAACGTTTTAAAAGGCCACTGCTGGATTTTTCTGGTTGAAGAACAGAAACCGGATCAGGAACAGGGAGGATTTAATGCATTTAAGAGGGGTGGGATCGTTCTGGATTTACAAAACGTTTCCTGGCAAATTTCTGTAAAATGAAAATTTGAGGAAAAAACGGGTTGTGCAAAGGAAAGAAAAAGGGAAGAATCTTCTCTTATCAGAAGCTAAGAAGGAGGTAAAGCTTGTTGAAAATAGGAACAGAGTTGGATGGCAGTGGGGTTCTTTTTCACAAAAGACTTTACAAGAAGAAACAAGGTGGAGATGCCTGGACAAGTCCTGCAGGGCTGCAGTGCACTAACGTGATAACTTGTTTCAGCGTAATTACATCCTTTTGAATGAAAATACATCCTTGGAAAGCCCTGCACTCCTGTCCTCAGAGCTAGAAGGCGGCCTTACTAATTTTGTCGCTATTGATTTGTCAGCGCAAATGCATATTTATTTAAATTAATGTTCTCACTGGCTCTCGTTTGCACAAAATATTAAGCGATCAAAAGTGAGTCAGAGAAGAGCTGTCAGCATTGAGGCTTTTGCCTTTCAGATTTTAGCAATTATTTTCCCTGGGAGATACAGGGAAATTAGAAGCTTTTGTCCCACGCAGCTGACTCAAAACAAAACCGGAGTTTTATGGCAGTGTTCTTAGTACCTACTTCTCCTCTCAACCTGTGTGGGTGAGGGTGTGTGAGGGATGATGGCTTTGCTCCGTGAGCTCATAGATGTCACCACCTCTGGCTCTGGGCTGGCTCTCATGGAACTAAACTTCAGAAATGAGTTCCACGGAGCACGTGAACACGCCACCGAACACGTGTAAAAGGAGGATTGTGTTGTTTCCTCACCAGTGCATGACACTGTTAGTCTCTGCGTGCAGCACAGCTGCATGTGTTGTTTCTGCCTGTGTTGCGTGTGACAGGCTGGGGACTGCAGTGGCTTTCTGGGTCAGCTCAGCAGAGAACAAAGAGGCAGGTCTGATCCTTGCAGGAGATGTTCTTGTGGGTGTGGGTTGAAGGCAATGACTGCAATGCCTCCCTTTGCCCAGCACTTCTATGCCGTGCTTCCTTTTCAACAAAGTTTTGGTTTGTGGAAGAAACCCTACATGAGAATAGAACTTTCTGTTTTCTTGCCAGGACACAGGGGATCCTACACAGACTGCTTCAGCAGATGTTTGTGCAGGGAAGGGGCTGTGGTGCAGGCGATGGAGAGGATTGGCCCAGGTGCAGGATTTGCTCTCTGGAGCTGTCAGCTCTGCTGGGCACACCTAGGGCAGCCAAAAACAGACATCACAGATACCCCCCTCCCTCTGTGCCTGTGGTAGTTACTGGGATGCACAATGCTTGAGCTCAGACCTGGGGGGCGTGCAGATTTCCCAGGGTTCCATCTCCACCCTGAAGCAATGGCTGTGTTCCCACAGTGCATGACACAGCCACATGGACACCTCCCGCCCTTCCCTGTTTACAACACGCTGAGCAGAACGCATCCCAAAGGAGCTGGAGATGAGGGATTAATACGGATTGGGCCATTCCAATGGCTGAGTCCAAGTTTCCAGAAGTGAAGGGCTTTTATATTCACATACTGCATCATTTAAGCATGGCCCCTGACTGGAACTCATGATTCACACAAGGGTTAGTTAATAGGGACTTGGCTTGCTTGGTTATTCTCCCTTGTAGTTTGCAGGTTGAAGACAATAGTAATAATGATGTATATACGTTTTGTTTGTTTGTTTTTTTTTTAACTTCTGCTCAACTGCAGTGTTACTACTCAGAAAAAAACTGCCTTTAAACCTCCCATGCTGACATGATGCAATCAGGGTAACCAGACAACATGAGGCATCAAGTACCAGGGTGAGTCAGGCTGGGAAATTGTATAATGCATTTGTTTTCCTGTAGTTACAGCAATGTACAAACAATAGGCCTGTAGGGGAAGCCCGAAGTGAGAGATCAAAGGGACCCACTAAGGAGAAATGTCCTTCCCACACACAGTTGGAACATTTGGACCCAAACAGTCCTTGTGTCAGATGCTCTCTGGCGAAGTTCAAGCACCCTTGGATTTGCACTCTCAACTCTGGCCCACCAGCAGCAGCCAGGACTGGGATGCCAAAGCTGCCTGGCTTTGCAAGCAGAGCATCTGACACTCGTCAGGTTGTGGCACCTGAGGAACCAATGAAAAGACCTCTTGTTCTGCTCAAAAGAACAACCTCCCTTTCAGTGAGATGCCCTGCTCCCTAAAGACTTACGGCAAAACAGTGTTGAATCACTAGCTAATAGACAGCAATCCCTTTGGACACCAATGTTGGGTAACGGTATAACGGTATGCAGCACAGCAAAGAAATGTTATTCTACTCAGTCTTAAAATTTGTTCTGAGGGCTCCTGATTAATGAGCTGTTGTACAAGTTAGTGCTAGTTAAGTCTAATGTTGTGGTGTTCGATTTGAGATAAAGATCTAAGTGCAAAGGGAAAAGATTTCCAGTGCACATCATACCCACTGGTACCTGACCTAGCAACTGTGTGCATACTTAGAGCAGGGTCCTGGAGCAGGATCAATAATGGTTTTACAGCCGGGAGGCAGACAGGCACTTTGGTTCCTCATACCTCTGTTCAGTCCCTTAATTTGAGGCATTCAGAGCATGTGGGAAACTTCATTGAGCCTTCTATCAGGCCAAAAGATACAAAAAGGAACATGATCCTCATTTTACAGAAAATTAAGCTGGGACATGGAAATGTTAATGTCTAGATTAGAGTTACATAAACGATGAAATCTGGATCCAGACCACAAGTATGTTTTGTTGAGACCACATCAAAATGGCTCAGCCTTCAAAGTGCTTACATCAGTGGGAGTGTCAAAGCTACTAGAGATGATAAAACTCGGGGCTTTCAGCTTAGTCAGGCCAAACAATATCAGGCTGTCGATGCAGCCAGGGCTGAGGACAGGAGGTTGGCACTTGTCTGCTGATTGCTTCAGTAGTGCTGGTGCTGGACACCAGAAAGGAGACGCACCTCCCACTAGAAAGCACAACCCAGAGTTTATCCGCAGGTCATATAATTGCTGTGTGGTCTCCAAAACGTCCTTTGCTAACTTAGTGTTTCTGGACTGAAGGCTGAATAACAAGTATTGCAAAGTGAGGCAGCCAGGGGAGGATGCGCCTGAGACTGTGTCTGGAAAGCAGCTGGAGTTATGGATGTGGAAGGGCTGACCCCAACCTGCTAGTCTGAGCAGTGTTTTAAACAACAGCCATACTGTGACACCTTGCAACGGGCTTCAAATTGCTTTGCAAATATGGGTCGGTCCTCCTGAGTTTTAAGTGGGAAATGCTGGAGGCACAGATATGTTAAATGTCTTACTGGCTCAGTGTATAAACCACAGGAGCATAATCCTATCCTCTTGACTGGTATTATAACCTTAGAGAAGCTCTTTAGGTCACTGGCATAATGCAAGCTGGCAAATTAGCTGAAAGGGAGCCCAAAGGCAAAGCTGGCATGGGAGCTGTGGGCAATTCGTGTCCAGGTTTGAGCAGTGGAAGCAAGAGAAGGCAAAAAGGGCATCCCAGGAAGGGGAGAGGAGGTCTGGGGTTGTAAGAGGTTTGTTTGGATTTAAAAACTGCAGTATCCAGATTCCAGTTTGCTTGGTGTCATTGCATAAAGTTGGCTGCAGCTGTCCAAAGACAAGCTTAGGAAAATATTTTTCAGACTTTCCTACTCTGAGAGGGCCCCAGGATCTCGCTGGGCCTCTCCCTGGCACATGACAACACAAACCCGGTGCAGCCCTCCTCCCACACTGCCCCAGCATCCCCAGCCCTGCCTTCCCTCATGTTCAGCCCTGCCTTCCCTCATGTTCCCTGCTAAAAGCCCTCTCATGCTCCCCAGAGGAGCAGCCGCCAGTGGAGCAGCCTGTTGCTTCCCCAGGTGAAGGCATGGCCCCAGCAGGGAGCACAGAGTGCTGGAGGTGGTTTCTGAGGGCTGTGATGCTGCTAAGACAGGTCTGTGTGCATTATGTTGAATCTTGGGAGAAATAAAATTCATTTCAGCATTTCAACAGATTGTTAGCTCTGTCTCACATGTCCCCACTGCTGTTTTCCCTTTTCTGTATAGTGTTTGAGAAGGAGATCTGGGTTTCAAACGCTGATTAGAAGTGGCACTGGGAGAGTTTGGTACAGAGCCTTTATGAATCCCCTTGTACAAACAGTGCTGAGAGAAATGAGGTTATGTACGTATCTCAGACACTCCACATACAGATGTTTCTGCTCAATATTGAATTGCTGTTCATTAGTGCATTGCTTAGCTGAGAAAGAGCCCACTGGAGAATGCAGAATGCCTCCTGCAGCTATCCCAAGTGCCTGTGAAGAGCTATGCTTGCTCAGGGCTTGTCAGGGGGTTTTTGCAGGCTACAGTGGCTTTTAGGAATGGTTTGAAGAGACAGCTAAGTGCAGCTCTATCCTAGGAGATCTACAGGGTTTCCATGCTGGAGTTCCCTTGCTGCTGTGCCCAAAAGCATTACAGGATGAGGACTGTTACTGACCTGTGTGCAGACATCACACACACAAAAAGATCAGAACTACTGTCAGTACCTTTCTAGATGCCGTCAGAGTACCTGCAGGTGTCGTCCTGGTGCTGGGACGCTGTGTTAGACTGTATCTTTCTTCACTGCACAATTCCAATGAACAGTTATACTGGTATTTTACGAAGCTCCAAAAAGAAGGCACATCTGCCTCTCCTGTTGGGTAGGCCTAAGCCCATTTTAGTTACTAAAATTACACGTTTCAACCCACAACGTGGGAACAGATCCCCATGAACGGGGAAAGGGCTCTGGAGAGGGGCTCAGGTTTGATGTAGGTGCAGAAGTGGCTTAGTTTGAAATACAAGCTAAAGCATTTCAGCTGCAAGTCAAACCTGGGAATTCATCGTGCAAGATCTTATTTTTCTGTAGGGCTGGTAACATGAGCATCCAAATCATTCGCTGCCTTTGAAGCCTGTGAAATCCACAATGGCCACAAAGCGAACGTGTAGCAACTACATTACGACTGCTAAGGGCTGGTCAAGTACCTGGCTTTATTCTTTCCAGTAACAAAACTCCCATCCACTTCAAAGGGGTTGGGATTTACCCCACAGTGCAAGTGCTGGGTTCACTGAAATTGAAGATGAAAGCGGGATAAGGTATGTCAGCTTTGGAAGGTGCAGACAGATGAGCAAGTTTGAGCTCTTGATGTTGATGGGAGCTTCCTGGTGCCTTTAGTTCCCACTAGCAAGGTTGGTGACCCCAAGCAGAACTCCATGTCCCACTGCTCAGCACCTTCCTCAGCCCAGACACTGCCTTTATGAAACTCTTTCTCAAGCTTTTGGGTGAGTGAACCACGGAGACCAAACAGAAGTGGGACATGAGTCACTGGACTTTAAGTTGTGCACACAAAAGCTTTGGGACGTGTTATTTTAGTCAAAATATCGACCGTTTTTGAAGTGTTTATTATATTTGGAACATTTTGTTCACAAATGTACTTGTTTGCTTACAGTGAGTAACTGTTGCTTTGTGCCTAAAGAATGCTGTACCTGCTTTTTTGTACAGGAGATGTTGCTAGTTTGAAAGGTTACCTTGCAATGAATTCATAGATTTGGAAGGAACAGAAAGATTTGATCATTTAGTCTGGTTGCCTATAAACACCTGTGTTTATAGCTTCGCTCTGGCAGAGATCATTTATCTTAGTCAAAGTCCTGAGGGGCATGCAGCCTGCTACAGAGGGAGGAGCAGTGCTCCACGGAGTGAGGCACAGACCTGCCCACCACTGAGCAGGCAGACAGGCAAGAGCTTCCATCCCGTGTGCAAGTGTCAGTATCAGTGAGGGAGAGAATTTCAGAAGCAGTCTGTTGTGGGTGCAGCCATCTATCTGGAAAGACCTAGACCTGTATCTTCACCCACGGTAAACTGCAGACAGAGTCGTTGCTGGTTAGATACCTGCCAACCTGTCTGAACTCGTGAAGTAAGTCATTCATTGTTGAGTTGCTAGTCCTTATGGTTTATTTGAATTGAGGGCACACCAACACATCTCAAAACTGGAGGCTTATCTGAGGTTTAACTGAAATCCAAGCCTTCCACACATCCCATGGTCTCTTCATCCTCAAATAAAAGATCCCCAGTCAGCCACTAGTTAGTCTTTCCAGCTGAATGCAGTACTACTTTGTGCCCTAGAAGCTGCCCCAACCTCTGCTGGGTGCTGCAGGGGGAGCAACAAATGCTGCATCAGGGTACTTGAATGCAGAGCACTCTGTGGGAGAGCACAGGCTTGGAGAAATTCAAGGTTTTCAGACCTTGAAAGGCAATTCAAGTAATCTGCTGGGAGATGCCGCTGCCATTTTATCACCCTAAGAGCACGGGGAGAGGGAAAACTGTTGTTTTGTTGGCCAATATACCTGCCATGCTCTAGGGTAAGGAATCAACAAAGCAAATTGCGAGGGAAGACTCTCTTGCCTGGGGGCGGGGGGGAAGAGTTTGGCTTTGTTTTGTTCCTGTTGCTAACAACGTCGGATGGGGCTGACTTTCCAGCTTGCTCAGGATGAGACAAACAGCCAAAAAAGCATCAAAGCGAATGGGTGTTTTTTGATCAACACTGGAGAGAGTTTGTTTTCTTTCTCCACTTGCCCAATGACACACTCACTTGGATGACTGATCTGTGACAGGGCTGGTTGGAAAATGTCAGTGGAAAAATGCAGAAAAAGAGCAAATATTTTTACAAATGCTAGTGACAATATTTTTACCTTTGGTCAATCCAAACCAACAGGAGTATTTTTTCAGCACAAACCGTTCAAAATTCAACATTGTCTGTGCCAAAATGTATGCAGAGGGTGAATATACATGAACACTCGTTAAAAAAGATGTTCCTGTGGTGAATATGATGCAGTAAAATTGCGTCTAATCTTGTAGCTGGAACAGCTGTATAATTAGCAAGATTCCTCACCTCTTCCACCCAGTGGCTCATGTAGATGTCTGTCCTTTGCAAGCATTTTTTCCTTTAGGAATAAGAACTTGTGGAGGAGGCAGCTCACAGAAGCAGTTGTATCCACACAGCCACCCCCAGAAGGGACATCACAGAACTCTCTGTGGATATTTTTAACAAAGCTGTGGATGTATCATCTTAAAATTAAGTTCTCAGTTCTGTCAGTAAATTCCCCATTGAGCACCTC
Organism: Excalfactoria chinensis; assembly: GCF_039878825.1. NCBI lineage: Eukaryota > Metazoa > Chordata > Aves > Galliformes > Phasianidae > Excalfactoria > Excalfactoria chinensis. The sequence continues at coordinate 11,047,490 of NC_092839.1, read as the reverse complement.
GCTAACCAGGATATGAAGGAGAACTTCCCTGGCACCATCTTGATGAGGAAGGACATTGACTCCAGCATTCCCTGCAGACCTGGCACACTGAGCATCTACCAGCACATTTCCTTCTCTTCCCAAGAGCAAAAACTTCTCCCCACAGGCTTTTACATTCATAACCTACCAAAGAAATACAGCAAAAGTAGGTTCCTGTCTCCAATGGGGCCAAAGATGGAGTGAACGTAAATGTGAGTAGTGAGAGGAATCTAAGAGGTCCTATGCAGTTCATGGCATGTTGCCGTCTCCTTTTAGAAACCCTAATTAAAATGTTCAGGTTATCATTTTTTGATAGAAATAGATGAATACTATCACAGCCCTCAAAACCCTTTAAGTGTCATTAGAAATGTTGAAGAGCCAAGAGTTTGACCCATGCACCAGAGTTTAAACACCTACACAACAAAGCCTGTTGAATGTCTCACCGTTTAAAAATGTTGATAAGGTCTCCTGTTGTATTTTAATGGATCGAAAATACAAAACTACTTATTTTTTTTTTCATTTTTATTATCTCTTATAAAACTCTGAAGCCAGAATCCTGATTGCACTATTGTTTCTTACCATTTTGGACTTTCCCCTTCTTAAATCCCTTGTGTTTCTCTCTTCGTAAACCTTAATTAGGGCTGTAGTGTTATTACCTCATATTTAGTGGTCCTAAAGAATAACTTCTGACTGGCATGTGACTGTGAATACTTTTTGTGTAAATAAATGCAATCTCATTTTTGGTAGGCTGTGTATTTAGAAGAAATACGTGCCAGTGAAACTAAGTGCTTTTGATAAATGGTTTGAGATCACTGATTAATTGGAACTAAAAACAGATGAGAAAATTAAACATATGTTCTTATTCAAGTTCCCTGGAGGATTTGTCAGGGAGCTTGGCATACATTAATAATTGCTTGGAATGGATTTAATAGCTCACCTTGTAGTTTTGCACACACAGAACAATCAGTCAATATAAAGAGCATGGTGTCATCTGTCTTGGTTAATTAGGGATCTCAAACGCCTTCGGTAATAAAAGTTAGCAATTAAGCTACAATTAGAAAGGAGGCATTCAGATGTGGTTTTACCACTTTGAGATCCATAAGCAGCAAGAGGAATAGGGCAGGTCTTCCAGAAAGCTTGGAATACTTTGCACCCATGTTCTCCTCCTGCCCCAGGGCACCTTCACCCCGTGCCCTTGGGGCTGAGTACACAGCAGCAACGTGCTGACCTTAGCACTGAGATTTCACCATACAGCCCTCATGCCTAAACCCCTTTTGCTGATGGCACAGATTTATCTAACAGAATTGGCTGTAACCCTTAGAAGGAACCTGCTGTGCTTGTGCTTTATCAGGATTTCCCTATGGGTCACTCACCTTCCTGGGTGCTCCTGGAGGACTTGGTAGACACTAATCTGGAACGTTTCATTATCGAAGCGTTCGCGGATGTAATCCTTGTATATCCTGAACTCGGCAGCCGTCACTGCTTCCCCCTCTGGGATTCTGGAGAGATCAAACCTGAACTCTCGGTAGTGGCAGCGCTGATGGTGAAACTCTCTGTCATGCTCCACTGAAACAGAAAAACAGCCCATTAGCCACCTGCTTTGTTCCCTTTCCCCTCACCATCAAACACGCTTGTGAGTTGCCACAACAGAAAAGGGCAAGAATATCAGATTGCAGCATCTCATGCTGTCCTTTGGTTTGTTAAAGCACGTAGGAAATACAAGACTTTATCTAGGCTACTGTAAGTATCAGGATGTTTGATGGAGCGTCTTTGAAACAGTTTTACAACTGCCTGGTACAGGTGACTGTTGTGTTTTAATGATTTTGGCAGCCCTGTGCTTAACAAGTGACTCTGGACATTTGCCACTGATAACAACCAAGCTGTTGTGGGAAGAGGCGACAGGCACAGATGGGGCTTTCTGAGAGGGCTGGTCCTCAGAGGAAAACACACACATAGACCCACACCCACGTACACGAGTGTGCGGATTCCAGGCTGCGAGCCTTTTCATGCCGGTGACCCACATTTGGTGCCAGCTGAATTCATTACAGACACTCGGTGCCACTCCAAGGGATGAAGATTTCATTTTAAGGCTCTTGAGCTACAGATCGACCCTGCGCCCTGATGGGGCTGTGCCACTGCTTGGGGCTGTTGGGGTAGAGGGTCAGTGGTGGGGAAACAGAATTCCGGGGCTGTCCCCCAGCGAGGGGAGGAGAGGTATCAGTGCCCCATCCAAACACATAAAGAGCAGCACCCTTCGTCAGACAAACTCCAAATTAAATAGACAAGTCAGACAAAGGGGAATGGGGAAACAGAGGTATGAGGGGACGGATGGACTCGCTAGAGGTCACACCGTGCATCGTTCTAAGAGCTGAGGCTTGAACCAGGGACTTCCCATGTGTCCTGGTCCTGTTGTCTGTCCACTTGACCTCCCTGCAGCTCGACTGCACAATTCAAGTAGTTCGTTCTGAGATTTTCTTGGCAAAGAATGCGTGTCTTTCTACAGGCCTGATTCTCTTCTGGCAGCAGTAAATCCATTGTGTAAATCCACTGACTTAAATGGAATTACTCCTGAAAAAGAGGAGTTTCAGCCTGCGTCTGGAAATTGCTATTTAAATGTACAGCACTGTGCGGTACAGACATATATGAGTACTGAAGTGCAGGCGAGGGCCCCCCCAGCAGTGGGGACAGCTCAGGGGGCCCACGGGAGCTGAGCAGGGTCAGCACTGCTCTGCTGGCCGACACACAGCAGTTGGCCGCGGGCGCTTCCTCCTCTCGCACATCATTGCTGCAAGGAGTCCAGGGCTCGTCGTTTGCCACTGTATGATTGCTGCTCAGGGAAATACTTCAGTGCTCTTGCTAATAGCTGGAATTCATCTTAGAGGAGTGTTTTAGGTATGAAACCCCTAAACTTTCCAAGACAGAGGCGATTAAGTTCAGCAAAAGGTTTTATAGTTTGGGCAGCCTTTGCTTGCACTGAATGAATGAACAAAGTTATTGTTTTGCCTACAGCTATAACATGTAGTGCAGCCTCAGGAAGATCACTTGCTTTCTCATACCCTGAAGGGTGAGAACTGTGAGTAGTCACTGGCATTCGTAAAACACTTGACAGGCTAAAACTGCCCTGTAAGTGCAAGCAACGCTATTAAATATGCCTCCATCCTTTTCCTCCTAAATATTTGCAGCAGAAAAAGATACAAGTATGATTTCAGTCTCAGAGGAATTTGTTTGCACCTAAATGACAGAGGAGTGGAAAAATATTTTAATATGGAGTATCTCTTTTAACCACAACTGTAGAAGAATGACTCTAATGTTGTGTGTTATTAATTACATTATGGATATCATCACCAGCAGGGTGGATTACAGGCAGGTCAAACCATAGCATGTATAGCAAGATTTGCTTCCAGAGACATGGGAAGGCTGAATTTTCAGCGTACGTGTGTGACAGCAAACACAGCGGGCAGCACTGAGCTTTAGCTACGCATCACAGTCTGACAACAGATGCATAAAGATGGACCTGCTTTGGGTGCTGCTGGAGCTCACAGCGATCCCCACTGCACAGCCCTAGAAAAAAAAATGTGTCATGGTAGCATGAGAAATTAATGGCCAGGGTCATAAAATAAAAAGCCCCGAAGTTTGAACTTTCCCATGCTTTGCAGATGTTTGGTTATAGGGTTTTGGGCTGAGCCATCTTTAGTGTTAAAGCAAACATTCCTGTGGCCATAGTCATTAAGATCATGAAAATATGTGGATATGTAACTGAAGAAAGAATCCCAAGAAACCCTTCGACTCAGTGTTTATTGTTTTTCCTCTTTTTCTCTGCACTCTGGACCTATCTGCTGACCCAGAAGTAACAAATCCTTTCAGAACTAATTTATGAGAAACACTGACCCTGAATCAACATCTGTTAGATGACTGCAGTAAATCTTATTACATAATTAAACAGCAAAATCTATGTTAAAATAATGTTAAGGGTCTGACTTGAACTCATAAAAGCAAGACTCTTCATTACGAGGACTGAAATCCTATCCTTAATTCATGCTGTTGTGCTTTGGAATTTGTGAACATGTGGTACAGTATATATGATGGTGCACTTTTTGTAGTCCCCAGTAATACTTTAAGCACCACAGCATGAGGTAACTGGGGAGTGCTTAAGAGTTTCCTGGGTTTGATGGGTGTCAGTCAGACCTTTGACAACTCTGCAGCCACTTAATTACCTGAGGAGTCTGAATAGGGTTGAGGGGCATTTATAGAGGGGAATGGTATTTCAAAAGTGAAACAATAGAGGGAATTGCTACATCTCTTTGAATATGGCTGTAGTTTCTCTGTTAGGTCTATAAAACCTGTGATCCTTACTGACATAACCTACCATAATGAGAAGCTTTTGGTCATTCCTGATGGAGTTCATGTTGGTCAGCCATTATGTGTTAACTGTTCCATTAGAAGTCATCACACAGTGTGATTGCTTGCTGGTTATGGTTAATGGCCCTTCTGCCCAAAGAACTTGAAGTCATGTTTGTCCCGGGCTATTACTAATCACTACCACCCAGAGGCTTTTGGTGAATGGTTTTAGCCCAGTTCCTGATTTCAAACATTGGAAACTCCAGCTCAGAAACTGCCACAACTCAAATGCCTTGGCAGGGCAGCTGCCTGGGGAGGAAGCCAAGGCTCTGGATGTGCAGTCAAAGATCATAAAATATGAAAAGGAAGAACAGCCTTGAAAAATAACTCTGCTGTGGAACAGTGTGCCTTAGCTGTGGGAAAACAGTGGATCTCATCCCCTAATGAAATAATCCGAAGTGAGTCATATTTGATGCACATCTCAATGCTACCTCTCCTCACTTCTGGAAGTGGGTTCCTATTCTGGAGGCACAACCACTATGAGCAAATTTATGACCTAATTTAATACAAAGCTCAAAATCTGCCAGTGCAAAACACCTCTTGGGTCAAGAGTGGCATGGCGAGTGTGGCAGTTAATTGTAGCTACAGTAGGTGGGGACCATTGGGCACTCCCTTTGACATTGTCCTTTGGAAAAGGCCGAGATGTTGGAGCTTGAGAGCTGTGGTGTGGAGAAAGATGACAAGTTTGTGAGAAAATAAGGCACCAAAATGTGTAAGGACAATTAAGGTGATGTGAACAAAGTGAGCACATACCTGAGGTTACTGGTTATCGGTACATCTGACACACCTCCCTTGCAAATATGCAAGTAAGCTCAACATCTCTGTAAGTCTGGCCTTGACTATCTGTCCACGATCTGAGTACTGTGCAGATTGCAGCCATCTACTGACACAGACAAGGCTCTGATCTCTTGTTAGTCTTTTGTTTCTCCTAACCAACTCAGCTCTGGCATTGTAGTGATGCAAGAGGAGGCAGGGTGGCATAGTTGTGCAACAGTGAGGATGTTTAAAACATGATGGATACGTGTTCTCAGGTGTAACGTAGCCAAGTATCAGATAAAAAAATACTGAGAAGATGAAGATAAAATGGCACTTGTTTTGACATGTACTTTCTTCAGTGCAAAACTTAAAACATTGAGGTACGGAGATGAAAAATTGTAATGGTCGACATCAAGAACTTCTGGTAATACAGTCAAAAATGCTCCATAGGGGAGACAGTAGAAATATTTTCAGCAGTTTCCATGGGTTTCACAGGAGGCCTTTCCTAATAAAACTGGGTTTTTTTACATCCTCGTTTTCTAAGGTGTAAAAACAGCCTCATTTTCATAAGCGAAGTAAACACCAGATTTTAGGCTCAGGCTGCCAAACTGTGAAAGCTTTGGTAATTGTATGCCTCCTTCCCCCAGCACATATGGAGGATGTCCTTGGAATACATTTGGAATGTCTAATGAAGTAAAAATGTAATATTTCCCGTTAACACTTTCTCCTGAAAATGTGTGAATTTTTTTACAAGGCACTTTCAAGAATAGTCGTCTCCTTTATTGTAGTGATCACAGGAGCTGGGATGCTACTTGTTTCTAATTTACAATGGGGGGGAAAAAAAAGCACCAAAAGGAATGTGCAGTAGGGTGTCTGTAACTTCTTTACTCCCCAAAAAGGCCAGAAGGGATTTGTAAAGGACTTTAATCTCAAATAGATTAAAGGTCCTGAATTCCTGAGACTGAAAGATAAGTCAGAGGAAAATAGATTCCATGAGACAACACCCCCTCGCCTCAGCCTCAGCCACGTGGGAGAGACATCAGCCCTCGCCTGGGAAACCTGCTGCAGATCTGGATGCCAAAACCAATCTGCCACACTTCAGCAGCGAGGTCTAACAGGTTTTCAGAGTGTCCCTGTGGCTGCCTGGCCCCGGGGACTGCAGGAGTTGTGGAGGTGAGCTCAGCAGATAGGAAAGTCTTTAACTCCTTCTCCTCTGACAGCTGCAGAGCTGCAGAAAGCCAGCGCTTCCCTCGAGGTGACCACAGCTGGCCGTCTTGTGCTGCGGGCTGAGGGTTTTAGCCTTGGTGTTTTCACAGAAGAGCAAAGCGTGCTTTGATTCACTGTGCAAAATGCTATTTGAATTTCCCTAGAAAAAATCCCTCCATAACTTAAGAGGTTGTAACCCAAACCTTGAGAAACTCCCTTGCATCACCTGTGCAGAGATTCCTAGAAACCAGCTGCTCTGGGACCCACAAACGTCCCCAGTCCTACAGATTCTACAGCCTCCAGAGACAAGGTCAGCTCCTGTCTGTGCTGTGAGTCCTATAGACTGAATGGACCAAATATCCTGGGTTGCACGTAACTGATGGGATTGTTACTTTTTAAGAGTGGTAAAAAGTTTTGGAGGGCTTTTTTTACATTGGTCAGCTGCAGCATCCAACTTATCAAAGAGCTACTGTGGGTTTCTGGAGAAATGAAAGGGAAAAGAATTGTACCCTTGATTACGTCTGTGAGATACACTTACTGTATAGTAAGCTCGCATTTATGCTCATGGACTCACAGTGCTCAGGGGTCTGGGCTGCAAAGCTCTGTCCTGACAGTCTCATCTCCACCTGCTCTGTGCCAGCGCAGTGCTCACAAAGGGAACCATTTTGGTAACTCACACCCTTGTACCCATTTTACACCTGGGTGAATCAAGGTGAAGGCGATAATCTGTCGTACAGTAACTTCAGTGTGCGGCAGAGCAAAGTCCTGTCCCATCCACTGGTGTCAATCAGAGCTAATGCATTAATTTCAAGTGAGATGAAAACCAGGCTCCATAAATCCTGATCCCCAGCCCCAGAGGTTAGGAACAGGGGGATTCTAAATTCTTTAGGGCTCACGGCTGCAGAGCAATCCGGGGTCAGCATTTTTGCTCTGAGAGTGAGGGAAAAAGCCCTCTGGAGTTAATATTCTTCCTTTTCCCATCACTTCATTTTTCCAGCTTTCAGCATGAAGGTGGTGTTGCCAATAAGACCACCTAGCCACAAACCCAGCAGGGAGCTTCCAAAATTCTTCTGAACACTGACTCCTTGTTATAAATTCAGAAGTGGTAATAGCAGCAGTGCATATCACATCTGTGCCAGGCTTTGGGCCTGGGAAGCAGCACTCCCTACTGCTGAACACAACTTGGAAAGATCCTTTCAGTCCACACATGTATCAGCATTAGCCATTTCTTTGTCAACAAATCCCTTAATACGTACCCTTTCTATCATGTACAGATGTCCAAAAAATAATGGAATACTGTACTACAAGATTAAACACTTTAATGGCAGCATATGTGTTGCATGACTCTGAACAATGGTATCATTGTGCGTGTACAAACAGCGGGTTGAGGGAAGATGGGTTTAATTATCTCCGAAGCAGCAGCAAGTTCTTCCTGACTCAGTTGAACTTCAGCAAGGGCTGCTCAGAGCAGAGATGAGTATTTCTCTAAGAATAAGCCTGGGCTCTTCCCGATGTTCTGGTGGTAGGTTTAGCATCATGCCTGCTCAGCAAGGCTTGGGAGACTGATGCCAAGCTGCTGGCTTCCCAGGAGCCCTGGGATGAGAGGGTGCTGCTGCATTGCCCAGGAGGCTTTTCACTTAAGACTCCCTAGGACAGTAGATGGCAAAAGGGAAAGACAACTGGGAGGGAATGGACAGCGAAGCATGTATGTCACTTCTGCATCTGGGGTTGCTCCACTGCTGGGATTTTGGTGTAGGCACTTTAAGGCAATGCTAGATGGTTAAGCAATTTCTGCTTAAAGAGCATCCATGAGATATCTGGGCATGTTATGCACAGGTAATTCATTTTCTTTTTTGATCAGAACCCATTTATGCTGTGGTTTCTCTGCTGAAATCACAGCCAGACTAGATGAAAAGTATTGTGAAAAATTTACACAGGGGACTGCGCTGTGAACACAAAACTCTCCTAATAGTAAACAGACCGACCGTGGTGCGAATCCTGATGCTGAGTTTGCTCTGTCTGTGTGTGTATCTGGGGAAAGCAAAGTAAAATAAGCAGGGAAGCATAAGAGTGACGTTTCTTCAGAATACCTTATTCAGAGCCTTAGCAGGCAAAACACAGTAGAACAGTGCTGCTGTCAGTCAGCAGCTGCTGTACAGTAGTTCGAGAGGACTGTGGGTGTGTAGGGAACAGAGAAAAGGGATGATGCAAAAGGGGGGGGAAGGAATTAAATTGTTCCCGTAGACAGACTCCTTCTCTTTCCTTCACCTTCCAGGAATCTCAAACCTCCATTTTTCATTCCACTCTTTGCTGGGAAAGGGGATGCAGGTCAGTGCTGCACCAGAGCTTTGCATTTAGCAATAAGCCCTTTCCCAGCACCTTGGGAATGGCATTTTTCCAGGGAGGCAAGCTGGAAACTGCAGTGATGCTGCAAAACCTGGCTCCTTCCATGCACTCCCAGCTGCCCAGCGTTATGGCTGTCTCAAAACATCCCAGATTCTCACACAGTTACTGGGAGCGTGGTTAACCAAGGCTGGTATTTAACTGTGCCAGCCTGCCCCACCAACAGCCCAGGCCTGCTGTCTCTGTGGGACAGCAGCTCTGAGCTGGGAGCTCCTGCAGCTCCCTGCAAGGATCATGTACTGCCCATAGTGAGCAGCTGCCAGGTTTGCTGCCTACCAAACACAGTCTTACTCCTGTTTTATCCTTGTCTGCACCATAACGTGTAGCACGGAGCCGTGCAGCCTAATGGTAGAGACAGACTAATGTCAAACGCATCCCTGAAGTCCTGAGACCTCTGAAAGCAGTGTGGGAGGTATACAGAGATGCAGGAATACATTTTTCTTTTCCCTCTTTCAGCGTAATGACCACTAATGCTACACTTCTTTCTTTGTCTTTGTAATTCAGTGGATGGTAAGATTGCTTTCATGTGCTGTGAAATCAGTGCAATGTATCTGGCAAGGCCAGCCTCGCCAGGAAGCCACACCAGCATTAGGTGTGAACTGCAAGTCACACATCTCACCGGTGCCATCAGAAGGTCAAGGAGATAGGGATGTCCTGGGGACAAGGGGAAGGAAGCACAGAGCTGGGGGAGGCTGAGGTAGCAGTTGTAGCGTGGGCAAAGGCAGCACTGCTCTAGAGAAGGGAGCAGGGTGATGGGGGTGGGGGGGCTGCAGTTAGTGACAGTACAGTTCGTTGAGAAAAATAATAATCCCCCTGTCCAGCCAGCAGACAAATGGGGCTCAAGGTGCTTCCTGTAATCTGGAGGCCTCTCAAAAATCACTGATGCAAAAACCAGCAGTTGGCTCTGTCTGTTTGTACGCAGCATTGAGCGAATGGAAACAAATCCCCCAGGCCAAAGACGGGGAGAAGTGGCTGAGCAGATCTGTTCAGAAATCGTGGGCACTCAGCCAGGGGAGATAAGAGGAGATAAGAGACAGTGTGAGAGAGACTACCACTGCCAGGGTACCGAAAATGGGACGTTTGGGTTGAAATGCAAATTTGGAAACAAAAAGGTAATTCTTGAAGGATTCCAGCTGTGAAGCTGCTTTTCAGCTTGGACCAAATTTCATCTTAGGTGGGAAGGAAGAAAGTTTCCCTGCAACATTTCAAGCCAGCTTTAAGGTAGCGTCAGGTTAGGGTTAGGTTTGCTGGGCCTGGCCGTGTTGTGAGCTGCCCCAGTCTTCTCATAGTGTCTGCCCCTGTTCTCATCCAAGGGAAGGATTGAGCCCCTTTGCAGGAAGCTGGGAGTCTGCAGCACAGGCACCTCGATCTGCAAGCAGGCATGTGCTTAGGAGATGCAAAGAAAGAAAAAGGGATATAACAAGTCTTTGATGCTGTGATTCGATCTTGTAGAGATGCGACAGCATCAAGTTATGCTCTTGCATTCCAGTAACAACACTTGGGCAAAATAACAAGGTTTCAGATGTATTTGATACATTAGATACTGTTCATCACAAACAGCTTGAGTCGGTAATCTTGGGAAGGTCAGAGCCCAGGCATCTCAGATGTGTTTATACAAATCAGGCAGCAATGGCTGAACGTGCTGCTGATACCCGCTGTGTGCCAGGACAGACTCCTCTGCCTTCTCACCAAGGGGATGTTGCCTACTAACTTAGTTTCAGTTTTTCCCTAAATTTTGCTTCCATGACACAAAGAACTTTATAAAAACTTCACTCACATCCAAGTGCTTTTCCTGCCTCCGTGCTAATTATCTTTCCACTCACCTTCTGTTCCCTATTACTACTGGGGTATTATTGTATAACATAAAGTTCCTTAATACAGCAAAAGATTCAACAACATTTGCAAAACTGATAGAGAAAGAAGGTCTGGATTCTAGACTGGTACAGCTGGTTTAAGGTATTTTAGAAGTAAATGAAATCAAATGAGAATTTATAATCCTTCCTGAGGTCTGGATTCCATCAGACTAAACTCATTAGGCATTAAGGTGCAGGTGCAGCTAAATAAAGGATTGTTCTGCTTTCCTTAATACCGTAGATTCACATCTTGAGTTCAAAATAAAAGTCTTTTAAAAGCACATGTATATATAGTGCATCTACTGGCAACACTTGAAAGAAAAAGTTCAGTTGATGGAATCTTCAAATGCCTCGTTTTTGTCAAAGGAATGTGCCCAATTCTGCGCTGGCTGTGATAAGGGAGAAGTGACTGCAAATTGGCCCCTCAGTGCTTATTCGTTTCATTTGCATTAGGCTTCCTTTCATCTACTGAGCAACCGCCCAAATAAATAACATAGATCTAATTCATCCTTCTTTAGTAACGTAATGCCACAACAACACCAGCATCCCCCCAAATATTCCAAAGTTTAGGTCTCCACCTGCACAGGCTACTGGGGAGGAAGGCAGTTGGAATGGAGCCTTTCTGGTGGTTCACTCTGATAAAGGGAAATAATCCAAGAACCAGTTTTCCATGTTTGAAAACGTACGACTTGCTGGATTTCTTCGCTTAAATCCCAGATTCTGGCTTTGTTGAGAAAGTAGTTTGTGGGATATTACAAAATAACCAGCAGGTATCAGACACTCAGCTGTCAGATAAGAATCTCAGCCTTCCGTTGTAATCAGCAAAATTGTGACTGGGAATGTATACAATCCCTGCAGTGCCATAAGCCCGCAATAGGCCGGACCTTCTGAGCTTGCCTGTGCAGTCACAAACATCTGCACATTTCTCGGCCAGGAGAGTGCAGGGAGATGGAGCTGCTGTGCAGGGGCAACAACTCCTGAGGGGGGAGGTCCGGTCCGTGAGCCCCAGAGGGGAAAATCCTGCAGCAACACAGCTCTTCCCTCGCACCCAAACTGTTACATCCATTGCACATTTTTCAGGTGCTCTGTATTCTGACCCTGCCATTGCTTTGCATGGCTTTGCCTGTGATGGGGCTCATGGTTCCGCATATGAACCTTCCTCTTTCTAGGAGGTTTGCTTTTCAGCACATTTCATTCAGATGACTGTTTATTCTTTTGCTAATGTAGTGTAAGGCTCCAAGAATCATGAATATTAAAGATCAGTAAGTTGATTAGTTGATTGCATTCCTCCGTAGTTCTGCTGGTAGATGTAAAATGTCCTCAAGTGATGGCAAGTTCCAACTATTATTCCAGAAATGTCCTCAGAAGACATATATATATATATAAATATACATGTACAGAGTGCGTGCGTGTGTGTGCATGTGTCCCCTGTACACTTCAGATGTTGGTGGCCAATGCTGCAGGCATAAACTCATCGAAGAGGTTTATTTTCAGTTTAATTCCCACCCACCATCTGTATTATACAAGAGCAATGTCTGCACAAGATAACAGCACTGGTGCCATCAGCAGCACCTCGCCCTGCATGCCACACAGCAGCTCCCGTATCGCAGCACTGGATTCCTGACACTGAGCCTCTTGGTAGGGCTGGGCCACCCAGCTCCTGAGTCAGCCCCTAACAACAGCATTTTCTGTTTGTTTTCTGTTGGCTTTCTTTCTTTCTTTCTTCCTTTCTTTCTTGTCTTCAAAAGCAATTTTGCAATTGCAGTTCTGGGGTAAAAGATCAGCTGTCGTCATACACACTCTTCACATCGCATTGGTATGAATGGAGGGAGCACAGTTCATGGCCTGTGTGTACCATTATTAAAAATAGCACTGAGATGAGATTATGGCATTTATGAGTGTCTCCCAAGAAGCAGCAACACAGCTCATCTGCTCCAGCTCAGCCTCCAGCCACCGTCTTCTTGCTGGACTGCCAACATGGGAAGGAGCTTTCTGAATATTAGACACGCTGGTTTAATTGCTTCCCCCACTGTAATATTCTCAGTGAAATGGCTTTCATCTCACAGCTGAGGACTAATGAGCAGAATGACAGCTGCTGTTTTCTAAAGAAACGTTCGGGGTTTGCTTCAGCATGTTTCTGCATTCCCTCAGGTCCTTCTGTATTCCCTGCGTTAGGTTTTAATGCAGCGTAACGGTCTGAGATTTCTGGGGATATGCAGTTCTGATATTCTTGTAATTTAATTGCAACGCTGAGCTGCAGGGACTGCTGTACTCGGAGGTCAAAGCAGTGTTCACACCAACAGGAGAAGCTTTACACCACATGTCTGATTCACTTCTCCTTTTCACCTGTCTCAAAGACAAATGATTCGTCACAGAGCGCTGAAGTATCTTCATCTTCTGACTTGGGCCAACCTTTAAAGACCTTTGGTTACCAAAAGCTCCTTTCTGAGTCGAAGAGCAGGAGCTGGGCTGAGGTATTTTATTTCTTTAGCCCTTCTCTTCTGCAGTTTCTTACAAGTATATTTGTGTAATTAGGGGGCCTGGTAGTAATGCTGTTAAAATACAAGTGGGCACATTTATTGTTTCCTCCAAAAGGAAACAACCAATCTCCAACAGTTCTGGTTTTCCCCTGTCTCAGCTGAACATTTACTGCTTTATGTAGCTAGCAGATTGTGAGGCTGAAGTTACTTCCTTTTTCTTTTTTTTCCCCCTTATTTCTTTTTGTTAAACAACAACAAAAAAAAAGCTCTCCTTTCTCTACACCATCACTGGATTTTTTCAGGATCTGGGCAGAATGGGGAACTTAAACTCAGCATGATGTTTATAGTGCCACACAAGCTTCAGCAGGAATGATGTGCAGTGCTCTTTATTAACATCTAAAAAGTCCCAGTGGGATTATAATTACTGCACAGTAATGAACAAATAAAAATAGCCAGATTAAAATGTTCCGAATATTTTGGGTGAAAGAAGCAATGAGTTTTAACCCTGACAGCCAGGGGAGGAGCAGACTGCCAGCACCAAGTGTGCTGGTAGGGGAGGTACTGGTAGGGATTGCTAGCACTGAGTGCTCATCATTCATGGTATTGAAGGTACTGGGCTGGTGTAAGTAAACTGCTGCTGGAGTATTGATACAAAAGCATTTGAGGATTCAGAAAGTCTTACATATAGCCATTCTTTTGCCTTCCATCTGCACGATAAACCTGGACTGGCTTTCCTTTGGGGTGCTGAAGGACACGTTAGAGGCCGTGGCCGTTTCAGGTACATGAGCAGGAAAGCACTACCAGCCCTGCTCCCAGCCCTTCTCAGTCAGACTTGTCTCTCCTGAATTATGACTCCCAGCTACTGATGCTGTATTATTTTATGAGCATTTTTAGTAGCTCTCCCAGCGTTCTTTCAGTTTTTTTTTCATAAGTTTTACTGCCACTCTGCTGTGGAGAGAACAATTGGTAAAAGGGGAGGATGGAGGCAGCTGCACCGGTGCCAACCAAGCGAGGTGGCCAAGGCAGCTTTGGCCCAGGAGCTGTAATAGAGTCAAAGCTTGAGGTGATTTACAACCTCCAAACCTGGGTGAAGGCACAGTGCCAGCCCCCCACAGCCTCAGCTGCACTGAGGTCAGCCCTCAGCAGCCCCGTGCCAGCAGCAGAGGACCAGCACTGCGGGCGCTGGTGGGATGGGAGCAGCAGCACTGAGAGGCTGCAGCCCGGCAGAGGGAACTTCTTGCTCACTGGAAAGTGGATTGGGCAGAGCAGGCAAAACTCTAAAACATGGTGCCCTGTGAGATTGTCAGCCTGAGCAGCACAGTGTTATTCCCTCACATAAACAGCCTCACAGGCCGCGTGCTTGCTTTAATTATTATTTAGAGGGAAGCAGTGTCCTCTCTCCCCCCTCTCCTCTCCTCTCCTCTTTTTTTCTTTTTCTTTTTCTTTTCTCTTTTTAAAAGGAAGGTTGCTTTTAAGAGCTTGCCATGAAGATCTAAGTTAAAGGATTTTCTCTACTACAAAGCCCGCATAGTTTCCCAGGCCAGGTGGGCCTGATAGTACTGACTGCATGCTGAAAAACCTCATCCCCACCCTTCAGGCACTTTAATTGTAAGCCTTTCCAGATACACTGGATAAACACTGTCAAAATGAGCCTGAAAGGGCTGCTGTTGTTGTTTTAGCCCTTAAATAATTATGAGTTTGTCTGTCTAATTACAGCGTAATCTTCTTTAAGCTTTGACTGTTTGCAGTGTCTTTTAAACGAGGCAGAATCAGAAACAGTCCCATTCGGCACATTTACACTGCTTGGAGAAAAAGCAGCATTTTTAACTTCAGTAAAAGTTGATTCAATGTGCCCAGAGAGGAGCCGTGCTTGGAAGCGATGGCAGTGAGATAAAGAAGGGGAAGAATAGCAGGCGACCTCCGAGACGCAGCAGAAACTTAATACTCCACGGATACAATTTTTCAGACAGTTTAGAAATAGTTGAAGGTAATTTACGGGAAGGCTTGAGTGACAAAGCGCATTACTTGAAGTGCCTTTCCTTCACTGGGCACTTTCTAAATTCTTTCTCTTTCATTTCTTTACTCTCTGGAGACTTTTAAATCCAGTGAACCAAAACAACACTTTGTTTGTTGGTACAGCGCGGCGCTGGCACAGATGGCAGACACTGCACCTGTTCCAATAAAATGGGGAACTGAGAGATAAACCGTAGCACTCATTAACAGGGATCCGCTGAAACGTGAACAGTCTGTATTTTGAATCTCTTCCAGGAGCAAAAGGAGAAACACGTAAACAGACCTTGCTTTCGTCATCGTCAGCTTAAGATTAATTTCTTTAAATGGAGCTTCACGTTTGTTTCATGTACAAAGTGCCAATGAAACGATGGTGATGCTTGAATGTCCTTAAGAGAGCGGGTGATTTTCTTTGGCTACACCTATTCTTTTAAGCAAAAACTATCTGTGGCAGTTTTAATCAGGGGATCCTCCTCTACTGCTAAAAAAGCAGCTTTTTTTCTTTCCGTGCTTTTTCATGCTAAGCAAGAGCACAGTCTTACTACTGAGTCCGTAATGATGGAATAACAACATAAACAAAAGCCCCTCTGCTCATCTATTAGTCACTAACATGGGGGGGTAGGGAGGGAGGAGTGGGCAGAGAGTGGTCTGCAGTCTGCAACAAAACTCACTGCTAAATCGTTTCTTGTCCTGGCATGGGGAAAATGCTCTGTAATATCTGATGGGCTGTTAAAAAAAGCTGCAATGGGGAGAAGCATGAAGTAATAGCTAAGGAAAGGATAAATGACTTCACGCATTCGCCTCCACCATCAGTGTTTGTGCAGTTGTTCAGCATCCCATATATCTCTCTTTCTCTCACACGTACATAGAAGAATTAAATGCAAAATGTCATGAAAATTGCTAAGTATCATTTAGTGCTGGCAGCCCCGCGCTGTAAAGCCATTTATATAAAGCTGTGGTTGGCAGCTCGCACTCTTGCATGGGAACAAATTAACATTGGCATTCCAAACACAGGAAAGTAAGGAAATTAGAAACACAGTTTATATTTGGCCAGTGCTTTGAAATACTGTACCATGCTACTGATGTCAATTAATGAGAAGCAGAATTTTGCGGAGAGGGTCTGGTTTTGAAACACATTAACACACGTTAAACATGTTTGCACAGGAACTGGATTGGAAGCATCTCGGTTCCAAAACAATAAAGCAATTACACTAAAACTCGAAGTCTCAAAGTTGCCATTAATTCAATCCACTCAGTCTGGATCACTAAAGGATTTTCACCGACTTCATCATGAAGTCGACACAAACGTGCAGCGCTGCAATTGGAATTGGTTCTTGTTGCTACCTGCGCCTTCCTCTTAGCAAAAGTGTTTACCAACCAAGTCTTAAGCCCTTCTGGTTTTACACAAACGCCAAATAAGACCTGGATGGCAGCTTATCTCCTGGCACAACTCCACTGCCTTCAATGGAATTCCTCCAGCACGGAATTCAGCCCCGCAGTCTTTACAAGGCACTGTTTATTTGTACTGCGATTCAGATATTTTGATACCAGGAATCTTTCATCGCTGAAGTTTCTCCATGTGAAATATGTCTTACATTAAGAAATATCGGTTTCACATTTTTGTCAAACATTATTTGTTCAGTTCTGTTTGTTGCAATAGATGGGAATTCAGCTGTAGTTCAACAACACAAATTCAGCTAATAATGATAAGCAACGACTAATAGGAGCTCGTTCCTGTTTTGATTGTTGGCGGTAAAGGAAACCTCCCTCAACAACAATGTCAAGATTAGGAGAGAGAACTGTTTGAAGCTGTAGCAGAAACTACTGCATGCTCATTATTTCAGCACAGGGGCATTTCTTTGGCCCAATTCTGTTCTCAGTTGTGCTAGTGTAAATCAAGCGGGAGTTTAATGGGATTACTTTGGACATACAGTTGTATAAATGGGACCGCAGGGCCAGCTCCGGTGGAATTAGGACCATTTACACCCAATGAAGCCCTAGCCAAGAATTTTCTCTCGGGTTTCCATTTCCCAAACACGTGCATGTGCAAAGCTTTATCCACATGATCAGGCCTAGCGAGCAGCCCCATTTACTTCAAACATTTGTAGAATGGGAATCTCCAGCCTGAAACTAATTTTAAAAGCTCCCTCATTTCTAGAAATTCCTTCCCTTTAGAAGGGAAACAGGTATGTATCTAATAGCTCGTTTTATGTATCTATGTCTGTAATCAGCTCAAGTGGATATTTTGACCCTTTATCTGCCTGCTATCAGAATTTACTTGTGCTCTTGCTCAGATGACTTCATCCATCATTGCAACGTCTCGCTGGTATTCATCAAGTTAGGACGATTTAGATGTGTAAAACTAAATGTGTTATCATTTTAACCACAAATTAACAGTTTCTATATAAATATTAGCATTTCCTCACTTGGTCCATAATGGCACTAACAGCATATTTGATTTAAACTAATTAAAAACAGAGGCTCTCGCAATTTAATATATTGATTTTACCAGTGGGACTTAAATCTTTTATAATAAGTGTACACAGCTGCACCACTTGCCCACCGCCACTTTTAAACCTAATCCCTGCATTCCTCCTGACAATAACATGACAGGATCCACACATCCCAGTATTAGCCTTAACCCCAGTGACACTGCCAGAATGTATTAAACTAAAACATAGCAGTGTCCTGTTTAAAAGGAGCCTGTCAACAGCCCTGACTGGGCTTTAATAGTTATAATCTCTTTTTTAATTAATGTTTCCAACCTGTTGTACGACGTTCCATCGCGCATCCTTCGCTCCAACCCGAAAAAGCGTTTCAAGCTCATTTACAGCAGAAAACCCTGCTGCTGCACAGGGGCCCTTCCAGCTGCCATGCAGGAGGGCAGCGGGGATGTGGTGCTCTAAGGAGGAGTGCTGCATGCTTTGCCCGTGCCCAGCTGCTCTTCCAGGCACACAAGACCCTGCCTCTGGCTCGTCTCCTTCAGAGCACTTCTGAGCAGCAGCGCTTTGCCTTTCAGACCACAGTCAGGGCTGGGGGCTTCCCCTGCACACAGAAACACGAGCAAAGGGGGACTATAGCCTCAGCTTTATCCCCTTGCTCCTTGCAGCAGGCAAGTTGAAAAGGGATGAATTGCTCCCTGGAGCTGGCTGGGTGCACAGAGGAGACCTGCCGGCTGCGTGCTGCACAGGCGGTGCTCTGCTGTGGTGATGCCAGCTGCAGGCCTCCTGCCGTGCTGCTCCCATGGCACCCAGTGCTGCATGCACCCACGCTGCCTGCAGGGCGTACCTGCTTGGGCAGGAGAGATACATCAGCACCGGGCGGAGGGGAGAGGAAGCCGAGGGCTCGGCCTTGTGCGTGGCCACAGCCATGTGATGGCGAGCAGGCATTCGGGGCTAACATTTAATCTGCTTTGTTTCAAGTGGGAAATATGTGAAGATCAAATAAGTTCAAATCCAGGTCAAATATCCTTGAAAATCTTTGATTTATATAAGCAGGAAAATGAGGTTTAAAAGAAGTGATTATGAAAGGGTTACTAAAAACACAGCTGTACGCGTACTCTTATATCTGAGGCTCTCCAAAGAAAAACTGTGTGACATCTATATTAACCTTTGGCTGTACACCAACGAAGGCCTGTAGTGAGCTGGAATGCAAGGCAGCCCCTTCCAAATTTTAACACAAGCCAGGTTACAGCTGCAAATGCCTGCAGCCCGTGCTCACTTTATAAAGTATTCCCCGAAGGAAATTTTTTAACTGTTATAGAATCTTTTTCTAATACCCTACAGTGTTAAAGCCTGTTATTAAAGGGCAGGGAGATGGTTCCCCATGCCAAACACTTGTCAACAAAAAGGATAGCCAGATGGTATGAAATAAAAGGAAACTTGGGGGCTCTTCAGCTCCTTCACTTACATTAACAAAAGCCACTTTGATGTGCTCCTTCCAAGAATGACTAATTCCGCCCCCCCCGCCCCCCTTATTTTTTCGCCAGGATTAAGCAACGTTGTTCATTTTATAATCAACCACGAGACAAATTAACAAATTGCACAGCACTTGTGCCGAGGCTGTAAGAAAACGTTCAGTGCGAGTCTGTTTACCAAGTCAGGATCACCCGCATGAGGACAGCTCAATTATTTTTAGACGAGGGTCTGCGTGAGGCAGAGGATGTTTACTCTTCAGCTGCTGTTTATAAACTCGAAATTAAACGGATGCAGAAAATGTTTTGCGTTTTTTCAGTGCTTAAAATGGATCCGCTTGTAAACTTCGTTTGGACGTGGGTCTGAAATGGAATCCCAGCTAATGAAATTGCAGTAATAAATTGTGTAAAATTAGACAGCAATTAACTGACTGGCTTCGTCAGACCACTGTGGCTAAACTCTCTTTTAATTTACACGTCAATTCATTCTTGACACAAATCCATTCCTCATCCATCTTAGCACAGGTGTAAGTTAATACAAAATGTCGCCTGCGAATTAACTGGTTATAAATCTAAATCTAATTAATTGTCAAGATTTTACAGGAATTTTACATGCTTAGTACGAAGCTCCCTGCAACATAACCCTGAGATGGAGCACCTGTGCTTGGGTTCCTCCCTGCCAATGCCCAGTGTAAATTCCTTGGGATAAATACACACAGCATCTCCATAGAAATCAGTGTGTATTTGTGCTTGGTTTGGGTCTTTTTTTTTCTTTTTCACTATGCAACCCAGGCAGCCTTTCAGTGTAAATCTTTATGTCTGACACATCTTCCTCCAAAGCTGCATGACTAGAATAGGTAGATGGGAATATGAACACAGCAAACAAACACAAAACTACCTGTATTTGTAGATGAGCATTTGGAAGCCTGGAATAACACACTTTGTTTATTTAAATGCAGAATTATTATTTCTTCAGTCGCTTTTATTTCCTCCACAACTGAGATGAAGGTTGATCATGCGGTGACACTTCCTCATTGCAATGGCTCTGCTATAGTAATAATAGCCTACCTGTGAAACGCAATGCTCACAGAGGAGCTCTCACAAAAGTAGGACACAGTTTACTACAGCCTGCGTCCAGCAATTCAGCTCTGGTGTAAAAGGGATCACTGCAAAATGTCTCCCAAAAAGCATCAGTTCTACAACAGAGCTTCTAATTTTCCCTGGATGTTGTGGCACACTGTACACATCAAAGTAGGTGTTACATTTTCCTATATACATGAGTGGCCGGGCTAATTCATTCTAACATCCCTAAACAAGCCTGTCTTTGTCCTGTAAAGATGAAAGACCAATGACTATAATGGGATGAAAGGTGTGCACAGGGATGAAGAAAAGCTATTACGGATCTATGTCCTTTTTAAACTCGCCCTGGCATGCACTGTTGACAAGGGAACAAAACAGCGCAGATAAACCTCAGAGAGGTACCTTGCTGGTAAGGATCCCACCTGTCTTGTTTAAAGCCTTTGGGTTTTGCCTGCGCTCTTACATCTCGCTGACCGTGCTGACAGTACGTTGCATAGGGAACGCTTCCAGATTTCTAAGCCAACTACAAAACACAACAGGTCGAAATGGGTCCATCCACCATCGCCATCACATCACGTCGGGACACGGATTACTGAGTGTGCGCAGTTCATAGGGGCACAACCCGCCTTATAGGAAGTTCTTACTTAGACATATCCCTGTTTATTTGCTGTTTATGGATGGGTTCCACTCTAATCACAAACCATTTGTATTCAAAGCAGTTTGGGACCAGCATATTAACTCCTTTTGTTTAACCCTTCCACAGGATGCAGGGAAGGCCTCTCCTGATGCCAGCAGTGCAGGACGGGAGCGCCGTGCAGCCGCAGCTCTGTGTACCAGCACAGAGCTGCATGTCCCTCACTGCTACTTACACACTTGGTATGTGATCTGCTCCACTAAAATTCTGTGCATTCCATTCCACTGAAACTCGCAGAAGTGTGAATTTTGCTATGCTTGTTTCCACATCCTTTGTCTTCTGTGCTCTGGGTGTCTGTACGTCGTGTATGACCCAGGACCCACACAGAACAATGTTTGCGAGATCACTCTTATCTCTAAAGCCAAATATTTGACCACCATTCATACTTTTGGCTGCTCAAATATTTGGTTTTAAATGTATCATTGCTGACCAGCTTAAGTATCTAGCAGTGATTAGGCAAACACAATAATTGTAAATGGAAAGCATCAGCCCTCCCAAAGAGCACCGTCCCTAGGCCAAACATAACTCAGAGAGTCCTGCTGCAGAGCTTATGGCATTCAATGAGGAGGTGCAGCTTGTGCAAATCAGAGGTCTCACACAGCATCCCATGTAATGGAAAACGTGCGTTGGGATGGCTGCAGTGTCCAGTAATTACTGTTGTTTGCCATTGAGCTTTGCAGATAGCGACACTATGAGCTCTGGGATTGGAGAGGTGGAGGTTTATGCTGCCCCTGAGCCCAGAGACCCAGTGAGGCATTAACAGGTTTATGGGTGATAAGAACATCTGCGATCCCCAGCGGGTTACATGCTGGCGATGCGCTGCTCTGCTCTCGGGTTGGGACCAGTGAGTGGATCTTGTTTTGGAAATGCTACTTGCGTTGTGTCGGGTGTTTGCAGACAGTCTGCACATGTGGTGGTTTCAGCGCTGTGTATGGTGAGCTCTAAAAGCAGACAGAGTGAAACATGGTCTGTAATTATATATTGAAAATAGAATACTTGCCCTGATGGCATTTTACTCAAATCTGGCCAAGTCAGTCCAAACGGGTGTGCAATCTACAGCAAGCAAATAGAAGTCAGATTGGGCTGTAGCATCCAATTAGAGAGGCCTAGCGAGCCACATACAAAGCATGCCAACTTCTTATCATTTGCATAAAGCCATCCACATGTGCTTGGGAAGAGAGACAAGTTGGTGGCACTCATGGAGGACAACAGAAAAAGCTGCAGGAGTGAGTGAGGATTTATTGCGGGATGCTCCCAGGCCATTGGGAACACGCTGGGAGCCCCACGTCCTGGTGGCCCCGTGTCCCGCAGCACCGTGAGCCCGCAGACTTTGTGTCCTCCTCAGTGAGGATGGACACGGCTGAGCCCAGCGGCTTAGCTCCTACCTGCAGGGCTGCTTTCGGAATGATGGCACGGAACCATCCGGTGGAGAAGCCAGTAAAGTGCTCGGTGGGTCAGTGTGCGGGTGTGCCGGGACAGCAGCCAGAGACCTGGGCACGCACTGTGGCCTCGCAACCACCACGCCATCACCTTCCAAGGACCCATTCCATCACCTTCCAAGGATCTCTCCCGCCCATCCTCACCACCCATCCCGCCACCTGCCCGCAGCCCGGCCCTGCCCCGGCCCCGGGCACTCACCCAAGTTGACGAAGCTCATGACCATGTCGGCCTCGGTGAGGAAGTTGCTGTCCTGCAGGCTGGCCAGCGGCGGCCCCTGGGTGCTGAAGATCGGCTTGTAAGGGTAGGAGAAGCCCTCGCCTTCCTCGGCCGCCGCCCCCGCCGCCCCCTCCTCCACGGACATGGCATTGTAGAGGTCCAGCATGAACATGGGGGCCGAGTTGTGCTTGCCGTGGAGGTGCGGCCGCGGGCGGTGCGGCAGGCCGAGGATGGAGAGGATCTCCCGCTGCATCTCGCGGCGCTCGGGGCCGCGCAGCCGCCGGTGGATGAAGCTGGAGTGCACCTCGTTGTCCAGCGTGAAGTCGGCGAGGACGCAGCGCAGCCAGAGGGCGGGGGCGGCGGCGCCCAGCACCAGCAGCCAGGAGGCGGGCTGCCCGCGCCCCGCCGGCATCGCGGCGAGGCGGCGGCGGCGGCGGCGGCGGCTGGGGGGCGGCGCGGGGGGCGCGGGGCTGCCCCGCCGGGGGACGCGCCCCTCCGGCATGCGCGGCCCCGCGCTCACGGTGCCGGCCGCCGGCCCCCGCGGAGGAGCCGCGGCCCGCTCATGGCCCGGCGGGGGCTGCGCGGCGGCCCCGGCCCATGGGACGCCGAGAGAGGAGGAGGGAGCGGAGCGGAGCGAGAGCGCTGCGTCCGGGAGCGGAGCCCGAGCGCCGCGGTCGATCCCGCACGGCGCGGCGGAGCCGTGTGCGCTGCGTGCTCCGCGGAGAGGCAGCGGGAGGGTGGCTCTGGTGGGAGGAGCAGGAGCGGAACCCAACGCGCTCCTCTCTCGTCTGCCCGCTGCAAACCGCTGGGGAGAGCAAAGCCGCGCTGCCGCCGGGAGGGGGAACGGCCGACGATCAGGTTGCTCGGCAGGACGTGTGCTGCTGGCTCGGGGCGAGGGCGGCCGGTCCCGGCGGTCGCATTAACGTGGACGTGATGAAGGAGAAGACGCCCCGAGAGGGAGGGAAGGAGGGGAGGAGGGCGGGCGGTCTGAGCGGAGGCAGAGTTTGGAGGTGCGGATACGCCGTCAGTGCGCGCAAACAGAGCGCAGCAGTGCCCGGCCGGCGCAAATCCCGCGGCTCCCAAGTAGTTCAAACGCAGCGGTTCGCACTCGCGCGCATTTATGCAGCCGGGGCGATGGACTCGGCGTCTCAGAGCCGCAAACCCAGCATCGCGCCCGTGCTGTGCACCTTCCGACCTGCTCGGGCACCTCGTGCCACCACGTTCCCCTGCTCTGTCCCCTGCTCGTTCTGCTGCCCCTGCACACCTTTGCGCAACGCCCTGGGAACGCATTGCCTACTTTTCTAAGCACTGATTTCACTGGGTTTCTAACTCCGTGTGTGTAACACATACAGCAATGCAGCCTCAGCCCCGGCCAGTCTGGGTAGCGCTACTCAGTAACGATAGGCTCAGAGAGCACCATGAACTCTGTTGCTTCCTCGGGTCTCACTTGGAAAGCAAGAGGAAAGCAGGATGGAAGGGTTTATCTGCGATGCTGATCCCAGCCCCAGGTAACCCCAAGAACCAGACACACGCGTGAAGTTGGTGCTGCCATTAAGATTCATTTCTCAGGCAAAGGAGAAAGAAGGTCAGTGCAGTTTGTTAGATTGCTCCTCTGGTGTTTTTGGACAAGAAATATCTAGCAGTGCTAGCACCAGATCCACCATCTGCTCTGGGAACAGGAAGTTCTGCCCTCCTTTTAACTCTTTATGTTTAAATTCCATCTGCAGACAGCAGGTAACTGGTTAAGAGCTGCATGGGAAAGACACGGAATGGTTTAGTGTGTTTGTGTGCGTCTGTGCGCACCTTTTAATAACAGGGAAACTGAGGCATGACATTGACATGACTCACAGAGCTATTGAAATAGTGGTGGAACCAGCACTGAATCCAGCTCAGTTGTTTAGGAATGCATGGTGGTGGGGGCAGAGGCGGAGCAGGGCAGCCAGGGTCCCTAGTGTGGAGCAGTGCTAAGCCTGGGGCGCTTTGGGGGGGCTCAGATGCCACCCCAGTGGGTGCCTTCCCCTCACTGATGGGAGCATCAGCCCTTAGCACTTGTGCTTCAGATGCACAGTCAAGATTAAACTCTCCCATACTTCCTGAGGAGCAGTACCAACCTGCTCTTAACCAGGCAGGTATTTGCCTAAATTTCTCTCCTGCCTAGGGTGTGGTTTCTTGACCAACTGAAATCCAAGCTGCTGAAACCCAGCGCAGCCCTCCAGCTGCAGGCTCCCTGCCCTCCCGGTGCGCACAGGTCAGGAAGCCTGTTCTGTTTTTAAACATAATCTTTCTCAAACCATTTCTTATTTGTTTTTGCTGAGTTAATTTTCTGCTGGATCAGCTCCTTGATCTGACTGAGTGCGTTAGGGATGGTGCTGGAATGAGGGAGGCCTCAGGAATGCACAGCTGGGGGCAAGGAGAGGGTGGCAGGGCTGGGCTGGGACGCCTGGCGTTTCCCTAAACCAGTCGTGGAAGGGCAGGGAGGTGACTGAGCATCCCCCACTCTGCCTTTCAGCCGCAGATAACTCAATTTCACTTTCTTTTTTGTTCCTTGTAGGCAGAGTTGCCCTTTCCTCACACAGCAGGACAAGGGAACTCACCTTCCTCAGGGTCAGGGAGACTGAAAGTCTGTAAGGGTGGAATGGGGAGCAGCTGGTCCCGATGCCTGAATTACTTACACCTGAGTTGCTCCCAGCTCATGTTTTCAAACTGAATAAATCTCAGCTCAGTGTTGTGTTATAAAGTGGCATCGCTCTGAGGGAAAAGAAAAATACTGCTTGGAAGGTCTGGATCATGACTCAACACCTTAGGTAACAGTGGCTGAAGCGGTATGTGTCATGGAAGGAATAGCTATAGAAGCCTTGAAGCCTCTTGGTTTGACATATTTCTTTAAAAAGTGATGTTTGAATCTATTTCCTTCTTGTTTTGTTGGCTTAAGTGGTCTGGGATTGGATACTTCCTGATTTAATGTAGGATGTGTTCTTTAAAAAGGGGGGAGTACTGAAATTGTATCCCCTGCTTTCATAGAGGTAGTTGGTAATCTTTTCTAGCAGTGTTTTCTATGCTCCTATTGCGCCAGGTAGAGCATTAGAGAAATGCATTGTAGTTGCAGTGCGGGATCTGCTTGTGTGTCTTCTTAAAAACAAAACCGCTGTGAGTGTGAAAGGAGCAGGGATCTGTTAAAGAGTCATTTCTTTAACACAAGGCTCACAGCAATTGACTTCAGCCTGCGGAGGGACACAAAGCAGCGTTTATTCTGCTGCACACAATGAAGGATGATGCAGCTCAGACTGCAGTGGTTCAGCCCTCAGATCTGAGCTTGAATTTCAAATCCCTTTCAGACAAGGAAGGTACAAAGGGGATTGTCTTTCTCGTGGACAACATCCTTCTCTTCCCTCCTTTCTTCCTGCTGTGTGACCGCCATCCTGCTTCTGTAGGGTCGGTTCCACCACAGACAGCGTGCTGAAATGTTGGCACCTTCATGTCATCATCATCTTCCTCCTCCTTCCTGGATCAATTAAGAAACCAGTTTTTCCTCTTCTCTGCTCCTGTCCTTCCTTCTCTTCTTGAGATGGAAAGGTAAATGCTTATGGTGAAGCAATCCCTGTTTGCTGGCACTTGCTGCATGGGCTCATTTCTATAAGAACAACCTCCCCATGTTTCTTGAAGCTCCACACAAGCCGTGTTACCAACTGAGTAACTTTGTGATCTCTCTGAGCTTCACGTGTGCTCTTATCTGATTTTTGTACCAGCTGCTGGCAATGCTTTTGTTGGTGTACAAGTCAGTACACTTGGAAGTACATCGTTAGGAGACAAGGAGTGATTTGAAAACACAAAATGTGCAAAATTCAGGTATGTGTTCGATGAGTTTGTGCTGCTCTCAATGCTGTGCGCTCCTGTTAGGCGATGTGCCACAGCAGAATCTGGCCATTCGCATTCAGTTTTACCACGTGGACGGTAAAAAGTGGAGGCTCTGCTCACAAACTTATTTCATGGCTGTCTTCAGACATCAGACACAAAGCAGTTTTCCTTCTTTCTGCTGAATCACTTTTAAGCTCCTTGCCTTCCCGCTTTGATGTCCTTTTTCCAGCTTTAACCACGTTTCTCTCCCATTCTGTTTTGCATCTTCTCTCATTTGTCTCAAAGTGCAAGTCCTAAATTACAGCAAACTTTTTTCTTCTTCTTCTTCCAAATATTCCCATTGAACTAACATGTGTTTGGGGAATTTGGGTTGTTCCTCTGGGCTCCGCACATGCAAAACACTTATATAACTACAATAATAGCATTATTATTTGTATGAGACTGCATAATTAGCTTGCATATTTAATTACGCCATATTGGATTATCCTTATCATAAGTTTCTATTCACCTCCTCGGTGTTATTACTGGGAATGTATTCACCAACACACGTAATCGCATTACGGGTAAGCCGTTGTGTTTGCTCTAATCCAGGAATTTAAGCAGGTCAAGGCTGGGATGGACTGTGCTCAGTGTTGGTTCTCACTGCTGCTGCTGCTGGGAGGGGAAGTGGAGCTGAAAGCTGTGGTTTGGGCAATGTTGCTTCTGATGATGGTCGCAGTAACTAAGTTATGATGTTTGGGTTTGTGACATTGGGCTCCAATGCTGAATTCCTCCACTGTGTGAGGCGGGCAAAGCTCAGCCCTTCACGGCACAGCATGTGGGAGCACCTCACAAAATGAGATCTCTGTGGGGTACTTCTGTTGTTATTACCCCCAAGAGCATAGAGTTGGGTTCATAACACTGAAACGCTTGTGGTATAATACTTACGACACATCTATTTACAGCCTGAATGTAGCCCTATGGTATATCTTATGTGTTTGTATGCAGCTGTATATTGGTACAAGTGTGTGTAAACGTCGTGGTGTGCAGGAATGCTGTTACGCTTTCTGTAAGCAATACGTTTCTGTAGCAGAGATATCAGGTGAATATTTTTTGTCACAAGGCCACTTGTAGATCCATACATCGCCAAAGCTGCCCGGGTAAAACTGACTTTAATTTTGTGCTGATGATTTGTTCTGCACACACTTGATTTAGCTGAAGCTTTTGGCACAAACTCGGGCGTTCCCTTCCCTGGTGACAACGCAGTCTGAACATCATAAGCTCCGGCTCAGGTCTGTGTGTGCCCGCGCTGGGGACAACTCACTGCGGGTTGTGTGCACTTAACACTGCAGCACCTCCGTGCTGTGGCTCGGAAATCCTGCCCGCTGGCAATGCTTCCTTACGACGTGCGCTCTTTGCTACACGGTGCGTCATCAGATTATCGGGGTTCTTCTTCTTGGCGTTTCTTTCTGTGTTGTGGAGTGTTTTAGCTCTCTGCTGTTTGCATTCACTAAAGGCGGGATTTAGTTTTTGGAATCATCTGTGTATGAAAAGCTCATAAACCTATTCCGTGTTTTTAAAGTGAACAGCAGCAATAGCTGATGCTGACCAGTGAAATGCAGCGAGACAAATTGGGATGGTTTTACTTTTTCTCTCCAGGCAGGTGCGGGGTAATGCCTCAAAAGAACCATTATTTTGTGCCTTTATTCCAGTGTGTACATAAATGCTTGCATAACACTTGCACAGCTGCTGCACAAACTGCTCATGCCACAAGTATTAGTAATCCTAGCAGGGGAGGTTGCATGGAAAACTGGGGTGTGTATGCTAAACCATATG
The DNA here is from genome assembly GCF_039878825.1 of Excalfactoria chinensis. Classification (NCBI taxonomy): domain Eukaryota; kingdom Metazoa; phylum Chordata; class Aves; order Galliformes; family Phasianidae; genus Excalfactoria; species Excalfactoria chinensis. Next base: position 11,019,353 of record NC_092839.1, on the reverse strand, counting down.
TACCGTGCCCCTGAATCATAAAACTGCTGCTGCCGGAGCGCAGAGATTTTTGGAGACCGGTCAGGGAGAAAGAAAGATTAGAACAGCCGCACCCCGAGCCTTCTCTTCCGTTCGAGGCTTATCGTACTTGCGCGTTTAAATAAGCGAGAAACAGCGTTGGTCCGACATTCTCGTAGCGCAGCCCCAGCTGCTGCCCGCAGTCCCGCACCGCTGCCGTCGGAGCGCTGATCTCCGTCGTTTGGGACGGACGGGGCAGATCCGCCCGCGGGGCGGCTCGGAGCTCCGGCACGGGGACACCGCGCTCAGATCGCTCTGCTCGAGCGTTTTCCTCTGCTGGTGTACGTTGGCGCAGCAGCAGCAGCAGCGCGTTGCCTCGCAGCACGAGGAACCCACCTGGGTGGCTGCATTGAGCGCCTGGGACCGCGGCCGCTCCTTTTGTGGCGGATCCGTCATTCGGAGCGCGGCGCTATCAGCGGTTACCGCTCGGAGATTGAGGCTTCTAAGTTTTCAGTCGGAACCTTTTTGCTCGCTCAGCAGTGCTTGGCGCGCACTGAGGCTGCTTTGTCAAGTGCATCCTTTCAGCATTCATCCAAAGCCTTTCGCTGCGGTCGCCTGAGCCCCATAGGCAAATATATACTGTTGGGCTATTAAGATAATTTTTCAGTTAAGACATCGTCAAACTGCAAGCGAGACAATGGAAACAAACCCCCTTTTGTTCCGACTAAACTGTTCCTAATGACCCCCTCCACAAACAGCGGCCCCGGCCCAGCCCCAACAACGGCCCTCTGTCCCCGCGGCGCTGCGCTTTGCTGGGAGACCGCGGGACAGAACCGCTGTTGGTGCCGTCCGAAGCAACCAAAAGTAATCACTGCGGTGCGTGCGTTTCCACAATGAGCATCCTGTACAGAGCGCTGGGCCTTCCGACTGTCGGGAAAGCGGCAGAAAACTCTTATGAGTTCCAGGAGAACGTTTAATTAATTAGTTGTTTGAGGTCAGCTAAATTATCTGCTTTGCTATTATGAGAATTATACAAGCATAAAATCCTGAGAATTTAGGGTTTATGCAAGCCAATAAAATCCTTGCATTTGTTTTGGGGGTAAAAGCCACCTTTGGGGTTTACATGTGCTTATGGTGGATGGGGAAGGCCCTGTGCAGGGCAGGGTTCTGTCCTTCGGTGTCCAGGGAAAATGGAGTTTTGGTGCTAAATCAAACCCGGTGAAGATGAAACCCACGTTCTTCTGCCTCAGTAACTGCAGGGCACTCCGTGCAGATAGCTGTCACACAGTGTGTCTGAGCACGGTTGAAGGCCATGGAAATTATGAATCGCTTCCTGATTAGTTCTGCCCCTATTTCTGTGCCTTGAATGCACGAGAACAATAGCATGGGGGACCTTCCATTTAAACAAAATCCTATTTACAGAGCATTTTCATTGTATGTAATTAGAAAGTGTTGATAGGTCAGACAGCAGAAGTCCTTAAGTTGGATAGTTTGGGAATTGCACTGATTACATTTGCAAATAGAAATGTCATTTTCTTCTGGGAGAAGCCAGAGTTTGCATTCCAGTATCTGGTTTACCAGGGGGATTTCCAGCTTAACACGTGAGCTACCACATCACTTAGAAACAGATTGGAAGAGATGGAAGGAGAGAAAATATCCACAAAGACGGGAAGCACGTATTCTGAGTTAAGGTTAAGTCATGGGGAAAATTCCTCCTGCAGCAGTTGGAGCACCTTCAGGTCCCCATAGCATTGCAGAGGGTTGCAGGCTCACCTGTTGGCAGTGGTTCTCTTCTTTGGGCATGGGCGCCGTGCCGTGTTCTTCCTCCGTAAGAGACTGGGGTGGGAGGTTTTGGTGTGTCCTGGTAAAAAAGAGTATTTGGGTAAGGGCAGATGAAAGCCCAGCGCTCTGTGACAGGACACCAGGAGGAAGAGAAATGTCAGAGGAAACTTTAGGAAATTTCCAGTCCAAACAGAAGGATCTTTGTGAAAGATACAGTTGGCAGTTCAATGGGAGGGATGGGGATGTAATGAATGGAGAGGGTTTGCAAGTTGTGCAGAATTGTTCTCAGCCCTGAGGCGACAACAAAGAGCAGAGCTTTGCTGCTGACTATATTTGGTGTGTATGGAGGAGCAGTTTGGACATGGAGGGTGCTAACAAAACACAGAGCATAACTCATGTCCCTGCTGCACGCTGTGCTGCCGCACCACGGGCACGGAGGGCACTGCCGCTCAGGGACAGTGCTGAGGAAGAACAAACAGGGCCTGACCTGTGAAAGCCATCCTTTGCCACTGCAGCTTCTTCAGGTTCTCTTGTGACAGTGTTAGGGTAATGATGAGGATCAAAGGAATGTCATGGATTTTCTATTAACCTTGATGTAATTTTGCCTTCTCCTGAATGCAGTGAATGTGGTTGTCCACAAATCTCCAAAGCCAAAGTGTGCTTAAATGGTGCCATTGTTCTTCATGCAATCTTGAGATTCTCTCAGATTTTAGCAGCGTTAGTTGTTGTTTATTACAGCACATATAAAAGCTGATCGTGAGCTTTCAGCTTATATTAGCAACAGTAGGGCACAAATCTATTGGTATAAAGCAGTGATCTTTACAGCGTTCAGATCTGCACTGGGAAGCGGGCTGTTCAGAAACCAAAAAAATATCAGGCATATAAAAAAACCAAATGGTTTGGACATTTGTTTTAGATTTGTCACAGAACAGTTTAAAAAACAAAACATGAATAGAAAGAATGAGCCATCCCAGAATAGCCAACATCCAGTGGCTGGGGTATTTACTTGGGCCGTCTCCAAGCAGCGCTTTATGGGATTTGGAGCAAGCATCTGACATCGTGTTTTCAACATCATTTTTGTCAGACTCAGATCTGGGCTCTGAAGTGCACTGAAAAAGAGCTCACTTGGAGGGCGCGCTGTGTAGGTGTGCCTGAGCTGCTGGGCTCCTCAGCTGCAGGGAAACTTCTGGGGTAGCAAAGCCAAGTGGCGATGCAGAGGGCAGATGGGCACCTGTTGTGCTGCGTGCAGTTGGTGCTGTGCACGTTTGGGTATTTTCCTGACTTTGGGAGTGATTGAAGTAAGGAATGTTCATGTTTCTGCCCTAGTCTTACTCAGAACAGATTTTCTTTTGCCATGGAAATACAAAGTTTATTTCTGTGGGAATCAATGTAATACTTTATAAAAGTTGTATTTTTCACAGACTGGCATTTCCTGGTGGCAAAATCACTTTGCCCCCAAATCCCCAACCAGTTTGCTGAGCTGAGATGTAACTCTGCACTGTACAAATGCAGTTCACCTTTAGTATTGTTGTGGGTTTATGTAGAGACAATGAGTGAAATGCTCTGGGGTGTTAAATCTGTGTGTATATTCAAAAGAAACATGCAGAGTCCAATGTGAAAAGCTCTCAGTGTCTCGAGTTTGATGAACACTGAAATGAGTTGAAATTCAGGACGAAGAAAAAAAGCAAAACAACACACGGCTTACTGGGTCAAAATTTCAGCTCCTTTCCTTTGCTTTGCAAACACAGAGCTTGCAGCCCGGCCCTTTCATGCCTGTTCCCGATCCCACCCTGACGCCCAGGCTCTGCTGGCCATACATGCTCAGCTTCTCTTTCAGGTTCAGCCACTGCTCCTGCCAGCTTCCCACCACCTGCGTTCCCTCCTTCCTGCTGCCTGTCTCACAGGGCAGCCCACTCCCACCATGGATGTACTTCTGTGGCACTTAGACCTTGGGCATTCCTGGCTAAGAGGTGAGACCTGACATTGTCTCAGGGTAATCAAAAGGAATGTAGAGACCACGTATCTCAGCAGCGCACTCCCTGTGCCTCAGCGCTCCCAATTCATTAATCAGCATGGTTAATTTTAAAGAAGTTCCCGTTTCTGCAGCTGGTTATTAGGAATACTGCTGTTGGTTTAATGGTTCTACTTGAAAATTGTTGTGGCATCACTGCAGATGAAGTCATCTCACTTCAGGATGCCTTGTAATAACGCGTTATTGCAGATCATGTATGTGGTTGTTGCCTTGTTTCTGTGGAAGAACAAAGTAGAAATATATTTTGCATCAGATATTAAATGTGGCTTGCCCAATTCCCAGGCAGTTAAATCACTGAGGAGCTAGCTGTGTTTGATACCGTGTCTGCTTCTCTGCTTTGTTCCTATGTACAGATTCAGCATCTGTAATATTTCACTTTGAACATTTGCTTCTGACCAACTGAAGTGTGGGCAGATGAAAACAAACACCACACAGAGACATCAGAACCATGTAAGCCATCTGCAGGATGTAGTGTAGCTGTGCTAATTCATTTAGTGAGAAGTAAAGTAGGCTAATTACCTACTGAGGAGCAGGATTTGTTAGCAAGTGTCTTGTGCTCCTGGAACCCAGTCTAGCTTGTTTGGAGCTAGCCCAGGTAGTCTGAACAGGTGCTGCACACACTTCCTGTAATTAAGGAAGCACTGGGGGATGCTCCACCTCAGATGAAATACATAAACAAGACTCTGGCAACTTCTGGTCAGTGGAGATCCTATCATGCCTCTTCGTCTGGCTCCCTAGGGAACTGCTTACACAATCTGGTTATTTGTCTGACCCAGTTTCCAATATGCTGGCACATTTGTCACAGGTTACAGAGGAGTTTCAGAGGTGCTTTGTCCTTAGTAATTTTGCAAGAGTTAGCACCTACCAAGAGGAGGGAGTTCTTATTAATGCTCGCATCGAGAAGAAGGCAGAATTTAGCAATTCTTCATTGTGGCTGACAGCAGCAAATGATTCTGTTTTGCAGGTTGCTCTATCACTCCTTAGCAAATGCGCTGTTTTCTTCAGCTGGCAAATCCCTAAAGCCTGGGGCTGGCTAAGGGACACTGGGGCATAACAGTGGGGCTATGGCAGGGGACAGTCGGTGTTGTTCTGATGGGGAGGTGTGAGAGTTGTGGCATAGATCCATAAGGAGTCAAGCTTCGTTAGTTGCTGGGAATCATTTGATAGAAAAGTACTGAGATCATAATTTGGTATTTTTAGATACGTTTACACCCGATTTATCCCTTCTACTGTTTCACGTATCAGCCATCCATGACACATCTCCTTGCTGTCCCACAGCAGGAATCTGCTGTTATTTGACCTGTAAAGATCATTGTAGTAACTTTTCTTGGTGTGCATTTAATAAAGCTGTAACCACTGTGACTATAACTCACGGCTCTCGGTCGCTCCGCAGTGGTGCAACCAGCGGTTCGGCATTCCAGTGCCATCAGTTCAAAGGGAAGTATGAAAGGCTCAGATGTGTGCCAGAGCATTGTGACTTTTATTACTCCTCCCTCACTTCTCTGTTAGGGAGATCCATTCTCTAGCTGCAGAAATAAGAAGTACAAAGCATCCTCGGACCTTGTAGTGCAAAATGTAAAAAGTGATGTTATCTGCAGAAAGTGGACTTTAGATTCTATCAGCGCGCATTTAGCATAAAGCATTTCCTATGGTAATGTCTCTCACTTTCCCAGACTTTTACGGGCTCCAAGTGGCACAGAGGCTGCAGACTTCTTTGTAATGTTAATGAATCATCTTAATGGACTGTTTTAGCAGAAACATTCATCACCTTTTGTACCACAATGATTTTTTTTTGTTATACTTAAATGGTTAAGTAGGCAATAAATGCCTATCAGACCAACCACTATGGTCTAGTCATCCACCTCGCCATAAATCACCGGTGGATTATTATTGTCCTGTTTAATTAACACTCTTAAGGGATTCAGTCCTTGGATAGACTTTCACCTTGCACTAAGCAGGCATTAACATTTCAAGGAAGAATAAGTGTGTTTATGTGCAAAGTGTTAACCAGTGCGACCCGGGGCTGGTAGCGGTGGGTTGGATGAAATATGTGTGTGTGTGTGTGTGTGTGTGTGCATCCCTGGCTGTAGGTCCTTCCGAGCACTTGTTTAAGATATAGCAAATGGTCGTTTCGGTACCATCTGCGTTAGGGCTTGAAGATACTTGAATACCTTTGATTGTAAATACCGGCTCTGAGGGATTTGACTCCAGCCGTTAGGAAGGCGATATTTTTTGTGAGCACGGAGCACGGGTTTGTTTGTTTGTTTCCTTTTTGTGGTCTGATTCAGCCTTAATACTTTTAGAGGACTCAATCAAACCTCTTTCTTCTTCTGCAGCAGAGGGTGAGAGGGGAGCGCTGATCCTGTTGCTCCTCTGTGAACTCCTTCCAGACTGCACAGCCAGGAGGAAGTGAAACAGTGGGAGAGCCCAGGGAGGGCCGGGTTGGAGGAGTGGGTGCTCTTTGCAGAACAATCCCGGCAGTTCTTTAGCAAACGAAATTCACGCACAGGACACAAGCTGTGTGCAGCACCGCTCTCAGTCTGCAGACATTTTTCTCCGTAGTTTTCTGCTCCATGCTGTTTTCCACCTCTTGGCAAAGCAGAAAGAAGGCACTGCTTTCTTTCTTCTCCTGTAATGCAATGTAATGCATTTAATAGTAATTTCCTTGTCTTTTGTCAGAGGATAAAGTCATGTGAAAAAGGCTCTTGTTAATGCAGCGTTTCCCATCCATGAAACCTAATCCTGCTCTCTTTGATTTTGTTCGGTTCGCAGTGCGGCACAGTGCCGCCTGCAGATGGTATTGATGCTGTAGGAACGGCAGTTGAGTGAGGTTAATCGAGTGCTGTGTTTCCATCTGATGGACACAGTGACCAGCGCATGAATGTCAGAGATCGGAGGTGTCTGAGGCTCTCAGGGACCTGCTGTGCACAGCCCTGTCCTCTTGGCTTTCCTGTGAAATTATTTTCTGGTACAGACCCCTGGAAATTAAATTAGAACTAAAACTGCTAGGTGGAACATGAACTTCTGAATTAGGAGACTAGATCTCTATTCATTCATTTCCTGTAATGAAGTTGAAGTTCTATAAGATATTGAGTCCATAGGTGTGTATTGACTAGCAGAATCAAATGCTGCATGCATGGAAAAACATTGTTTAATGAAGCCTGTTGAGGAGAGGCAAGGAAAGCACTACAATTTTCACTGGATGCTTTTGTTTCACATCCACAGCTGCCAGCCTTCACACTTATCTGCAAGTTTTTATCCTATCTGTAACTGGAAAGGTGGGAAATGATTCACAACTGAGCGTGTAGGAAATAGCACAAAACACCAAGAAGGTTTGAACAAGGCAAGAAATTAAACTGAGCTCATACGAGGTGCACTTTTATTGCATGAGAACCTACAGGGACAGAAAATAAGACTGTCACACGTGCAGTACAGTGTTACAGCATGTGTGCATTGATTGCACCATGCTTTGGGGGCGTTTTGGTTTTGGTTTTTTGAGGGTTTTTTTGCAAATCATTTAACAGAGATGCACAAAAAAGCACACAGAGTTTCAAGCATAGGCATGTACTTAGAAGAATCTCCTTCATTCCCTCTAGACACACCCTGCTAATTAAATCCATCACTGCTAGCAGTAAGCCCTAGGGATCAATCTTTTCTAGAGCACTGTTACTATCCAACATTTTAGCTCATACAGTGGGCGGCCAAGATTTCATGTCTATGCATATAGCAGGACTGCTAGCCAATATTTCCTGTTCTTCTCCTTTCCATCTCAATCTGGGTACATAATGTAGATTTCTTTTTAGTAGGTAGGTGAAATGTCAGTGTTCTTTTCGGATTGCTTTCTTATACCCTAATGCAAAAAACTGTGGGAAGGTGAGATGTGAAAGCAATAAAATTAGGCATCTGTGCTCTGTGTAGCAAGCTGGCCATGAGAAACTGCAGGAAGGATGGATATTGAATGACTTCTATAGTCCGCTGGTTTTTATCAGAGCAGGTCATCGACCAATGGGCTGCTCAAACCTGTTCCACTGCTTCCCCATTGATTAAATATCTGGAGACGTTTATGTGCAGATCAAATTCTCCATAATCTATTTCATCTCAATCACACCCAAGCCCTTTTTCAAGGTAGGGCAAAAACGTTCCCTCCAGTGCTGAGAAAAGATGGTATATCACCCTAATGTACTTCTGTGAGTTTCCTTGGAGCCAAACTATGACCTCAGATTCCCAAGGGCTGACATCAGCGGGACTGCAGGGAGTGTTAGAGAGGTGAAACCTGCCTCATGTGCCCCAATGTCAAGGAGTGGTTCTTTCTTTACCATTGTCAGAGCTGACAATTATTGGGGAAGGGAGGGAAAGAGGAGCTGTGCAGCTTCCAGCCAACCTCCAATGGCCACCACTCCTTCTGACATGTAACCCCTCCAGCCAAGCACTGCCCATCACCTCCATGACTGCATTCAGATGCTCCATTGCTTCACAGATCCATGGCATGGCCAGCAAGAGGGAGAGCATGGCGGGTCTTCCCATGGCTGAACAACTTCTGTCTCTGCGCCCTGGGGAAACAAATAAAATAGATGGTATAAATGAATGTAGATACGCTATTACTAATCTTGCCAGTTCATATGAGAGTGTGGGAAGTGAGTACAAAGATGAACTTTTCATCTCATTGAACTCATTCTGCCTCAGTGCATTTATAGGCAGCTATAAATTCCTGTGCCTCGGGAGGCAGTTGGCAAACTTTAGCACTGGTTTTATTTTTAAAATTATGATAAAAATATGCATTCGTGCTGCACAGAAATGTTTCTCCAATATTAACTCAGTTTTCTGATTTTACAGCTATAAGAACTTGAAAAGTTATTGATCATTTCTCAAGCATTAAGTGTATTTTTATTGCAGTATTTTAGTGTGTTCCAGATAATGGAATCATGGAGTGGGTTGGGTTGGAAGGGACATTTAAGGTCATCTATTTCCAACCCCCTGCCATGGGCTGGGACACCAGTTTGACCTCAGAGTGTTGCTTAATGTATTTATTGCAAGTGTCTTGTATAAAACACTGAAACAAATGTATCATTTCAAAGTAAAAGTTCTCTCTGTTTAGAAAGACTGCATACTTTGTAACACGGGGGAAAATGGATGGAGACAGTTGCTGTTGTCTCCTAATGGTGGAGAATTAGTCTGAGTGCGGATGGTGACTGCATAGCGTGTAGGACCTTATATTGTGGAACAGGCGTTCTGTAACTTGTGAAAGGGGAAGATTTTCACTGGCAGTGAAAATCAAGATGAGTTTCTTTTGCGTCATGTAAATTGCTGGTTTATTTCCCCCAGATGATGCATTATGGGTGACTGAAAGCATCTGATGTGAGGACAGTGTCCTCTTCTGCTTTGTGTTGTGCTGCTCCTCACTGCGCACCAGGAGGATAAGCACAGTACTGATGTGATAGCAGGTTCTGAAATCAAGAGACGTGCTCAGGGTGTTATGGAAACCTCTCGGGCAGCCTTTTGGACCTGGAGTCTGTGGCTGTGAAGGTTGTTTGTTCCCTCTGTTTTTAAAATAAATACTTCAGATGCTCCCAATGCTCAGCTCATCTCTTTTATTCCAGCATTTCTTTTTCTTTTACCCTGTTGCTTCCAAATCGCAGCCCATGAACTGTCCAGTTCTCTTCCTACTTTTTTTCCAGAGTAAGTGTGACATGAAAGGCTTTGGGCAATAACCTTGTAACAGATTGCCGGACCAGAATTAAACTTCATTTATTATTTTTTGCAGGACTCCCTAGGGAGTTTTGCCACAGCCTTTTCTCTCCCCAGAGAGATGATACCAACTCGTCCTCGTGGCCATCCGTTCTGTCAGCTGGAGCAGACAGCCTGATTCCCATCAGTTCCCATGGGCAGACCCAGGATTCCCAGAAAACCTCCCTCCAGCACAGCACTTCTTAGAAGAGCAGGAATTGCTTCCAAATGCCAGCAGTGCCTGCCGCAGTGTCAGCAGAGGCTCTCACTGCCTGCACAGAACTGCAGAGATTTGGGTCCTTCCCAATGGCTGGTGTGGTCTGGTGGCCTTCCTCATGTCAATTACTCCAAGAAGCATTTTAATGCTAAGATGTTGGTGTGAGTTTGAGTGCTTATTTCCCCATGGTAACCGATTTTCTTTGTTTGTTGGCAAAAAATGGCTGCTTATAGAAAGTGTCATATTTCTTTGGTACTCACTAACATACAAATGAATGTCATTATATGTTCATATATATATATATATATATATATATATTATGATCAACCTTTTGATACATATTTTATTATCTTTATGATCAAGAGTCCTTGAAAAGCTATTTAAGGATAAAACTATTTTAACAACTGTAAGACTTATCAACTTGTTCTCCTACTTACTCTCCCTTCATTTAACAATTTGATACCATTAGTTGTTGAATGCAGTTTCTGGAGGTAAGCTTGAATTTCAACCAACCGAGTTTTTATAGGATATGTTTATTTTTTTCTATAGGACTCTACTTGTTTTTAACAGAACAAAGGAGGATATGCAGAAAAATAGTGAAATAATAATAAGATATGAACACTAGATGTTTAGAAAGGAACTGTCTGTCTGGTAAAGCAACAGGTTGTTGCAGATGCGTGGAACTGCCGTGTGTTTCTTTCTAACAACGTGCATGATGTTATCATGAGTGATGACTGAGATGTGAGATCTGTCAATCAGAGACCTCAACTAATGTGTTTGTTAATGTTTTGTTCACTGATTTGATTGAGGATGTTTTTAATTATTGACTTAAGCTGATGCAACATCCTGTGATGAACGCAGCCTTGCAGATGTAGAGATGTTCTTAGCATGTAAGTGATTGTAGTATGAGCATGTATTATGTTAGGAAATTCAGTGATGGGTGTTAGTCAATTTCATGAGGACCTGATTGGAAATTCCCTGTTTGCTTTATCATTTGGCCATGCTATATGTCTGACATCAAGTGTTATCCTGTAATAAGAAAACAAAATGAATGAGCAAAAACAAAGCCCTTTTCCATCTCGCTATAGATATTCATGGACACTGTGCATCTATCTGTGCAGGAGGACTAACCACAATAGCTATTTCTGAATAAACTGTTCCATAATAGTTCCCTGTGTGGATATTCTAGTCTGGAAAAGTCACGGGTCAGATGGGAAGCTGTTGCAGAATAGCTTGTTCTGCAATAGCAATTCCAGTCAATTTTCCAGTGCAAAAAAGCTTTCAGTCCTTCGCTCCAAACTCCTGTTTGTGCCAGAAGATTTTGTCTTCAGAGGATAGTATAAATTTGTTCTATTCTATTCTTTAAGCACTGAACTCTCCTTGGGATCAGCCAGGGAGAATTCTATATCATAGGAATTTGTATTTATGTGCACAGATTCTGTAATTCATTAATGAAACTTTGAATTAATGCCTTCTTCTAACAGTGAGCTGGATACCTTTTTGGCTGCAGGGCGTCCTCACGGCTCTTCCAGCTCAGCACTTCCCAGAGCCTGGTCCCAAAACAAGGCATAAAGCAGCCTGGAAGGAGATCCCCCAAGCCACGCTCAGGATGGTTGTGGTTTTCATTGCCAACAGCAGTGAATCAAAGCAAAACAAAGCAAAATGTTTTACCTTCTTCCATGCCCAAATCCAGAAGATGGCTTACAGCAGCAGCATCCAGCTAGCACATTTGAGCTTTCCTGCAGTAGAGAGAAAAGAATGGTCTACAACTGAATGGTACGCAGAAAGAGACTTCACACAGGTGTGGAAGGGCTACAAATGTATCTGAGGAAAAGGTGCAGAGAAGTCTCCAGTGAAGGCCAAGCGAATCTTACTGCATCCGGAGCTGCTCACATGACAGCCTGGTATGGCATGCTTTGGTTTGATTTCTGTGTGTGTTTGAATCATGTTTTCACCTCTGTTCCAGTGAAAAAAGCAAACAAACAAAACCCAGCAAACCAACACAGCTGTGCTGTTTGATATTTGATGTATTCTGTACTGAGCCTCAGGACCCTCTGAAGCAAAGGCTGTTTCTTGTCCAAATTGCATCACGGTGCCCCTGGCATTTTTGTGGTATGGACCAATTAACATTAGTAACCTAAATTAAAATCTCCAAATGCATTTTGAATAGTGACATGGAGCTGATCTTAATCTAGGCTTTCAAAAATGAAGCAGGAGTGAGTTAATCACCTGCCCCTCCCTTCTCATTATTCACATGGCCCACAGTCCTCAGTGTTAGAACAGGCTCCTACATCAACCTCTTACTTAACTTTCCCCAGACATTATTAGTTAATCACAAAGGTCTAAAGTCCATCCCTAATTTTACCTGTTGGCATAAATCTGAGGCCACGGCAGCAGCAGTGCAGCTTTCACATAAATGAAAGGACTGATTTTGGCACAAGTATTTTTAATGTACAGCAGCTGGCAATTTTGGGTTTAAGGAGCAAAATCACACCTGAGTTCTCATGCTCTCGAGAACTTTGCCAACAAAAGGAGAATAAAACATAAATAAGATATTTTACCTTTTCCTAATCCAGAGGAAATGGTGCAGCTGTTTCCAAGAATATATTCTAGTGACCGTTATGTTCACGCTGTCACATCAGCATTGGAACAGAAGACATTCTTGCTTTCCAGTTACGTTTGAACACAAATGTCTTTCATTTGTTTGTTTCAATATATTTTCCCTTTAGCACATTTTTTTGATCATCAGAATTTTTCCTAATAATGTGTTTATTCAATGTTCAGTTAAACCAGATTTGGAATTTTACAAGTATATAAATGTTTACAAATCAATCCGTTAAATGCACTTACTACTTTGATGGGATGATGCGTAGCTACCTGAAAGCTACTGCTGTTGGCAGTGGGTTTGTCAGAGCCCAGCTGCTCAGACAGTAAGGGTGGATGTTGCTGGGGGCTGCAAGGAGGGTGGAGGGAGCTGTCAGCCCCCCACAGCCTCCTCTCCATTCAGCTCTTGTTATCTCTTTAGCTGACACGTGGACACTTCAGCCCAAATTCTCATATTATTCCTAGTAGTGAAGAACGTGATAACAGGTAAATGTTAGGCATTAATCTCTGTTAGAAGTAGACAGGTGTTCAGTGCAGAAGGTGGTGCCATTTAATTCCCTGATTCTCTTATAGTTCAGCACTCATGGGATTTAGATACAGAAGGCAATGGATGAAGAGTTTGATGTTTATATTTGTTACTTGTATGTGAGGGACCGGTGGGTTATTCAACAACAAGGCAGGCTTTGTGTTTTATTTCCAGCTGAGTCACTTCCACTGCCTAAAATAAATTATTGTTCCCAAAAGCACAAGAAAATGTTGGATCCCTGTAATAGAAGTTAGATGGAAATCACTTTTCCTTTTTAAGAAAGGCCTGCTAGAATTTGCTTCTGAAAAACTAAACAATAAGAAGAGAAGGTAACAAAAAAACCCCACTTGCTTTCATGGTGGTTTGGTTCTCTGCAGAACAGATTGCTGCAGGTGTTTCTCCCTCCATAGCTAAGTGAAATGAAAACATCTACGTTCTTCTTTTCTTTTCTTCTTCTTCTTTTTTTTTTTTTTTCTTTTTTCTTTTTTTTTTTTCTTCAAAACCCGAACATATTAGTTGGAAGGGGCAATTCCATTTGAGATTGTTTGCTGTTAGCAGAGAATGACTCTTCATCTCTCTTTTATTTCCCTTTTTCCTTCAGGCTTTGCTCATTAGAAAAAGATCAGTAACATTTAGTGTATCTGGCAGGTGATAGATCTGGCTCCTGTTGCATCCTAACGTTGTACAGTAAAATCTGCTGGCTCACAAGATGTCTGTCCTTCCAGCAATTGTTCAGACTGCGGCCAAGGGAGGCAGCAAGAGACTGAAGCTTGCTGGAACGTAGTAGGCACACTCCCAGCAAGCTCTTCAATGGCCAGTGGGGATTTTGTTTTTCCTGCTCTTGCTTTTTTAGTATTTAAGCTTCCATCTACGTCCTTAGCACTCCTCACTGGTCCGAACACTTCTGATGCCCTGAATCACTACAATTTGGAAAGTTTGTTTTAGGCATGTGTGAGATACCAGATTTCCCATGCTAGCTGGTGCTAACTCAGAATAAACCTTTCGGATCCACTGGTCTGCCAGCCAGTCTGCTAAAAGAGGTAAGAAATGCATTCCACTGTAGTTGTGTAAACTGAATGTGGGAGACTAACTGCACATAAAAAGAGAAAGCATCTTTTGATAAGACATGCAACAAAGAAAAGGAAATAAGATACGTTTATTCTATTGATGCAGTGATTTATGTAGGAAAAGTCAGTATCAAGCAGTTTAATATCTTGGCACTAAGATACGTGCGCATTTTTGCTCTGTGTTGCTGTTTTATCTGTAGCATGTAATGACTACAATAGTTTTTGATCTAGACAGGCTCTTCTGCAGTTACGGAACATTGTTGGAAGTCAACATCAGACATTTCATATGGACTGCTTCATAGCAGAGCTCCCTTCACAAGTTTCTGATAAGAGCACATACTTATAAAAGAAATAGGCAGTCTTACAGGCATTAAAAATAACAGGCTATTTTATAAAACAAATGATTACTTACCTATCACACCTGTTTTACCAAGGCTGTGAAATCACACCGTAGAGCTTAACGGCTTCAAAGCAGCACTCTTCTGTGTGCCATCTGTGGTGCCCTCTGCTGCACATCTTGTAGAAGCAAGCCAAGTGCACGTGCAGCTGCATTCCTCGTGCTGCTCTTTTTCATGTCTGAACGTTTAATCATGGTTTATGATTAGTTTCCCTGGTCCTTTTCCCTCTAACCCACATAAAAATACATTCTGCATTTATAACTGAAATGCTTTAAAAAGAAAATAATTAAGGAGAGCTTATAAAGTGAAAATGAATCATTAAACAGGGCTTTCAGAAGTAGACCTGCTAGTTCTGATTGTTGTTCATTAGTTATCCTGGATACTAGTTTATTTGTTTTCATGTACATACATACTTATATACATATATTTAGTTTATTTTCTGGTAATTCTGATGTAAGCACTGAGAATCTCCATCCTGCTTTATTTCTAGTTGCTGTTTGCTGCTATGGGGAAGGGACAAGTCATTAGATTATCTTCTCATGTTTTGATATATATCATTTTATTTGCAGCCCTTTCCTAGGAGCAGGTTATATGTTGTCAGTTCTACATCAAACAAAAATCTGTTGATTTTTGATGTTGAATTGTTGGAAAGAACTACAGAGTTTTTACATAAATATTTCCGGAGTGATCTCAAGGTACCTAAAGGCCAAAAGACTCAACATGAAAGAACTGAACATTTCAATTTATTATTTCCCCTTTCTTCTGCTTGCCTCTGCTAACTGAAGCACCTTGTGTTCGTATCTTAAGAGCCTGAGGCTTTCCTCAGATAAATCAATTCCTGATTCTTTTAATTACCCATTCAGGATGGATTTGGACTGCTTGCTCTCGTGTGTACCAGAAAAGAAACTTCATAGGCAGCAGCTAAAGGAGCAGCAGCATAAGCCTGCTGTCTCCAAGGTTTTATGCCCCGTGTCGTCTACCTGGCTAACAACAAGCCTAAGCATGGTGACATTTGAAGTGCTGCTGGCAGTGATTTAGACACAGCACAGCTTCCAGTGTGACTGCCTGCCGTGCACAAAAGGCAGCGTTATCAGTGCTGAGCTCACTCGTATTTCCTCTGGAAAGGACAAGCCTTGAAGATATTTATCTCCTGAGTAACTACTAATATTCACAGAATGACTGCAGGGATCTGGGTGCTGCAGGGCTTTGCTTAGACAGCAGCTGAGGTACAGAAATGGGGATGGATGGGGATTTGGGCCTCGGTGATGCAGGCAGCCAGTCCGGCCGGTCAGCGGCTGTCGGTCAGGGCGGGAAAGGCCGCGGCCTTGGAAAGAGCGGGAAAAGCCGTCCGTCAGTCAGGAAAAGCCGTTCTTCAGCTCAGGATCCTGCAGCAAATCTCTGCTTTCCCCGCATCCTACCCACACAGGTTCCATTTGGAGAACGAGCTTTACCTCCCCAAATACTCTTTTCTATTCCGGCAGTCTCTTTAAAGTAGCTTCAACCCTTCCAAGGAGGTTGGGTGGGTGTGCAGTGCCCACCATGGAGGAGCGCGGTGCTGAGATGCTGGCTGGGCACGAAGATGGCTCTGAGGAAACCAGAACATCGGCTCATGGCAGCCATGTCCCCAGGTAACAGCTGGGAAATGCTGCACTTGTGCTCTTTCTGTGGTAGGAGTTACGTTGGCAGTGCCTGTGCAATGGTAATGGGCTCGTGCCAAAGGGAAAAACACGCTGTGCTGCAAAAACATGGCGGAGAGCAGCCCTCACACCTCACACTGCCCCAGCACAGGTGGGTTTCCTCAGACTTCCAAGCAAGTTTGTAGGTACGGACTGCAGTGCAGAAAACAGTGAGAACAAACACGTTGAGATACAACAGACAGCATCTCAGACATATCTTATGTGGGAAAGGATAATAATCATAATAGTATGACTTGGGCAGCCCATGGTCTCTGTGGCAGGGCATGGGGAATGCGTGGTTCTAGCGTTCAGTTTGCAGCTCTGGGGTTTGGAGTGCATTGCTTTATCACAGTGCAGATACTCATTGGTAACTCCTTCTGTATAGTTATTCTTGCTTACTAACAGCGCTGGAAAATGAGTTTTATATGCTACAAATGTTGAAGATCACTGCCTGTGCCATACAGAAGCTGGTATCTGTTCACACTGTTAGGAATGAGGAGGCAAATGCTGTGAGACAGTGTTGCCCTGAGCCCTGCCTCATAAAGAATGAGAATGTTGTTCTAGCAAAACAAGGAGTAAGTGCAAGTTGAGATACAAAGTGGAAGAAATGGATTCAGATGACAGAACAGAGCTGCAGTGACGCCTGGTTGTTGTGAACCTCACAGCTAGGTTCAAATAATGGTTCTTACTGGTTTTGTAACAGTAAGATAATTCATTCAGTATGGTCTACACTACTTGTCTTAGTGTGTTACTTAGTGACAAAATAGGCCTTTGCTGATACATCTTTATGCTAATATAAGTTTTTGTTCATTTGTTGGTTTTGGTTTTCTGCTCTTAAATCCCACCTATACTTATGATGGTGTATAGCAGAGTTGTAATGGTAGGGACAGCTGAAATGTTGGTGTCAGATTGCTTATGAAAATAAAGAGCATCTGTCATAACACTCGGAGCAGTCTGAAGTTTGGATGTAATGCATCTGCTTGCAAGGTTACTTGGTCTTTGTAGGTGAAAGATGCAGGTTCAGTTGAGACCAAGCCTTCGTATAATTAAAACCCTTAACAGTTTGTTTAGGGCAGCAGATCAGAAGGTTAACGTGCAGCGGTACAACAGGAAGTATTTGTTCTGTTGAACATTGTTTTAAATTTACAGCATTTAAAAACAACTTAGCACAAATCACAGCCAAGGCCAATATTACATCATTTGAAGTAAAACATTAATCATGAGTCAGAAACCAGCCAGCTGCTCTGAAAGCTCAGCTGGTGAAAAATCCAATGGTTTTAGGGTTGAATAGAAATGTACTTTTAATTGTGCTTTCAGTCATGAATCTGGAATGGAGAATCAAATCTTACGTGGAAACTAAGGAGAAGGACGTGCAAAAACAAAGGAGGTTTTGAAATGTATATGTATATATATATACACAGATATACGTATGTATCCCTGAAGCAGTTTTGAATTAAATGACTTCTGGAAGGATAGGGATAGATGATCAAAATGCGAAGTGGAACTACATTAAATCATATGAATTGCATAATTTTTTTATTATTATTTATTTATTTATTCTTTTTTTTTCAGTTCTGAAGTTCTTGAAGCAATAGAAAATGTTATTCTGGATGTGCTTAAAAGTTTGGCCAAAAAACAAGCCCCTGTTCTCACACTGGCTAATAGATCAGATTGGAGGAATATAGAGTAAGTACTGTGTGTTTTCAAGTCTGGCTTTATATTGATACGTATGCCACAGAAACGATGATTTTATAACTTCCAGAAAAGTGGAACTGGTGTAGTTCTATCAGAATCATAATTCAGCTTCTTGAAAAACTAATGTACAAAGTGATGCATGAGCAGGCATCATGCATTAACTAAAGAGCAGGCCGTAGCGTAAAGGAGGACGTGAAACTTCTGTAGAAGGAATGAGAAAGAAAAGAGGTCCTATAAACATACATTTTCAGTTGCAGCAGAAAACAGGAATAGAAATACAGCAAGTGAGAGTTCTTTCTTTTGTAGGCACCTATCGATACCCAACCTGCACAGCTGGAACTAGGCAGGAGCTAGTGGAAATTAGAGTATGATTTCATGTTTGAAATGTCCCTTGTAAACATTTGTAGGTACCCAGAGAGAGATTTACCTGGGAATGAGGTCACCCATGAGAATGCCAGGCCGAAAGCAGGATGTGTGCTTTATAGAAAGTTACTCTGTAGGGACCTGTGCAAGGCCAGGAAGGATAGCTGGGTGCTAGCTGTGAAGCTAGGCTGATCTTTCCTTGAGAGCTGTCTGTGAGGGCTGTGGGGTTAGGCTCTTAGGCAGACCTTCTCTAAAAGAAGTCTTCCTTCTGACCTTAAGGGAGTGAAACGTCGACTGTCACTCTGTGCAGATAGGATGCACTGAGAAGGCAGAAAAGCCTTCTCAGTGCTGCAGTACTGCAGGATGGTGACTGCCGAGCGGCAGGGAGCTGCTGCTGCACTGGTTACACTCTGCCACCCAAAGGATGCGAGGAGCAAAGAAACGTTTAGAGAAACTTGATGTGGTTTTGTGTATAATGATGGTTGTTTCACTGTCAGTGATTTTTAAAAGTACAAAGAGTTCTAAAGTGAAAAAGGGTGCTAGATAGACAGGCTGTCATACCTGAGGGCACTACAATGAAATGCTGAGAAAACTCTATCTCCTTTGACTTCAGGAGAGGGCTCTCAGTATGAATAATCTTGGATAGAATCATTTCATATCCTTACTCTGTTAGTTTACAGTTTTATTGCATTTGTTTGCTGTATGTCAGATTTAAGGATTCTGTAGGTCTACAAATGATACCACACTCTACTACAAAACAAATAAGAAGTGACTGCCCTGCAACAGCACCGAAGTTTGGTAAGTTCCAAAGTTGAATTCTTAATTTTTTTTTGTTGTATTTTAGTTTGAAACTTTGTAAAAGAGATAAATTATGCCTTGTGCGTTAGAAGTGAAAGTCTAATAAAACCTGATATCAGTGAAAAGCCCTTCGGCTTTTCTCTGTTGCATTGTAGTGTCCTGACAGTTTGTTTGCTGCCTGACTGAATGTCAGATTAAGACATATTCACAAAGTCTACATGTAAAAACTTCACCCTCCTTCAAAAAGCCAACTGGGAAAGGAATCTTGGAGTACAGACAAAAAGCTGATTGGCTTTTCCAGATCAGGCAATGAATTCCTTAGTCTGGACAGCAGGACATGTATTCCCTCACTCAGCTCCATTATATAGACTTTTTTCTAACTCTGCTAGAAATTACTGAGTCTGCTGACTGGTGCCATCTCTCAGTATTTCACAACATGTTAAAATACGTGCACAAATTATGTTTGTGCTTCACTGTTTTAGTGTATGACACAAATATCAGTCAATGTAAATACAAATTTTTCAATGAGCATTTCTGAAAGTTGACAAAAATAAATTTGTCATGCATTTTTTCAGCAATGATGCTCAAAATACTGTCTATGATCTATAGGATGGTGCAGAGCGATTCTTATGCGACTAAAAGGTAATGTGGTGTTTCTGTAATTTCAAATGCAGTTGTATTTTAAGAACACTACTGGGAGAGCAGTGTGGGATGCAAATCTTTCAGATAACAGATTTCTCTGTGTGAAATGCTTTACAGTGGTTCGATTATCCATGCCCTCAGCTGAGTGTTACTCTGCATTCTCACAACCTGATAGTGTTTTCAGTATTGTAATTACGAATACACGTTTTTGTCTTGACAGAGACATATACTACTCAGATACGCTCCTGTTTGGTAGCCAGAGCGTTGTGGACAATTTAATCAATGAAATCTCTTGCATGCTCCAGATACCTCGGAGATGTCTGCATGTAGTAAGTGGCTTCTGATAACTGTTTTTATTCTGTAATCGTTTCCAAATCATATGGGTTGTGTGTAAAACTGAAATATCAGTGAAACCAGATTAAGTTCTACCATAATGTTTAAAAGGTTCTTGTTTTCAGAGAAAATTCATACAGTTTTCTTGCTTCCAAGAGTGGCACAAAGTGCTAGCCAAAATCACAAGGCCTTTTGCTATTACCTGGGAAGGCAGTGCTTCATCTGTACAAGGCCTCTGCTTTGCATTTTATACTGGGATGATGTGCTAGTATGGGGTACAAATGGAAATTTCGAATCAGAGATAGAACCTTCTGAATGTCCTGCATCTCATGCTTTACAGGAACTCCTTAGTATGCACAAATGCAGTTGTTACTATACCTTATTGTAAATCTACCTTTACATACATGATGTCAACAGAGTTGCTTTGCATTTTAAGATGTTGATGGCCGCTGATAACTGCTTGTTACCAGTTGGAATGTTTTCCAGAAGTTTCTTGGTTTGCCCATACAGTACAGTGAAATAAAAGCACGTAATTTCCAATTTACTGTATGCAACTTACTATCTTTTTTTTCCCAGCTGTCTACAACTAAAGGTTTCGTTGCTGGTAATTTAAGTTACACTGAGGAAGATGGTACAAAAGTGAATTGTACCTGTGCTGCAACTGTATGTATTAAATAACAATAGCAGTAATTAGAATAGATAGAATAGTTGCGGTTGGAAAGGACCTACATAGATCAACTACCTCTGTGTGATATCCTGTACTTCACGTAGCTCAGGTTGCTCCATACATTTATTAAACAGGCCTGACACTAACCCTCCCCAGCTTCTCTAGTAGCAACAATACAGAAGAATATTATATTATATATTGTATATTAGGAGATGAATGGTTGCTTTAGGATGTAATGGTGTCCTTCATTACCTAATGTTGTTATTTCAAAGCATATCATTTTATCTACCATTAATTATTGATTTTGTTTTTGTTGTTTTAGGCGGTTACTGTGCCATCTAACGTTCATGGAATTAAAAGTATCCTTTGAGCAGAAACTCTCAATGTGGACTGAAAAAATAAAGTAAAAACAAAGAATATTCCAAGTTAAACAATATTCGGGTAATTTTTCCTCTGCCTCTTGGCTCCGAAATTGAGCCATGAGCTGCTTTTGGCTCCAGAATAAGTATTTTAGAACATTCAGTCTGAACTGATTGCTGTGATGGATTGCATTACATGCAGGTAGCCTTAACGTAAAAGATTTGTATTCACATGCCAAATTTATATTAATTGTAGAAAAAGATGCAACTTTTCAGAGACTCCTGGATGATGAGTTCTGCATTAAACTGGCCCCGTGTATAATGATCACGGTATGCAGTTTACATTTCATATTGCTGTTAGACACAAGAATTTACAAGATATCTCAGCATCATAACAGTGCTCAAACTTGGCCAAAAGGCAGTAATAAGATGGTGTGTCTTGCCATATTTATACTGTTATATTATGCTGGTAATGAAAATATAAAATGAACATTGTAAAGACTTATTTCCTCCAGCCATCCTCTTAGAGCCTGGTAGCTCATCAAACCTGTCTGGGTGCTGCAAAGTCACTGAAAGCCCCAGCTGAGGACACTAAACTTAGCAAGCCCAAGTGAAATAAAATTGTTTGGTTTTTGGATCTTATTAAAAGAGTTATGGAGATTGCAGAATGAATTAATTTATCAGTTAATGATGTACTGGCGGGATGTGTAAATATCCACACCTACATGTTCTGGGACAAAGTGGCCCGAAGTGCCCAAACCTAAGAGAGACAAGCACTTATACTGTGTAGCACACCATGTATACCTTGTTTCACATTGTTTCTTTAGTGCTACAAATACAAGAAAAAAAAAAAAAAAAAAAAAAAAAAAAGCAGCCTTTTGCTTTCAGTGCTTAATGCCTGCTGGAGAAATTTTCCTGCAGGTGTTCTGTTTGCACGTTTTAAATGGCAAATGTAAGCATATAAGGAGCCAGATGTTGTTTTAATTGATTTAAAACTGTCTGCTTTGTTTTGTTTCCCTAGGGAAGAGGTGTACCAGATCTTAATACACGACTTCTGGTCAGAAAGCTGTGGGATACGTTTCAAATTCCTGTTTTCACCCTTGTGGATGCAGATCCACATGGTAAGTCTGTAGAGGTTCTGTAACATCAGAAGAAAGCAAGATTTACCTCGATTCTTGTTTTGCACTGTTATTGCCATAAAAGTGAATTGTTAATGCAGTCTTCATAAGCATTCCCAGTGTGAAGATAACAGATACTTGACAATTGGTATTCTTGAACCCAGGTGTGGAAATAATGTGTATCTACAAATATGGATCTGTGGTGAGTATCGTTTTCCATTCAAATATATTGATCTGTAGTTCAGCCTTGAGGTTTGGATGCATGATGAGTTAGAATGGTTACTATCTCTTCATATTTTCTTTGAACACAGGCACCGTTTTTAGGTCTTGTGTATCTGCAGAAAGAGCTTATCCAAGTGACAAAAGAAACTGGATAACAGTGTCAGGTGTTTCGTTTGACTGTATCTCAGTTTCTTCCTGCTACACAGGCAGTTTTCGGGAAATTCAAATAGAAAAGCATTCTCCATTTTGCTTTGTTTCTGCCTTCGAAGACAAGTGATGGCTGGAAGAAGCTGGGGAGGAAAAGGACATAACTTGTGGTTCTACAAAGAATCTTTTTTGTGTTGGTAAAGGTTCTGGTTTGGGGTGAGAATTTGTGTATGGATACATATTTTAGTGTGGAATATTATGGAGGAAGAGGCAAAGGGAACAAAAAAGGGCACAGTATTACATTGCTAAAGGAATAGGTACAGAAAGACAACAAGGAAAGCAGGCAGGTGGCAGAGAGCAGAAACAGTTTTCTAGAGAGAAGGAGGAAGAATATCTAAAGAAAACAAACAAACAAACAAACAAACAGCAAATATTTCCAGCTTGCAGCAGGAAATATCAGGAATTGCCAGTTGTAGCTGTCACTGCTTCTCCTGGCTTCATTTTTTTTGTGGCAATTGAACTCAAGCTGACTGCAAACAAACAAACAAAACCAACATGACAAATTGAAAAGAACAGAATGGACCAACATAGAATCTCTCATGGCTAAAGGTGGCAAGCCATAAAAGAGAGTGGGGTATGTTAAGTTCCAGTTGCACTATTCCCTCCTGTAAAGTTCCGATAGTGAAAACTGCTCACCAACCCTGTAACACAACCTGACTGTACCAGAGAAAGGCTTATATCTCAAAGGGTTTAACTAAAAGTCTCTGAATGTTACAGTTGCCTTTTCTTATTCTAGTCAATGTCTTTTGAGGCTCACCAGCTCACCGTTCCATGCATAAAGTGGCTTGGTCTCCTTCCATCCGATATCAAGAGGTCAGTTATTTCCCCAAAGGAATGAAAGTCTTCTTCTCTTTCTGTAAATAAAATCTGACTAAATCCATCAAACAAAGCAACAGCAGCAAACCCAGCACCCAACACAGAAATCCAATATTGTTTGCTCTTTTCATCCATTATTCTGGCTTATAAAGAAGTAATTTGGAATCGGTATTTCTGAAGTATGTGAAAAAACGTAATAACTTTATTTACTTTTTCAGATTAAATATACGGGAAGACGTCCTGATTCCGTTTACAAAGCAAGATCGAAACAAGTTAGCAAGTCTACAGAAGAGACCTTACATTGCTTGTCAGCCAGTGTGGAAAAAAGAAGTACGTACAAACCTAGTGTTTTTCTTACCCTCCCCAGGAATCTGATCACCTGCATCCCCTGCAGCCCTGATCCTTATTCTTATAAACCCTCAGCACAGCAGAAAGGTTTTGCAGCAGGGTCTGGCTGTTTGTCATGGTTTTGTGCTGTCAATATTCTACATCATGACACCATGACACTGTTACAGCATTCATGCACTAATCATGTCCTTTTTCTTTTTTCCTTTTAGCTGGAAATTATGGCAGCATCTCAAACGAAGGCTGAAATCCAAGTTCTAGCTTCTCTTTCATCAGATTATCTTTCCAGAGTGTATTTACCAAACAAATTGCAGTTCTGTGGGTGGATATGAATGCCTGTTTGCAAACGAGCTGTTTTTCTTCGTATTGATTTGTTTTCTTGATTACTCTTAGGGAAAAACAGAGACACAAAGGAGCGTGTATCAGCATCTTGCTCAGCTTGTTGTTGTAACTAGATTAGGATTGTCTCTTCTTTCAAGCGGTAAAAAGAATCACAGCTCTTTTACAGTTCGTTCCACTCTGTGCCTTCTGCACTGCAGCGATCCTTAAAGCAGCACCGCGGCCACAGCAGGACACTGAAACGTCTGGGCTGAGCAAGCATGCAGATGTCGTTCATTAGGAGTCTGATAAGCAATCCTGTTAGCGGTGCGCATCGCAACAACATCCCATTTTCTTTAGTTGGCTCTGAAACGGCCAAAAGGAGCCGGAAACAGCCGTGATCAAAGCGTGTAATAAACTTTACATGAAGAAACGAAATGTCTGCATGGGGAACGCATCCAGAATCGATCCGCAGCCGAAACTGATGCCCGTATTTCCAACAAACGTTTTTCCTCCCGTTGCACCTGCAATTCAAGTTACCGGAGCAGCTTTAGCAGCGCTGCAACGCGCTACGAGGGCGAACCGGCTCCAAAGGCCCCGCCCCTGCGGCCAGTGCGCGTGCGCTGACCCCGCCCCCACCGCTCTTGGCGCCTGCGCAGAGAGGTGCGGCCTGCCCCGTGTGCAGCGCTCCGCCGTGCCGTGCCGTGGTGAGTGCGGGCCGGGCGGCGCGCGGAGCTCTCGAGCAGCCTCAGGTCGCGTGTCCGCGGCCGGTTCCGGTGAGCTCCCAAACGGTCGCGCCCCGCGCCGGCCCCGTTACCGGCCCTGTGCGCTGCCGGCAGCCGAGCGGATCCCGCGGCATGGCGCTGCTCCGTCTGCCCGCCGTGCTGGCCTCGTCCGCCGGCCCGTACGCGCGGAGCGGCTGGGCCCGTGCGGGGTGTGGGCCGGGCCGGGGGTGGGCGCCCGTCAGCTCGGGGGTCTGCCGGGAAAATAGCGGGGTTTCACCGCACCGCGGAGCGGGGTCTCTCGGGGTGCGGTGCTTCGCTGTCCCCGGTGGGACGCGCCGTTCTCACCGGGCCGCTTTCTTGTTCACAGGGCGAGGATGAGTCTGTTCGGATCCACCTCCGGGTTCGGTACCGGCGGTACCAGCATGTTCGGCAGCACGACTGCGGATAACCACAACCCAATGAAGGTGCGTGTGTGAGCCCTGCGATAAATCATACCCTGTCTGCTGTGTTCGTGTGTCACAGCGGTGCGCCCCGACTCACCCAGAGAGGTAAAGGTTTCAGTGTCACAGTTCTCGAACGTGGCTAATTTTATGGTGTCCTTTGTTTTCTTATAGGATATTGAAGTAACATCTCCGCCCGATGACAGCATATCTTGTTTAGCATTCAGTCCACCAACACTGCCGGGCAATTTCCTTATTGCAGGATCATGGGCAAATGATGTGAGTACCCACAGCCAGGCCTACAGATGAATAAAGTGAAAGCATCAGTGCCTTAAGTGCAAAATGTGGTCATTAACACTTACAGTTAAGCATCTTCAAGATGAGAATTCTTTTAGCTTCATAGCCTTACATCTGTACGTTACATGTGTATTATATGTGTCTCCTGTTCCAGGTTCGCTGCTGGGAAGTTCAGGATAATGGACAGACGATTCCAAAGGCTCAGCAGATGCACACAGGGCCTGTACTAGATGGCTGCTGGAGTGATGTATGTTTCAGTTTAAATAAACACTGACATTTAATCATAAGCCTAAATAAATGGGCAGGTATTTTCTGGAAACGTGAGTGCCATGTGTAGGTGTATCCCATGATTATTGTATCGGTTTCCATTACTCTAAATGCTTGTTGAGCATACTCTAATAGAAGAGGCTGAGATGGGCAGATAAGGGTAAAAGCGTGTTTAAAAGTGAGAGTGTATTAAAGCTGGGTAATAGCACAGCTGTCTCTTTGGGCTTAAAAGAAAATTTGGAAGAGGCCTTGGATGGAGAAGCTTAAATCTAAAGCTGCTGCTTTCTAAGCAGAGTTTCCATTGTGTGTTGTGTGTACACAGTACAGAATGTGTTTTTGTGAGGATTTTGTCAGCCCCGTGGCCTTCTGCTGAAGCATGTTTGCAGCAAAGGGACACAGTCTCTGAAATGGGCTAGTGATGATTTGACTAGCAGGATGTGTAGAGGCTGTTATCGGTACTGCTGATGTAATGGTCCAGAGTACAACAGAAAAAAAGGGGCCAAAATCAATTACCCTTCCCCCTTTATTTGAGGAGCTTTTAACTAGATACTGAATATTTTCTCTGTATATTGAAGCAAATAGTCGCTGTGAGTTGGAGCTTTATCTTTGTTACTGATATATAGGTGTGAAGAAACAGCAGCAGGCAGGCATGGAGAAATGTCTGTTTCCAAGTTGAAGGTGGCACTGTTAGATGTGCCATTGTTACACAGAGCCACAAAGACATTTCCATTTTGTTTCTTCTTTTCTCTTTTTGTTTCTCCTGTTTGTCTTGCAATGCCTGTGTGTGTTACATTACTGTTATATTACTGGAAGAGAGTAAGGCATGACAATTTGCTGGCACAGTTATCACATCTCTTGGGCTTTCTCCTGTTTTTCAGGATGGAAGTAAAGTATTTACTGCGTCCTGTGATAAAACTGCCAAAATGTGGGATCTCAACAGTAATCAGGCTATTCAGATTGCACAAGTAAGTCCCGAGTTATTGTGTAGGTTTTTTCTTTATTAGAAGCTAGCTTTCCTAGCTAAGTATGCTAATATTTAGTGCTTCTAAAGTAGATAGTAACAGGAGAGAGATTGTCTGGAATGGTTTAAAAAGTGTGAATATATGCAAAAATATGAGGAGCGTAAACAAGAAACATGGGTTGTTGTCTCAGTGGATGTTTGTTCTTTTTCTTCTTCAGCATGATGCTCCTGTGAAGACCATCCATTGGATTAAAGCACCAAATTACAGCTGTGTGATGACAGGAAGCTGGGATAAAACTTTGAAGGTACAACTTTTACCCAAACAAGTGGGCGCAGGGTGTGCTAACGGTCTGTTTATGGCAGTATTTATCCGAGTGAAAATATTTTCTTAAGCACGCCGAAACAAGAACAGATCAATGTAGGAACCTCACTTCATAGAGAGTTGTAGCGTCTGACAAGAATGAAACAGCTTGGTACTACTTGCTCAAATCTGAGCCTCTGTTTTGTTTTCATTCCATTAGTTCTGGGATACCCGTTCACCAACACCTATGATGACACTGCAGCTCCCTGAAAGATGTTACTGTGCAGATGTGGTAAGCCATGATGTATAGTAAACTACAGTCAGCTGGATGGCTGGGGGCGAGTGGGGAGAGTGAAGTGGCTGTCTCTGGGGCTTTTGAAGGTTCACACTGAGTTCTGTTTGTTAGTATTTGATCTCTGATATTGGTGATAACATTAATGTTGATGTTCTCGATTGAACCGCTGGAAAGCAGATATTTGCATCATACAAAGTAGGCTTAGTATGCTTGTAATATCCCAAAGGCAAACCAGCAGTAGGACTGGCCTTCCTTTATTTGCAGATGAGGTTGTATACCACTGTTGGAATTCATGTTGGAAGGGTCATCTAATAACGAGGGGGTTTTGGTATGGCTCTCAGTGGCGGAGGAGATTTGATTTGTTTTGTTGGAAGACCACCTACAGGTGAACTCTATTCTTTCCACCTCCCCAGAAAGAAGTCTGATGCTGTAAAATTCTTCAGGGATTTCTGTGAAATAATAAGTAGAGTTCTCTGTCGTGCTGTGAACACAACTGCCTCTCTTCCAACCTGTTTCGTAACTCATCTAGGTTCATCCTATGGCTGCCGTGGCCACTGCAGAAAGGGGTTTGATTGTTTATCAGTTAGAGAACCAACCATCTGAATTTAGAAGAATAGAATCGCCTCTTAAACACCAGGTAAAGAGTTCTATTTGATATGAGTGCATCTATACAGATTGTTGAAATTATGTACTTGCTGTTCTCATTGTGAAGGCGGAGTCCTTTCCTTTGGTATGGCACGTGTCCTACTTGAATGTTTATTATGATGGTATACTAATATAAATGGCCACCTCCTGCATCTTGGAGTCTGTCCCTGTGATGGGACTGAAAGGAGTTTCTGGGAATGCTCTTTTTGTTCAACAGAAGTGCCTGAAGCTGCTGCATGTGAAGTACAAATAATGTCAGAAGCGTTTTTTACAGAATAAGAAATGACAAAAGCCTTGCATTTTACATAAGAATCACAAAGTTATTGCTGCTGTATATAAATCTGTTTACCTGTATGCACAGCATTTAAATGGAGGTTCATTGTGTCCTACAGATCTATTCTACGTGGGGCTTTTGTGAGATGGTTTGGAAGATAGGCTGCTATTGAGTGTGCTGCAATCCAGACTTTGTTTCTTTCTGGTTGTTTGAAACTTTGCAACTGGTGTAGAATTTAAGTATGATGATGGTATTTATTCCAAGAAGGTGGGACTGCTAATATGTCATTAATATCAGGTATTGTAGCACTGTAGAGATGGACGTTAGTGAGGTCTCTTAAATTTAGATTGTCTAGACTTCATAATGTTTTAGAGTAGTTAACCAGTAGTACAGTTAAGTCTGAGGAAATTTGTTGCTGATCTTGGTAAGGGCTTACAGATGTAAATAATATCTCAATGGAATTTGACCTATCTCTTGATCTTTTTTGTGTGCTTTACTTTGCAATGTCGAATGAAGCATTCTGTGTCCCTGTGCAAAACAGCATTCAGAAAACCTGACCCAAGTATCTATCTAAATACTCTGTATCTTTCTCAATTTCAGCATCGCTGTGTTGCTATTTTTAAAGACAAAGTGAACAAACCTACTGGATTTGCCCTTGGAAGTATTGAAGGAAGGGTAGCAATTCATTATATCAACCCTCCAAATCCGTGAGTATTGCTTGTTAAATCATTCTTACTGTATTGCTCACTTTACAATGCAGAACATAAAAGAGGTGTTTTGGTTTTTTTTTCCAGTGCAAAAGATAATTTCACTTTCAAATGTCACCGCTCCAATGGGACAAACACATCAGCACCTCAGGATATCTATGCTGTAAGTTCTGAGCTTATATCAACAGGTCATTTGTGTAGGAAAGCATAAGATCTTAACGTCAAACCTGCTATGAATTATGTATTCTCCTTCAGCTTCAGGTAGAAGTTGTGTTAGACTCAGTGCTTAAAGCCCAGAGGTTGTTCTTCATTGAGGAAAGGCAATTTTTTGCGCTTTCTTTAAAGTTAAAGTCAGATTCAATGTTTGTTTCATCCTTTTGGTGGAGATGAAACTAGTTAATCTCACTGTTATTGCTCATTTTGAGACAATGCTTACAATATTGTGTAATGGCATTACCCACTTAATATCTCAGTGCTACAATAAAGATGCTTTCCTTGCTGTTCCAGTGTCTAGTTTCACAAATGTATCTGGTAAAACACTTCAAAAAATAAGAGGCATCTCTAGTTGCAAAAACCCTTTTCTCATGCATTTACTCTTGGGATTCAGCACGTGTTTTGTTCCAGTCATCTGTGTACTGCTGTGCTGTCTTACCTACGTAATATTTTGTGTGACTCTGCAGGTAAATGGAATAGCATTCCATCCTGTCCATGGTACTCTTGCAACGGTGGGATCTGATGGTAGATTCAGCTTTTGGGATAAAGATGCACGAACAAAGCTAAAAACATCAGAACAACTTGACCAGCCAATATCTGCTTGTTGTTTCAACCACAATGGGAATATATTTGCTTATGCTTCTAGTTATGATTGGTCAAAGGTAAGAAGTTTAAAGCCACATTTAAACCAAACTTGTACTTAAAGATTAAGATGGTTATCCTATCACATAAGGCTTTTACTGATCTTTGTAGGTAGTGATAGAGTCTTTCCAGTTTCATAGGCATGCAAGAAAATGTACAGTGGTCATAGTAGGCAGAAAAATGATGAAACCTAACACTGGAGCAGTGTGTGCTTCAGTATGGATTTTAGCTTCAGTTGGGTAAGAGTGGTTAAACACTGCTGTTTTGCAAATGTGGGTGAACAAAATACAAGCAGTGTGGTTCAGAGATTGTGCTGTTCTGCTGGTCGTGGTGCACATTGCACACTTGAAGTTCTCACTAATCCTTGAAATCTTGATATTGTATCCATTGAAGAGAGTAAGTAGAGCTGATTTTTCTTTTTTAGGGTCATGAATTTTATAATCCTCAAAAGAAAAACTACATTTTTCTGCGAAACGCAGCAGAAGAATTAAAGCCTCGGAATAAGAAGTAGTGAGTATGAGTCTGAGTTGTGTTACTCTCCTGTGTTTCCGCCATCCATGCCTATACTCTGCCACTTGTGCCCTACTGCACCACAGTTCTGTGAAACCTGGATTGCTTTTAACAGGAGGTATCAGAATGATTTGTGTTGTGAATTGCTGGAGGACGTTTTTCAAGCTACATATTATGATGTGTTTGTATGTATTGGAAGAGAGGCTGTTGTTCACGTGACTCAAGCACTGTCTGTTCCAAAGCAATAATGAAATGGCAGCAAAATTGAAATCTTCATTGGTTATTCCTGCTTAGAAGCTCAGGCTTTTTTTTTTTTTAATTGGTACTAATTAAAGTCTGTTAATTGTAATTGTAACTCCTTCTGCAGGAGTTGTATACATACTGTATTTTTTTGTAAGCACTTGCATTCCTAAACATAGTTCTTCTCGAAGGAGGCTTGTTGTTAATTAAGGTGTAGGGATTGTTTCATTGGTTGATTTAAATGGCGGTGCTGTCTGCTGGGAGGAAACGCCTTGCAAATAGTTTTCCTTTTTTTTTGATGACTTTGGTAGGTATGTATAGCAGTGACAAATTCAAGACAGAAGATGGATGGACACAAGTGCAAATTCTGTTTTCCTTTACTTTTACACTCCAGCAATGCACAAGACTTTTGAGCCAGCAATTCTCATGCTAGTCCAAAGGAGAAACTGCCAGTTGTACCAAGCGGTGTATAGTACAGTAATGTGAGCAATCCATTCCAAGTTTTGTTCTGTTCGTGACCGAACTAATGAGTGCAAAATACCCGTGGCCTACATTGCTTTAAAGCTGATGTTTTTTGAGTTAAGAGTTAGTCTCTACATCTCTGTTAACACTTCTCGTCCCTTAACAGGGGGTTCTGGACTGAAAAAAGTGCTCATTTTTCTGTTAACTAGAGAATAGTGCTGGTGAGTTTCATCCCCATCAGAAACGCTGTGAAGCAGTCAAAGCAATGTGCGCCTCTTTCTGATCTCAATCTACCACCGTTTACTTCTAACTATCCAGTCATACACATGCCAAAGTTTCTTTCTAGAAGTGAATGCTTACTGTTCCCGTTCAACTCTTGTTTGATAACAATAAAAATGGCGAGGGGATGCATGTATAAAAATACTTGTCATATTGTACAAACTCTGTAAAACTGTGTTGTGACGTTTATGGTTATGGATTCATGCTATGTTTCCAATAAAATTTTTACGAAATGCTTTTTTATATCTTTTAGTTTTGTTATAAACGTGTGGCCGAGTTGGTGCTGCTTCTGTGAGCAGCTTCATGTCCTCTCACTGCAACTCGCTTCTTCCCCAGCTGCCTTATCTGCACATGGAATACATTTTGCAGCTGCTGTTTCGTTATGAATCATGCCTGTGGTTTTGCCCCAAAGAATTAAGGGGAGTAACATTAAAGGTCTTTTGTGTTATGAGAATGAATCGAGTCGCTATTGCAGCAGCCGGACACCTGACAATTGGTCTTTAGAATAAATGAGTCAGACTGTCTTCACAATCTCTATCTTACTGGTCCTCTGACTTCAGACTGCTGTGTTCATCAGTCCTTGCTTGCTTTCTTGGTGTGTATTTCCTACTTGGTGCATCTTGGAGGAAGGTCCATACTGCTGTTGTTTAGAGGTGCTCTTTTCTGGGCTTTGTTTCTCAAGATAAGTC